>NC_134274.1:42828078-43128078 GCF_031893055.1 Leptodactylus fuscus
AGAGACTGTCTCCCGGGCCGCCAAGTGGTGTCTACACGGCTCCGTGACTCCGGCGGCGCTCCGTGACTTCAGACGTGCTGTTTAGTTAAAGCTCACGGACCCCATAGACTATAATGGGGTCCGTTGTGCTTGCAGCGCACAGCCCGCTTCAGCTCACTGCGCGTGCTGCTCTAAAATGGCAGCTGCACGCACAGTTTTGTTAAAGCACATATGGACCCCATAGACTTTAAGTGTCTATGAGATCCGTGTGCTTTAAAGCAGTGCTGCAATTGTGTTCCGTCCAGGGGGTTCCTCATGCAGACTCCCCCAGACGGAATACATACTGGTAAGCTGTGTACGGGGGAGAGGGGGGGTGGGGAATGCAGGCTTACCTGGCCCGCTGCTTGGCTCCTCCTCCGCTCACCGCCGGCTCCAGACTGCCACTGGCCGACAGTGCAACCTAGGCAACCACACCCCTCGCAAACTGATAGGATCCCATCCAAGCATGGGAGGAGCTTGTGGTTGCTTGGGTTACTGTAGTGACTGGACGGGTAGGAGAAGTAACGGTAAGTACCGTCACGCTTCTCCTTTTTGAAAAATGAAAAAAAAATGTTGATGGGGTTTTGGGGTGCAGTATGTGTTGGGGGGGTAGGTTGGTTTGGGGGGTGGGGTTTGCTAACTACCCCTTTCCTGAGACTTTTTTTTTTTCTCCCCAATTGGCATTCAGACTGACTACAGCCAGGCTGAATATAGGGGGATCTGCAGTACTCCTATTCCGTAAGGAGGGGGTTAATAGGAGCACTGCAGGTCCCCTATATTCATCCAGGCTGAATTCCAAGTGGGGGAAAAAAAGTCCAGTTCTCAAGCTCAGGGAAGGGGCAGACAGACAACCAAAACACCCCCTCCCCTTCCCCAGCAACCAAAAACTCCGGCCACCCTACCCATCCCATCAGATCCCCTAGGTTTCAAGACCCCTAGGGGGTCTAAGAAATAAAATTAGGTATCCCCGTGTCCGAAAACACCCAGTATACAAATCTATAAAAATATTTTTCCCATACAGTAGACGCTGTAGTGGGGGAAAAAAAGTCAAAAGTGCCAAACCGTTTTCCCTATGATAAAACTTTGAATAAAAAGTGATCAAAGCAAAAGCAATTCCCCAAAATGGTAAAACTGAAAAGTACACCCAGCCCCATTAAACAAAACAAAACAAAAACACCTTATGCATCCCCGTACATCGCCCAAGGGCCCACACAAACCTGAAGCCGGCCTACTATTACAGTAAATTGACCTGTACCTTAAGAACTATAACTACTGCTTATTTTTGGAGTACAGTTTATGATATCAAAGTCTTTTTTTAAATTTTATCCTGATAGAAATGGAGCCCAATATTTCTAATCCTGGACCAAAACAAAAACGCAGATCATATGAAGCTGGTTTTAAACTTAAGGTTGTGGCAAGAGCAGAGGAAAGCAATAACTGTATTGCAAGTAGGGAATTTTGTGTTGACGAAAAACGAGAGAGAGTGGTGGAAAATGAAAGCTGATTTGGAAAAGATTCCAAAGGCAAAAAAAGCTCGACGTGGTTTGACATCTCCATATGACGCTCTAGAGACTGAATTGCATAAATGGGTTATGGAGTGTCGTCAAAATGGTTACTGCGTAACACGCATGGGAATTCGCTTACGTGCCCTTCAGTTGGCTAAAGATGACACATTAAAAGCACCAGGCAGTGCAAAGTTTGTTGCGTCAGCAGGATGGTGTAGCCGCTTTATGAATAGATTTTCCTTATGTTTGCGGCAAAGAACAAAGATTTCACAGAAGTTGCCAAAAGACCTTGATGAAAAAGTGACATCATTCCATTCATTCATCATCAAACAAAGAAAGATCCATAACTATGACCTGGGAGATATTGGGAATATGGATGAAACACCTATGACCTTTGATCTTCCAAGCAACATTACTGTGGCAAGTTTGGGAGAAAAAAACAATTTTACTGAGAACAACAGGAAATGAGAAAAACCATTTCACAGTTGTTTTATCGTGTTTGGTTAATGGAACCAAGCTACGGCCTGTAATTATTTTTAAAAGAAAGACCTTGCCTAAAAAGGTAAAATTCCCACCACGGATTACAGTGCGTGCACATATTAAAGGCTGGATGGATGAAGAGGGAACAAAAAAATGGCTGGAAGAAATTTGGAATGGGCGACCAGGAGCAGCGTTAAAGAAAAAACCTTCACTGCTAGTTTGGGATATGTTCAGAGCACACACATGTGAGGACGTAAAAAAATTGGCAAAGTCTTCTAAAGTTACTTTGGCCGTTATTCCAGGAGGGCTTACATCTGTATTGCAGCCTCTGGATGTGTGTCTAAATAAGCCATTCAAAGACCGTGTGTGAAGGATGTGGCATGAATGGATGTCATCTGGTCAAGCCCGACTGACCAAAGTTGGAAATTTAATGAAGCCCGACATAGAGTTGATTGCTAAGTGGGTTCGTGATGCATGGGAAGAGATTCCAGAGGACATGGTGCAACATGCCTTCAAGAAATGTGGCATTAGTAATGCTATGGATGGCAGTGAAGATGGCGCTTTGTTTGAGGACGACACCAATGATGGTGATGACAGTGAACTCAGCGATGATGACAATGTCTATGCTGATAACCTCACAGCAGAAAATGCTGAAGCTCTGTTTGGACATACAGATGATGAGGAATCCAGTTTTGAAGGATTTTAACTCATATTTTAGCTTGGTTGCTAATATTGTTTTTGTTATCCCTCTTTTCCAATAGTTTACTGTTTTTCTTTTAAATAAATATTCAAAAACATTTAACCTACTAATGTCTCAGTTAATGTAATTGTATTGTTATCTATTTTAATTTTGGAAATTTTCCAGTAGCTGCTGCATTCCCCCCTAGGCTTATACTCGAGTCAATAAGATTTCCCAGTTTTTTGTGGTATAATTAGGGGGGTCGGCTTATATTCGGGTCGGCTTATACTCGAGTATATACGGTAATTGTTGACAGCCTGTTTCATCTGACAAATCAAAAAAACAGATCATGTTCTATTTTTGACCATTTTTATGGACAAACATATGAGGAATCCGTAACAGCTGGTGCTCCTCAGGTGCAAAATGTACAATTTTCATGTCCATTTTCTACCACGGTCTAGGCTTAAGCTGACCATACACATTTGATTGATGTTGACCTAGCATGACTTACGCAACCTTGACAGACTCAACCTAATGGCAAATCTTGGGAGGTAAATGGGGTCGTTTCAGACTACCTGATTCTTTTGTTCTCAGTGGAGGTAAGAAGCAGATTTCTCCCAGCACCTGTACTCTCTATCTGAATAGCTATCAGAACACTATTGTCAACTTTATAAAATATGGTCCTGTACATAATGTCTGGAAACAAATATGTTTATCTTGCACAATTGGTATTTGTTTCGGGGCTACTGGTGCCTGAAGGCCCATTATGTACTATTCACAAGTGGAACAAAGAGTATGACATGAACCTCTTGTACCACTCTATGTCACCAATGACTCTTGGCTCAAAGAAAAGAAGGAAAGTAAAACTTTAAACCCATATTTTATATTCTAATAATCTGTTTTTGTTATTCATTAAACACTATTATTCTGCCTAAAGTATTCGGGACTTGCTGGCTTCATGTGGAAACCACATGGACCCCATTATAGTCTATGGGATCCGCATGTTTCCCAGGTAACTGCCTTTCTATGCATATAGGTTTCTGTTTGGGAGGTCCCCGAACGGAAACCCGAACGCAGATGTGAATCGGGCCTGACTCTGTCCTCGCTAAGGTTCTCTTTTCTATTGTATTGTATTTAGTGACTTCTGACCTTTGGCTTTCCTTGTGGCTACTCTTTTGGATTATGATTTGGTACTGCTTTGTCTCTCTGGCTTTGACCCTTGGCTTGCTGACTCCTCTTCTGTGTTGTGTTGTCTTGTCCACGCTCTGTGTTTACACTTATGTAGAGAAGGGTTTGTCGCCCAGTTGTCCCTTTCATTAGGACAGTTGAGGCAAGTAGATAAGGATAGGCACTGGGTCAAGTTTAGGACTCTGTCTTTCCCTTCCTC
The DNA here is from genome assembly GCF_031893055.1 of Leptodactylus fuscus. Classification (NCBI taxonomy): domain Eukaryota; kingdom Metazoa; phylum Chordata; class Amphibia; order Anura; family Leptodactylidae; genus Leptodactylus; species Leptodactylus fuscus. The sequence continues at coordinate 42,832,148 of NC_134274.1, forward strand.
CCAGGTTTAAGCAGCAGTACTGAGGAATTGCTCAACTGTGACATTCCAGTATGTTACGGTATATAGTAAATTCACTTTTAAACAGTCGGCTCATTATCATTACAGACAGGATTACACTAAAAGATAACGCCAATATACAGATAACACAGTATCCACCATTCACAACAGCTAATGGTCACAGGTCACTTTCACCCTTTCCTTACACAAGTCTCAGAACATCCTTAAAACACTCTCCTATAGAAAAAAAATTTACACTCTATGGGTTCCTGTGATCCATGTTGCTGCTGTAATGCAAAACTCTGAAATGCTGTTTACAGTGGCTTAGACAAGATGGCAGGTCCCCATAATGATATATAGAAAAAAAATAAAAAAAAATAAAGAGAAATAGGTCACATCAAGGTTATTTATTACTATCTGGATTTAATTAGTGAATAATTGTAGATGATCCAGTCCCTTTAAAGACTTCCCCTGGTATAGTACTAAGATGTCATACTATTGCCCATTTAGGCAAATTGCCTTATTAGACTTAATGTCATAGGGGCCCCATTAATGGCTGCAATCTAAACAGTCAATTAAGCAAGTCTTTGGTGATAATGACATGACAAATACCAACTGCCTAGGAAGGGATTTCCGCTCCACCACTTTGTCACAGACCATGAGTGAAGACGCCGGTGTTTCCAAATAAAATAGGAACGTTTCTTAGATTTTCACCAGAAAGACACTTCAGTAACGAAAACAGAAGCTGAAGCGTGGTTTGTCATTAGGACTGTGGTCATCTTGGAAACATATGTTGTACGAAATGCTGGAGACTGCTTGCCAAGATCAAACGTTCTATGTAATTCTTAGGATTTTGGCTTCTCAAGCTAAGCATTCAAAGTTTGCCAATAACCCAAAATGACATGTATACTATGAAGAAAGCAGCGACGGATTAATGGCTTCACCTAGTGACTCACTTTCCTAATCATCACTGGGGACTCTCAGATTTCATATTAAACATCTGAGAACATATGAAGAGCTTATGTCCTGCCATGTTATCGGATCAGGCCCCTTCTGATTCACTACAACTGAGAACATGAATTGCATAGTTTATTTATACATCACTAGCCTCTGCCCGCGAATTCGTCTGCGTGTTGTTGGCGTCAATGATCCGCCTATATTCAGCAAATTGCTGTTGTCAATGCTTTGCCTGCTCCAGCATTTCGGCAGCTGTCAAGCTGGCCTGCCGCTGAACTCGTTCCTCGCACTGTGCCCGTGATTGTTCTGGCATCTCAGCAGCTCGCTGAGACGCCATATAATGAGTGTGTTGGTGGCGTCGATGATCCCCCTCAGCTCCGCTTGAGGAGAACTCTGTTGACTTCTGGCTAACTTCATAACTCTCGTTCTTTGCAACAAATTAGATTTTCTTTTTCCAGGCATGTTTAAAATTGAAAACTGCCAATTTTGATTAAAAGTCTTTGTTCATTTCAGTTTGTCAGCACTGCCTGGAGCAGATCAGGTAATATGTACACGATCCACTGAGGGTTAGCGTGTGTTTACACAGAGAGATAACAGCCCTGGCTTTCTCAGAAGCTGAGATAAGGCTGCTGCAAGAGCACTGTAATATAATATGTGAACATAAATTCATAACAGACGTGAAGCCATGTCATTTACTGGGATAAAAAGTAGCATATGTGTTAATGGAGGAAACAAACTATCTATGTGCCAAATTTCATTCAAATCTGTTCAGCCATTTTTGCATGATTGAGGAACAATCACACAAGCACACAAACTTCCACATTTATAATATTGGTAGGATAAGTATATTCAGTCATCTCTTTGATATTCTGCAAAATTTGTCCTCTTTCACAGCCATCTTTGCCCCATATTGGTTTACAATTTCACTTCCCTACACATATACACAAGCGATCATGTGATAGGAAGTCAATTAACCTAACAGTGCGTTTTAGGACCTTGGAACGAAACTAATGCCTGGAGAAATCTCACTTGTACATTTGGTGTGTATGATTCACACAGATACTCCATCATAGTATCACTTCTGATTGTAGTGCTTGTACATTGGAAGTACTTGGCCATTCTTGTTCAGTGTTGCCACTGGTATGTATCCATCCATATGCTCTACCAGATTGTGATGTGGATCAAGATGTCAATGTACCTTCAATATACATTGATTCATCAGCAAGTTACGCATGGTCACTGATGAATAATTACTATGGGGAATCTGGTTTTGATGGAGTTGATCTAACCAATGTTCTAGAATCATAACTGCTCTTATTCCGCTACTTATTGTAACAATTTTCTAAAGCATTTGGGAAAGCAAGTCTGTTCTGAATAGGGATTTGGCTGTTCTGCCAAGCTGTGTAGTTCAAAGACCGGACGTTAGTCATAATGTGCCTTTCCCTCTATGTTTAGATCATAATCATAGAATTCCCAAGCATATACCATGCCTGCGACCATGAGCTAGCAAACATATCAAAGAGTGCTAACTACATATAAGACGGTATCCCAGTGGCATCCGGGAACGATCCGTGTACTTTTATTTACAGATAAGAAATTCTAAGCTTCCCTTTAATTCCCATGTAGTTTAGGCTTATTATTAGACAGAGGAAGAAAGAATAACCAGAAACGTAAAAATTCTTTCCACTGAAATATTGTGAGCCACCAAATCCATAGAGAAGGAAATTTCTCTCATCATTCCTTATGCCAGTTACGTTTTAGCGCTATTGCATTTTTAGAGCCAAGTTCTCTGCTGATTCATTTCATAATACAACTTTATGGGGATCATAAGGCAAGTTTTTTGTTGCATGCATATAGCCTATAAAGCCATATTCGGACACATTAATGAGCCTGCTGTATATATTGATGAGCCATAATAACAAATTCACCTATTTCTGTACAGATGCCATTCATCTTGGAAAACAGCTCAAACCTATTAAGGCATAGGTTCCATAAGACCTCTAGAGGTTTGCTGAAAGATCCTAGACATGTGGGAATAGCATTGCCAAGGGTTGTGCGTGTCCTGCAACAATGTTTAGGTAGGTGCGATATGTCAACTAATAAGGCCTGGTTCACATCTGCATTCGGTAATCTGTTCGGAGAGTCCGCATGGAGACCCCTCGAATGGAATACCAAACGCATTGGCAAGCTGTGTGCAGGTGCGTGTGCTTTCCGCACAAGTCATGCGACATGAAAGTAGATTGTGGAGTATTTTCTGTCTGCATGTTCTGTGAGAGCATCGCGCGGAAAGCACACGGACCCCATTATAGTCTATGGGGTCCGTGTGCTTTCATAAGCTCTCCACTTGTCAATGCATTTACTAGTCCATTCAGGGAGGGTCCCCATGTGGACTCCGTGAACGGATTACCGAACGCAGGTGTGAACCAGGCCTAAAATCCACATAATTACCAGGGCAGAGGGTTTCTTAGAAAAACACTACCAGCAGCATAACATTGCCTCTCCTAGCTTGGTTTCTTCCCATATTGAGTTCTTGTGTAAGCTTTTGCCCAGATACATAGGCATAATAGGCATCCACATGATGTCAAACAAAATGTGATTTATCAGATCACCTATAATCCAATTCTCATACTAACATCACTATTTGTAAGTGTTCTGACTTCTTCATAAACCGCTGATAGCCAAAGTCTTAAAATTTAGTAAAGCTTCTCTATCACATGAGAAAAGCTAGTGATTGTATTCCTATGAAAGTATACATACAAGAAGCTATGCATCTAATGATACATGATGCTATGTTGAGAACTGTATAATATAACCTAAAAAAATTAAAGAGATCCTATCATTAAAGCACATTTTTTTTCTCGTTGACATGTAGGAATAGCCTTAAGAAAGGCTATTCTTCTCCTACCTTTAGATGTCTTCTCTGTGCCGCCGTTCTGTAGAAATCCTGGTTTTCGTCTGTATGCAAATGAGTTCTCACGCAGCACGCAGGCCCCAGTGCTCAAACAGTACTGGGGGCGTCCTCAATGCTGTGAGAGAGCTCTTCCCGCGCCGCCTCCATCTTCTTCAGGAACGTCCTCTTCACGCGTCTTCTTCTGGCGCAGGTGGTCAAACTTGTAGGCCTAGGGCCTCGGGCAGAGCTGACTGCGCATGCCCACAGCCACAAGAAAAATGGCCGCTTACATAGTCGGCTCTGCCCGAGGCCTACAAGTTTGACCGCCTGCGCCGAGAGAAGACGTGTGAAGAGGACGTTCCTGAAGAAGATGGAGGCGTCGCTGGAGAGTTCTCTCGCAGCATTGGGGACGCCCCCTGTGCTGCGAGAGAACTCATTTGCATACCGACAAAAACGGGATTTCTACTGAACGGTGGTGCGGAGAAGACATCTAAAGGTAGGAGAAGAATAGCCTTTCCTACGGCTATTCCTACGTGTCAATGAGAAAAAAATGTGTTTAATGGTAGAATCCCTTTAAAGGAGTTTTCTAGGTTAAAAATATTGATGACCTACCCTAAAGATACGTCACTTTTATCGGATCCCTGGACCTAGATTATATATGCTCAGTAACGCTGAAGTGTTCTGGCCTCGTCTTCATCACTTGACTGTGCATATGCCAGGAACATGAGAGATAAGCTGAATACAAACTGCAGACTTATCTCCCGATATGTAATGAATGTTTTTTCCATTCAAGAACTCATGGCAAGTTTAAGATAAACAGGTTTGGAACACAAGGCTTTGCTACCAAAATTAGTTTTTTTTTGCTCTAAACTAAGCCATAAAACAAATTTTACTAAAGAACAAATCCTACATGATTCAATAACTGGTCAGTTATTGTGAAGAGATACCCGAGTAGCTGACCGAAGACTTTTACGGAGTCACTCCACTTTGTGGTAGTGGTCGGTGGAGGTCACAGTGGATACTTGGTATTGAGGACATATCCTAGCATGATGCAATTAATATTTGTGCTAGGATTTGTGCACTTTAAGCTCAGTACATAGCATCTAGGAGATTCTTACTTAAAGGGGTTGGCCACTTTATAACTAAAACTCTGCAATGTGTAGCCCAACGATAAATAATAAATTTACTAATAGACATTCATTTTCATTTTTGCTTCTGTCCCTTTATTTTTAAAGCCACGCCCCCCCCCCTAACATGGCTCTGCCGGCTCCCTGACATGCCTCCCTTGACCACCGTGCGCGTGACATGGAGGGACATGTGACATTGTCTGACCATGTCATGTGACTTTGTGCGCGCCTGCGCTGCTCTCCTGATTTGCCGGCATCTCAGGGGTCAACATGAATCAGGAGAGCAGCGCAGGCGCGCACAAAGTAGTTTCCTTATATTCTGGGGTCTCGATCGGCACCCCCCGTGATGGTTTCGGGGGGTGCCGGTATTCCTAATAGGCAGCCCAGGGTCTAATCACTGACCCTGGGTCTGCCCCATCTCTTCCCCTCCACTTACCCGGTTGATCCTGCCAGGAATGGAGGCCGTCAGCCCGTGTGTTTGCACGGGCTGACAGCCTCCTATACATTTGCAGGTGTCAGCCGTATGACAGACTGACACGGCTGACACTGTGCTCAACACCCGCGGTCGGAACTGGGTCCGATCGTGGGTGTTAACCCCTGAGATGCCATGGTCAAACATGACCGTGCCATCTCAGGGAGTTTCTGTATGCGCTCTGGTCCCAATCAGCACCCCCCGCGACGGTTTCGGGGGGTGCCAGTGTCCCTAATGGACAGCCTGGGGTCTGTGCAGTGACCCCGGGTCTGCCCTCCATGTGTTCCCTGCCAGGAATGGAGGCTGCCAGCCCATGTGTCTGCACGGGCTGACAGCCTCCTATACACCGCAATACATGTGTATTGCAGCGTATATGTATTGAAGCAGTGATCAGAAGATCACTGGTTCAATCCCCCATGGGGACAGAAAATACAAAAAAAAAAAAAAAACAACTTGTTAAAAATATGTTAAAAAAAATAAATAAATAAAGCTCCAAAAATCCAATTTTCCCATATAAAATGTTTTATTATGAAAAAATAAAGATTTTTTTTTTTAAAGGGATGCTACCACTAAACTAACATGTTTTCTAATTACCACGTCGGAATAGCCTTAAGAAAGGCTATTCGTCTCCTACCTTTAGATGTGGTCTCTGCCGCGCCGTTCCATAGAAATACCGGTTTTAACCGGTATGCAAATGAGTTCTCCACAGCAATGAGGGCGGGCCCCAGCGCTCAAACGCCGATGAGCACGTCCCCACTGCTGCCCGAGAGCTCTTTCTCAGACAGCAAATGGGGACGCGCTCATCGGCGTTTGAGCGCTGGGGCCCGCCCTCATTGCTGCGGAGAACTCATTTACATTAAAACCAGTATTTCTACGGAACGGCGCGACGGTAGGAGACGAGGTCATTAGAAAAGAATGTTAGTTTAGTGGTAGAATCCCTTTAAATACATATTTGGTATCACCACGTCCGTAAAAACCCGAACAATAAAAATAAAACATTATTTAACCTGCACGCTAAACGACATAAACGTAGAAAAAACAAACAAAATAATTATTATTCACCACCTTTGCTTCACAAAATGTTCAATAACAAGTAATCAGGTCATAATTGTCAGATGAAGACCAAAATGCCCTTCAACAGCTCTTTGAACAGAAAAATAAAAATGTTATGCCTTTCAGAAGATGGCGATGCAAAAATAATAGATTTTTTTCCCTAATTTGAATTTTATTCTGCACAATTAGCAGCAAATGGAAAAAGAATATAAATGAGGTATCGCCGTAATCATACCGACTCGCAAAATAAAGGTCACATGTTACTTATGTTGTATGCAGCACGGGAAAAAAAATTAAATGCTAAAACGCAATGTCAGAAATTTAAAATTTAGAAAATAAGTTACAGGTACCCCAAAATGGTGGCATTGAAAAAGTACACCTCATATCACAAACATATATGGCGACATCGCCAGAAAACAAACGAAAATTTAGCTTATACAATGTGAAGACAAAAAACCCAAAAATCGCCTAATCATTAGAACACAACTTATAGTAGCTAGTGGGAAATTGGGTTCAATGTCTTGTCACAGTAACGACACATGCATTTTTATGGGCCCAGACACACAATCGCATTTTTTGCAGCTGTGTATCCTTGCAATCTACATGCATGTGCTATAATTATCTGCATTTACAGCACTGACGCTCCTATTCATTCGGGCTTAATCAGGATGCCGCGACGGAAGGGTTCTCCATGGGCCTCTGTGTTTTGTTTTTTTGTGTTTGTTTTTGTAATAGGCCATCACCTACTGGAGTAACCCAGCAGATAACTGGCCCTATTTACTTTCCGATACCCGTTCCTCTTCACAGCCACCTCTACTTTCTCTTGTTCCCTCCATGGGGCCCTGTGAGCCTCATATCATGTGCTGACAGCAACATGATATGGGACACACAGGGCCCCCGAAGGGAACAAGGGGAAGCAGAGGTGGGCAGAAGTAGGAGTGGGGATCAGTGAGTAAGGTCATGAGCCCACAGCATGAGAATATGTTTAGCAAACCCCATGAGATGTATTTTATAAGATTTGCCTGGTGGTTCTGTTCGGACCAAAGACGTTCAAACTGAAACTACTATTATTATACTTGTAAATATAATGATCCCTCTGGAATCCTGTATGTCTTCAGGCCCCTCTCTTCCGTGGGTCACGGGAGAAAGGGGGTTAGGTGGGCCACGGGGGAGGGGGAGCAAGGGGCGCGGGTTGCGGAAGCGAAAGCAAGGGGACTTAGTGGAGGGGGGAGGCGGGGAGTGCCACACAGGGTGGATGGGGCGGGGGACCCCGGGGTGAAGAGGGGTTGGTGGGTGCCTTGAGAAGGGGAGGGGGGGCCAGTGGCCCGCGGGAGGGGAGGTTGGGGGTTGGGACGCGGGCAGGGAGCCCGGGGGGGCCGAGAGATTGGGGTGGGGAGCCGCTGAGGGAAATGGCGCCTGTGAAGGGGGGTGCCCCGGGATGAGAAGTTGGGGGCCAGAGGCACGCGACACAGAAGGGGGGCCAGGGGCGCCAACGGAAGCAGGGCCATAGGCGCGGGGATGGGAGGGGGCGGATGCGCGGGGGACAGGGGAGAAAGCAGGAGCAGGCGGTAGATACAATTTTTAGTGTTCTTGTATATATAGCACGTACAGGGTTAAATTAAACCCAAATGTGGGAGGACTTAACTGGCTATATAATGTGGGTTCAGTTGATAACTAGCAGGCTATGAGTAAGGGGCATACTATGCAGCCCCGAAACGCGTAAGCTGCATTTTTGTATTACTGAGTGGATCCATTTTTATAATTGTTTTATTTGGATGAAGTAAAGGTGAAGTTTTAATTTTACAATCTTGGCGCTGGATTTTTTATTCACTTCATTTTTCAATACTGTAGATAGAGAGGCTGGACCAAGGGCGAGGGCCAAGGGAGGTGAGGGCGCACGGCGGATTGTAACCAACATGACTTGGCTAAATAGAAGTGGCTCAGCGCCAACGCCAACCCACAGACGGAATCGTGAGCAGAGCAGATGCTAGTACAGCTATATATATATTATATATATTATTATATTATTATTATATATATTATTATTCTGTATACATTACACAGCATACTGTATGTTTGAATGTATACATATAACTTCAGATGGGTAATAAATAGAGATGAGCGAACGCCGTTCGATCGAATATATATTCGATCGAATATCAGGCCGTTCGAGGTGTTCAATTGGAATCGCACACCACGAGGCAAATGCAGTAAAAATTTGTATCCCCTCCCACCTTCCCAGGCGCGTTTTTTGCACCAATAACTGCGCAGGGGAGGTGGGACAGGAACTACGACAACGGAGGCAGTGAAAAAAATTGAAAAAGTCCATTGGCTGCCGAAATCAGGTGACCTCCAATTTAGATGAATGGTGGATTTACCATTCGCTTAATTTGGGACTGTGAACTATGTGACTGTGAGACAGGGACAGATGTACAGGCAGGGTTAGCTAGGGATTACCTTTATTTAGGGGGGGATGTCACTCTCACAGCTCTTTGGGGCTCTATCTTGCCGGGATCCCTGTCAGCTTGCAATATGCGCGAGCTGACTTTTTCCCATAGGAATTTATTGACCAGCGTTGATTGGCCGAATGCCGTACAGTGGCCAATCAATGCTGGTCAATGCATTCCTATGGCGAGATATAGCAGAGCTAGCTGTGTGGTTATCTCGGCTACTCCTGAAAGAGTTCTGCTACACCCAACCATCCCTCCAGCTACTCCTCCTGTCACACACACATCTCTGGTGTAACATAGCTCAGCATACACTCAGCTCTGCTACATCTCTACACTCTGTTGTAGAGATGTAGTAGAGCTGAGTGTGTGCTGAGCTCTGCTACACATGAGATGTGTGTGACAGGAGGAATAGCTGGATGGATGGTTGGGAGTAGTGCGGAGTTGCTACACCAGAGATGTACAGAGCTGGCCGATGTTAGCAGTCCTGCTCTCCTACATCCGGAATAGTTGAGCTGAGTGTGCAGTTCGGACATTACTAAGTGGGCGATGCTCGGATTTTAAAGACGATCATATTCACTACACAGCATGTAGTCCAAAAATTGTTGGACCCCACGCTGTGTAGTGATTAACCCCCTCCCCCCACCGGTGTCCGCTTACCTGCAGCTCCCTGTTCTTCTTTGGTCCGGTTCGGTCCTCTGTCCAGTCTTCAGAGTGCCCGGCCCCCTCTCCCCCGACTAGTATTATAGAGAAGGCGGGGCTTAGGAGAGTGTGGGCGGGTACTGGGCGGGGAGACGTCTCATGTGATCACATCCTATGTGTGGAAAGATGCAGAGCTGTCATGTGACCTCAGCTCCACCAATGGAATGCAGGCAGGAGCTTTACTTTCAGTTTGTTGATTGTCCCGCCCACACAGGCCGGCTGCGCTTACACTGTAAAATCTCATTTTAATGAGGAACAGGTAAGATAAAAATCATTTTTATAGCACATTTGTCCTATAACCATCTTTCTGAGTTGTCTGGGGCACTTTGATTTTTTCAGCTTAAGGGTGGCCAACCCCTTTAATTTACACATTTTAGTAATTGTATCCATTCTCTTCAGCAAAAAGTTCTGATTTCGTTTTCTGCAGCCTTGGCAATTAGACCAGGTAATACAATGTGAAATTACCGTGTATAATAATGTCAGAATATTGTATTATTAATAACCCATCCTCAATGAAAGACTCATTATTTCCATACAAAGTCTTCTCTGAGAGCTGGCACCTGCAATAAGCATGCCTCAGCGAAGATAAATCTCACCGTGCACCTGGAAAGGAAGAAAAGTCTATATTCCAGTATCCCTGACGATGCCTCTTTATCACAAGATAAATGATATACACTTGTTCTTTGTGTTCGCTGCAGTTGTTCAGAATAGATCCAAGAATTGCTGGAGCGGTTACTTTAATGACTTGCACTAGTCCTGCTCACTGATACAGAAACGGATGCCAAATATTGCATCAGGCCAAAAAAACGTCAGCATGCGCTGGGCCAAAACATACATTTGCTTTTTTTTGGGTACAAGTCCGCAGTTTGACTTTTTTTTTTTGTTCTTTGAGATTGCTAACTAGAGCTTAAACAGGCACCTAGAAAATCTATATTGTACTTTCTGTAATTTCTGAAATTATATATATATTGGATAAAAGGATTCGGGACAGTTACACATTACACCTACAGGAGATTATATGACACTCCATTCTAAATCCAAATGCATTAATATGGACTGGGTCTCCCTTTTGCAACTAAAACGGGTTCCAATCTTCTAAAAAGGTCTCCGACTAGGGTTGATCCAATCTTGAGATTTCTGGATCGTTTTTAAAATCCGATTTCCGATCATTTTCCATCTGAACCCGATCCCAATTTCAATCCTGTTGCAAATCAATGGGATTTTTTAATCATCGAAGATCGGATTTTAAAAATGATCCTATTCAACACACAGCATGGAGTCCAAAAATTGAACGCTTCAATTTTTGGACTCCACGCTGTGTAGTGATTAAAAAATCCACCGGCTACTTAGTCCCCCTGCTGTCCCCTTACCTGCACAGAACCAGCATCACTCACATCTCCCCTCCCTGAACTCACCAACACTATTCTAAGCCCCGCATTCCCAGCATCAGTAACACTAGCCTTGGGAGGCGGGGGTGCGCACGGCGCTCTGCAGGCCTGTGCATGAGAGAGGAGACGACCGAGAACAACAGCCTGGAGCTTCGGGGATCGGCAGCGGTTCTGTGCAGGTAAGTTGAGCAATCGGGATCAAAATTCCATTCCCGATCTTTTTTAGGCAGGATCGGAACCCAACCGCGATCGTGAAATTTACTCAAACGCTAATCGGGATCCGATCTTTTCTGATCCTGATCGCTCAACCCTATTTCCGACAAGATTTCTGGAGTACGTCTGTTGGATTTTTTTGCTTATTTACCCAAATGTTCCCATTATTCCTCATCCAACAAATGTTATAGTTTGCACACTGCAGTCAAGCAGGTAATATTCTCCTGGCATTTGCCAAGAACAGAGTCGCCCACCAAACTGCCAGATTGTTCACTCTACAAAACAGGTTTTCCAGAGTCAAGTGGAGGTGTTGTACTTTGTTGCCACTGCATCTGACATTGGACATTGTGTTTTTTTTAAGTAAATGTTTGCATGCAGCTGCTCGACCATGAAGCTCCCAGTGCACAGTTTTTGTGATGATGTCAATGCCTGAGGAACTCTGCAGTTACTTAGCCAGCAGAACGTTAGGGGCTTTTATGCACCACAGCACTCTGTGAGCCAGTTTTGTAACCTTATATGGTCCACCATTTCATTGCTTATAAAATAATAACAATCTGATCAGAACGTTACTTTAACAGGGCAAATATAGGTAACTGTCAATATCGGTAACTGTTGCATTACTGCCCACTTATGCTCAGGACTGGTGAGGATCCTAGAGGTTGTACCCACACAGATTATATAGTAAATGCATGCTATAGTGATATACCATCATTTTACAAGACAGAAATGCCCCACAAGAAAAATGGCCGCTTACACAGTAAGTAAGCGGCCATTTTCTTGTGGCCTGGGGGCATGCGCAGTCGCTCTGCCCTAGGCCCGAAGCCTAGAAGTTTGATCGCGTGCGCTGGAAGCAAACGCTTGAAGAAGACAATCCGAAAGAAGATGGAGGCGGCGCTGGAGAGTTCATTCGCAGCATTTGGGACGCCCCTAGTGCTGCGAGAGAACTCATTTGCATACCGACAAAAGCGGGACTTATACCAAACCGTGGTGTGGAGAAGACATCTAAAGGTAGGAGAGGAATAACCTTTTTAAGGCCATTCCTACGTGTCAACGAGAAAAAAAATTCGATTTTAATGGTAGAATCCCTTTAAGCTAAACAAAAAAACAAAATGTAAGTCATTGAGGTTTATCTTGGAGGAGTTAACATTACTTTCTGGCCCAGCATATATGGCAACCAATTCTAAATAAACAGATAGTGAAAATGGAACACAGCTGGAGACTCCTTATTATCTACACAATCCAGCTGTCTGATTTTTTTTATTGCTATTTTTCAGTTACAACGTGTCAGTACAGTTCACTTCTTTGGAAATAACAGGCAGCCTTACTGCCAGCAACACTGACAGAGAACCCAATGCTCAGCAATATAATAATCGATAGGCACTGGATATCCCATAGTCAGCTATTGAGCCACAAGGAAATAAGTAACCAAGAGCCCCACATAATACTGGCCAGGGCTGGACCTCACATATGCAGGAGCCTCAACCTCAGAGCCTAAACCTTCTTTCAGGGATACTGAGGTGTCAGGGAAAGCTGCCTCTATATTTAGGTGATACTGTATATATACACTGGATCTAATAAACCTTCTTAAAGCACATATTACTTCACTAACATGTCGCGGTGTGTCATAGACAGGAAACCACACAAAGACATGAGACACCTGTTCTATCTACACAAAGGTCCCCCCAACCCCCCTGTACAAATCCCTGAACACCGCAGGACCATTCTATTTTCTCAAGCTACTTTTGATCTACAGCATTTAAGCTCTATCACACACCATCCATCCATCGAAAACTAAATGCAAGTCTTTACATGAAATGAGGTTTAGAAGGATGAACATCTGTATGGCAACCCTTGACTCTCCCTGTTTTACTCCTTTGTGTGAGATAAGCGCATTCATTTGTTATTTGAGTGATGTGTTATGGATGATTATTCACTATCCATCTAGTCAATTTGCCAAATTTAGGGAGCAAAGGGAGGCCCATTCGCACGGAGGAAAATGGTGAGGAATTTTCCACGCTGAAAAAAAAGCCTCCCATTGATTTTTTTAAAAAAGGGAGGGTTCACACGGTGTAACGTGCCGCGTGATATGGCACGTCTACGCCGCGGGACCCTTTGCGGGCCGTACACGCTCCCATTGATTTCAATGGGAGCGGGGATCGTATGCGCCACGCTAGTTTGCGGCCGTGATGTTGCGGCCGCAACATCACGGCCGCAAACTAGCGCAGCGCATACGATCCCCGCTCCCATTGAAATCAATGGGAGCGTTACAGCCCGCAAAGGGTCCCGCGGCGTAGTCGTGCCACGTCATGCGGCACGTTACACCGTGTGAACCCTCCCAAAGGGTTCTGCTGGCTTTTTTTTCCACTAGCGGAATTTAGTACAATCTAATAAGCAACAGAGTAAATGCCAGCAATCAGTGCTTAAATTCTCCATTATCTACAAAAGATATAAGCCTATTGCTATACAATTAACAAATAGCCTATATGGCACCAGTAAAATTATAAAAACACATAGAAATGAATGCTTTATTTTGTCACACAGCACATGGCATAATAAATGGCACACGCCTTCCCCACGAAAAATATGTGCCCTTTTTCCCCTTTTCTTCCCCTCCTTTTTTCCCTTTTTCTCCTGCTCTTTCTCGCCTTTCCCTCTCACTGTTCCCCTGTCTATTTAAGGCGAGGTTGGGGCCTCTTCTGGCCCGGTTGTTTACGGGAGGCCCTGTCCCTGTATTGTTTCTTATTATTTGTTATGTATTTGGCCCTCTGCTGTTGTGTTGGGCCTTTATGGTTTGGTCTTGTTTTCTGATTGGGTGTTGCTACACTCTGTTTATCTCTTTGTTTATCTTGTTTTCATAAATAAAGAATTTATAAAAAAGAAAAAAAAGAAAAATGATATGTGCCCAAAATGTGAATAATAGAAACTATGAATTACCCCACAAAAAATAAATCCTCATTTGGTTAAAACTAAAACCTAAAAAACTCACTGCATTTGTATTAACCTGTAGAATCAAGTTGACTTATTTTACTGCATTACATAGTGGGGAGGAAAAAAGCTGATCAATACATTTCTATATTCCAATATGCTACCAGTGGAAAATACAAATCACCCTGCAAAAAACAGGCCCTCATACAACTACATCAACAGTAAAAAAAATGTCATGGCTAGGGTTGAGCGATCGGGATTGGAAAAGATCGGATCCTGATCGACAATCAAGTAAATTACACGATCGCATTCGGGTTCCGATCCCGCCTAAAATAGATCGAGAACGGAATTCTGATCCCAATCGCTCAACTTACCTGCCCAGATCCGCTGCTGCTCCCCGTTCTTCTTGGTCCGGTTCTCTCTCATTTACAGGCCTTCAGAGCACCGTGCGTGCCTCTGCCTCCCAGGTTAGTGTTACAGACCTAGGAAGAAGGCGGGGCTAGTGGCTTAGGAGAGTGTGGGCTGGTACTGGGAGATGAGACGTGAGTGATGCACTCACATCTCCCCGCCCTGTACCTGCCCACACTCTCCTAAGCCACAACAAGCCCCACCCTCTCCCAGCATCTCAAAAACTAGCCTAGGGAGGCGGGGGTGCACACAGCGCTCTGAAGGCCTGTAAATAAGAAAGACTGGACCAAGAAGAACGGGGAGTGGCAGCGGATCTGTGCAGGTAAGTGGACACCAGGGGGGACTAAGTAGCCAGAGGATTTTTTTTTAATCACTACACAGCGTGGAGTTGAAAAATTAAAGCGTTCAATTTTTGGACTCCATGCTGTGTAGTGAATAGGATCATTTTTAAAATCCGATCTTCGATTATTAAGAAAATCCCATTGACTTGCATTAGGATTGGAACTGGGATCGGGTTCGAATGGAAAATGATCGGAAATTGGATCCTGAAATCTCAATATCAGCTCATCCTTAGTCGTGGCTCTTTCAGTGCAACAAAGAAAACCAAAAAAAACCTTTCCTCTCTGAACTGGTTGAATATCTAAGGGTAAAGAAATTTATTTACAAAGAAACAACATTATATATCCCATCTACTATATGACACAACATCTTGTAGGCACCCACAAAGCTCACAAAAAATTCAGGCTCCCCAAGTTTTACTTGCACCCTCTAGTTTTCACGAGTACTTGGTACTACCCTGAAATTAGACAGTAATAGTAGATAGCTCACGCGAATACCTGCAATGATCATGTATAATACTGTATACATAGCCATATCCATAAAAGTATCCCCAAATGAATAATAACACTCAGTGGCGTAACTAGGAATAGCGGGGCCCCGTGGCGAACTTTTTTTTTTTTTTAAATGTAGATTGTGAGCCCCACATAGAGCTCACAATGTACATTTTTTCCTATCAGTATGTCTTTTTTGGAATATGGGATGGAAATCCATGCAAACACAGGGAGAACATACAAACTCCTTGCAGATGGTTTTATGCCCTTGGTGGGATTTGAACACCAGGACTCCAGCGCTGCAAGACTGCAGTGCTAACCACTGAGCCACCGTGTGGCCCCTTCCTGTGGTGAACTTTTGACATGCCCCCCCCTCCCCTCTAGTTTTCACGAGTACTTGGTACTACCCTGAAATTAGACAGTAATAGTAGATATCTCACGCGAATACCTGCAATGATCATGTATAATACTGTATACATAGCCATATCCATAAAAGTATCCCCAAATGAATAATAACACTCAGTGGCGTAACTAGGAATGGCGGGGCCCCGTGGCAAACTTTTGACATGCCCCCCCACCGACGCCGGAGACCTCGACCGACCCCCTCCTTCGCATTCCTGCGTACTCTATTATGTCCCTTAGTGGCCCCTGCACACAGTATTATGTCCCTTAGTGGCTCCTGCACACAGTATTATGTCCCTCAGTGGCCCCTGCACACAGTATTATGTCCCTCAGTGGCCCATGCACACAGTATTATACCCCATAGTGGCCCCTGCACACAGTATTATGTCCCTTAGTGGCCCCTGCACACACTATTATATCCCTTAGTGTCCCCTGCACACAGTATTATGTCCCTCAGTGGCCCCTACACACTGTATTATGTCCCTTAGTGGCCCCTGCACACAGTATTATGTCCCTTAGTGGCCCCTGCACACAGTATTATGTCCCTTAGTGGCCCCTGCACACAATATTATGTCTCTTAGTGGCCCCTGCACACAGTATTGTACCCCATAGTGGCCTCAGCACACAGTATTTTGTCCCATAGTGGCCCCTGCACACAGTATTATGCTCCACTGTGGACACCCATAAACAATTATTATACTCTGGGGTCTTTTCAGACCCCAGAGTATAATAATCAGAGACCCCGTGGGAATAAAATCATAAAAAAACCACTGTTGCAGGGACGCAGGTCGGGTTAATGTGACGTCAGAGACGTCAGACAACTAGGCCTGAGGCCTGCCCGGATCGTGGAGAGGTAAGTAACAGTGTTTTTTGTTTCTTACCTCTCCCGGGCCTCCAATCATTATACTAGGGGGTCTGAAAAGACCTCTGAGTATAATGATAGTGTTTGTGGGGGCCGCGGTGTCACTTACCGATCCCGGCCCAGCCAGGATCGGTAAATAAATAGGGTCCGTTACCGGGCTGGAGTAACTCCAGCTGGTAACGGCCTATTAAAAAAAACACAAAAAAACGCAGCGGTACTGGCTTTCACCGAGCCCCCTAATGTCCTGGGCCCTGTGGCAGCTGCCTCTGCTGCTATAGCGGTAGCTAAACCACTGACAATACTAAAGATAATGAGATAAAATCTTTCATTTTGTAACCTATAAGTAATAAAGTTGAATGTACTTTGCTGGGCAAGTTATGGGAAATGCTTTACTGGAATTGTTACACACGAGGCACAGAGACCTGTTGTTGCCTTGCTGATGTACTTTTTAGGGTATAGGAGCCATAGTAACTATACAACATTAAAATTCTTAATAATTAAATGAAATTTACATACCCATTACGTAAGCTGGAAGTTCATTTTTGTTATCATTTGCATGGGAATAGAGGCACCTGCAATTTAAAGAAAAAAAAAAGTCACAAGAGCACACACAGCTGCGCGTCTCCGATTCAATGTTTCTGCCAAACAGCAAGTTCCTATTCAGAGCGAAGCTAGACCATTCAGCTAGCATAAAAATAGTCACTAAGCTTACGCTGAAAACCTTACTTCCTGCCTCATCGCTTTAACCCAATGCAGTCGTTTTCCTCTTCTGAACATTAAGCCTACGGCATGGCCCCTTAATGTTTAGGACTGTCCGAAAAGCTTTATATGATTTGCGCACGGACAGTAGCTTCATGGCTTCTTACGGTTTTTCTTATAAGAAAATGTGCAAGTTACTATTATGATAGTTTGGGGTTTTTTCTACCCCTATTGCTGTTTTATCTCATTCATTGTTTTTTCAGATTGAGAAAATAATAAAGGGTTGAATAGACTGCTCGTAGCAGATGCGTAAATACTGGTGTAGCAGTGGTAGTGGCTATCTCATGGCCCAGGACATTAGGGGGCCCAGCGGCAGCTACTATTGCTGCTGTTTTATAATTTTTTTTTTTTTTAGGCCATAGCAGGCCCTTTTTACTTACTTATCCGACTCATGCTCATGGCCAATGGCCCTTCTGCCGAGGTGGCTGTGATCAGGAGCCGGGATCGGTAAGTAAGGCCACGGGCCTGTGAACCCCACAAACACTGCTATCATTATACCCCAGGGTTTTTTCAGACCCCAGAGCATAATGGTCGGAGGGCTAGGAGAGGTGAGGGAACAAAAAAAAGTATGGTTACTTACCTCTACTACGCTCACGAAGGCTTCGGCCCTACTTGGTGACGTCCAAGATGTCACGTGGTACGGGCTTGCGTCATTATGTGTCGCGACACAAGCCCGGCTCAAGTGACGTCTCTTACATTATTGAAGATGGCCAACATCAGCGGCAAATGCACTGGAGCCCAGGAGAGGTGAGTAACAGTGTTTTTTTATGTTTGTATCCTCCCCTGGGTCTCCAATCATTATATTCTGGGGTCTGAAAAGACCCCAGAGTATAATAATTGTACATGGGTGATCCACATTGGGGAATAATACTGTGCGCAGAGGCCCGTATGGGCATAATAGTTTGTGCATGGGTCACTATGGGGAATAATACTGTGTTCAGGGGCCACTATTGGTCATAATACTGTGTGCAGGGGCCACTATGGGGCATAATACTGTGTGCAGGGGCCACTATGGGGCATAATACTGTGTGCAGGGGCCACTATCGGGCATAATACTGTGTGCAGGGGCCACTATGGGACATAATGCTGTGTGCAGGGGTCACTGTAGGGCATAATAGTATGTGCAGGATGCACACACAGGAAGAGGGGAGGTATGTCAAATGTTCTCCTTTGGGCCCAGCCACTCCTAGATACTCCACTGGCTCTCAATTTCTACGATGCCCTACCTTCATAGCAGTCATAATTTCCTGTGGTATTAGGATTAATATCTCCAAATTACCATATACTAGAGCAGCAGTAGACTTTTTTTGCATGGCTGCTGGTTTAAAAAAACACAGATGAGATACTTGATGTGGCATGTCTGGACTGTTCTTAGTGACGTTAACCCTTTCTAGTTGTACCTACTTCCTCCCAGCCCAATCTATGTCGAATCAGGCAAAAGTGGCTCGTGTGCAATGCTGACTGATTTGAGAGAGCTTTGTGCGGGGTACATATACCTGAGGTGCTGACTACGACACAGGTACCCTAGGTTGCTGACCCTTATAGAGACTGATTTATGATATTTTAATAATAGTAAAATTTGTTAATTTTGTAAAGGGTTTCGTTACAGCAGTGACCTCTGAACTGATAATAGATGACGTCACATCTTACTACTCCCCCCCCTCCCTGCACAGAGCATGCCTAGAAAACTCATCCGTAGGCCTCAATGAGTTGTCTCCAGTCTACTGCTGCCTATTGCCCATGACTTATCACTAAATGCTGTTAGCAGCTCAAAGACAAGATGACAGCCCAAAAATCCTGCACAGAAAATAGAATAAAAAATTTACAATATGAAAATAAAAACAGATTAGAAAATAGTGATATATATCATCTGCTAGTGAGTAAGTAAAAAAATTGGCAACACTTTCCTATTAAATGCATGCTTAAGGGGATCCTATAATGGAAACCGTTTTTACGTCGTAACACGAGCGCATGCCCAAAGGCCACGAGAAAATGGCCGCTTACAATACTGTGCAAGCGGCCATTTTCTTGTGGCCTGTGGGCATGCGCAGTCTGCTCTGCCCAAGGCCCGAGGCCTAGAAGTCGGAAACCTGCGCCGGAAGAAGAGGATGCTGCTGATGAAGATGGAGGCAGCACTGAAGAGAGTTCTCTTGCAGCATTGGGGATGCCCCCAGTGCTGTTTGAGCGCTGAGGCCAGCCCCCAGTGCTGCAAGAGAACCCATTTGCCTACTGACAAGAACTGGGATTCCTATGGAATGGTGGCGACGAGAAGACAACGAAAGGTAGGAGAAGAATAGCCTTTCTTAAGGATATTCCGACGTGTTACTCATAAAAAAAGGGTTTGTATGATAGGATTCCTTTAATCTTGACAGTCCCACATAAGTAATATGGTATATCTGCAAAGTTTTTGAACCTTTAATCCCACCTATGGGATGTCAAAGATTTTTGTCGGTGTAATATATAGGTGCCTGAATACGTTTGTCTATGCAGAGTACATGGCTGAAAACTTTCAACTGTTCTTTATCTTATCTATACAGAATGTTTAAGCAACTCTAACTGTGGTGTTACATACGACCGAGTGATACGACCACCTTTATCTCCTTTATCTAAACTGTAACATGCTGTCGACATACTTGCACAATCCATAACTTCCTCCAAAGAATACGGATTCTTTAAAAATGAACATTCTAGATCTTGATGTAGAAATACATTGAGGGTAAATTCATCATAATGCCACAGAATTATGATTTATGACTATTTAATGTTACATGTGACTAACATAGTCATAAATTTGATGCAAACTATCTAAAAGTTATTTTTCCATGATATTTATACGCATTATACCTTGTATAAGGTGCAGATTTTTATACTAAAATGTATTTACTCAGGGAGGCTAAAATTACATTATTACAAATGAGGGCCGTACATGGTTTATGAAGTATAGACTGAAGAGAATCCGGTGCTGTGGACTCAATGGTGATATTGTTCCTTGTCATTAAAGTCTTCTGATCAAGCCTTTGCTTATTACAAGCACATGATCAGGATTGCGATGTTTGATTATGAATTATGGATTTTTTTTTTTTATCCAAGCATAAAAGCCCTTTGTATCAAGTAGCAAAGTGAGCTGGTATGATCTCAACTACATCTGTTGTATTTTCTGTATAGGTAGCTCCTCTATGTGTCCCGGGGCCAGTATTTTCTGTATAGTTAGCTCCTCTATGTGTCCTGCACCCAGTATTTTCTGTATAGGTAGCTCCTCTATGTGTTCTGCACCCAGTATTTTCTGTATAGGTAGCTCCTCTATGTGTCCCAGGGCCAGTACTTTCTGTATAGGTATCTCCTCTATGTGTCCCGGGGCCAGTATTTTCTGTATAGGGATCTCCTCTATGTATCCTGTGGCCAGTATTTTCTGTATATAGGTATCTCCTCTATGTGTCCCGAGCCAGTATTTTCTGTATATAGGTATCTCCTCTATGTGTCCCGGGCCAGTATTTTCTGTATATAGGTATCTCCTCTATGTGTCCCGGGGCCAGTATTTTCTGTATAGGTATCTCCTCTATGTATCCCGGGGCCAGTATTTTCTGTATATAGGTATCTCCTCTATGTGTCCCAGGGCCAGTACTTTCTGTATAGGTATCTCCTCTATGTGTCCCGGGGCCAGTATAGGTATCTCCTCTATGTGTCCCTGGGCCAGTATTTTCTGTATAGGGATCTCCTCTATGTGTCCCCGGGCCAGTATTTTCTGTATAGGTATCTCCTCTATGTATCCCGGGGCCAGTATTTTCTGTATAGGTATCTCCTCTATGTGTCCCCGGGCCAGTATTTTCTGTATAGGTATCTCTTCTATGTGTCCCCGGGCCAGTATTTTCTGTATAGGTATCTCCTCTATGTATCCCGGGGCCAGTATTTTCTGTATAGGTATCTCCTCTATGTGTCCCCGGGCCAGTATTTTCTGTATAGGTATCTCTTCTATGTGTCCCGGGGCCAGTATTTTCTGTATAGGTATCTCCTCTATGTGTCCTGCACCCAGTATTTTCTGTATATAGGTATCTCCTCTATGTATCCCGGGGCCAGTATTTTCTGTATAGGTATCTCCTCTATGTGTCCCGGGGCCAGTATTTTCTGTATAGGTATCTCCTCTATGTATCCCGGGGCAGTATTTTCTGTATAGGTATCTCCTCTATGTATCCCGGGGCCAGTATTTTCTGTATATAGGTAGCTCCTCTATGTGTCCCGGGGCCAGTATTTTCTGTATAGGTATCTCCTCTATGTATCCCGGGGCCAGTATTTTCTGTATATAGGTAGCTCCTCTATGTGTCCTGCACCCAGTATTTTCTGTATAGGTATCTCCTCTATGTGTCCCGGGGCCAGTATTTTCTGTATAGGTATCTCCAATATGTGTCCTGCACCCAGTATTTTCTGTATATAGGTATCTCCTCTATGTGTCCCGGGGCCAGTAGAGGAGGAGGAGATACATAGAGGAGATACCTATACAGAAAATACTGGCCCCGGGATACATAGAGGAGCTACCTATATACAGAAAATACTGGGTCCCGGGGCCAGTATTTTCTGTATATAGGTAGCTCCTCTATGTATCCCGGGGCCAGTATTTTCTGTATAGGTATCTCCTCTATGTATCCCGGGGCCAGTATTTTCTGTATAGGTAGCTCCTCTATGTATCCCGGGGCCAGTATTTTCTGTATAGGTAGCTCCTCTATGTATCCCGGGGCCAGTATTTTCTGTATAGGTATCTCCTCTATGTATCCCGGGGCAGTATTTTCTGTATAGGTATCTCCTCTATGTATCCCGGGGCCAGTATTTTCTGTATATAGGTAGCTCCTCTATGTGTCCCGGGGCCAGTATTTTCTGTATATAGGTAGCTCCTCTATGTGTCCTGCACCCAGTATTTTCTGTATAGGTATCTCCTCTATGTGTCCCGGGGCCAGTATTTTCTGTATATAGGTATCTCCTCTATGTGTCCCGGGGCCAATATTTTCTGTATAGGTATCTCCTCTATGTATCCTGGGGCCAGTATTTTCTGTATATAGGTATCTCGTTTATGTGTCCCGGGGCCAGTATTTTCTGTATATAGGTATCTCGTTTATGTGTCCCGGGGCCAGTATTTTCTGTATATAGGTATCTCCTCTATGTGTCTTGTACCCAGTATTTTCTGTATATTGCTCAAAGGCAGGACAACAAAGGAGTGTCTCAAAAATAAGCACATTAAGGTCATGGAGTGGACTAGCCAGACTTCAGACTTTAATCCCATAGAAAACTTTTTTTTTTTTTTAAATGCAGATTGTGAGCCCCACATGGAGCTCACAATGTACATTTTTCCCTATCAGTAGGTCTTTGGAATATGGGATGGAAATCCATGCAAACACAGGGAGAACATACAAGCTCCTTGCAGATGTTTTTTTGCCCTTGGTGGGATTTGAACACCAGGACTCCAGCGTTGTAAGGCTGCAGTGATAACCACTGAGCCACCGTGTGGCCCCTTCCCATAGAAAACTTATGGAGGGAGTTGAAGATCAGAGTTGTCGAGGGACAGCCTCAAAATCTTAATGATTTAGAAATGATCTGCAAAGATGATCTGCAAAATTCCTCTTGACGTGTGCAAACCTCATCATCAATTACAAAAACAAGGATTTTACACCAAGTATTAAGTCTTGTCTACCAGAGGGATCAAATACTTATTTCTCTCTGCAAAATGCAAATACCTTTATAAAATTTATACAATGTGATTCTCTGGATTTTATTTTTCACATTCTATCTCTCACTGTTAAAATTAACCTACCCTTAAATTATAGACTGTTCATGTCTTTGTCAGTGGGCGAACTTACACAATCAGCAAGGGGTCAAATACTTATTTCCTTCTCTTTAGTAGTGATCCAACTCACTGAATTAGTTGCCTAATATTACCCTTCATGCAAAAAGAATGAATAAATATTTCAGGGGGTTGGAGAAACATGGTGGCTCAGTGGTTAGCACTATAGCCTTGCAGTGCTGGAGTCCTCAGTTTGAATCCTGCCAGGAACAGCATCTGTAAGGAGTTTGTATGTTCTCCCTGTGTTTGCTTGGATTTCCTCCCATTCTACAAAGACATACTGATAGGAAAAAAATTTTTCTGGGGGTCAATATCAGTGACCACTAGTTCGATTATTTCTACTGCCGGGGTAAGGGGAGATCTCTGACATTGGCTTCCTGAGACGTCTACGTTGCTTTATACCTGAGCCTCTGCTGTTATTCTGACGGTGCTGTTGCTGTGCTCCATTATTTTTTATGACCTGCTTAATGTATTTTTTTAGGTTCAAACTGACTTTCAGGTTATTTACTTATCCGGAGTGAGTGACTGTAAAATACTAAATGAGCCATTGTTTATAGCCTGGGGTAATAATATTCCTGTGCCAACTGCAAAGATATTATTGGTGACCTTTTACCTGAAAATCTACTACACATTATACATGTTTTTTTTCAAGCACCAGTAATTCAGATTCTTACTATATCTTTGTAGAACTTTTCACTGTATTATTCCGCCACATTTCTATTTATATACTATACTTTAGAGGGTAGAGTGCATTGGCCATAGAGTGGCCATTATACTGCATAACCTATTCAGTACCCAATTGCCATGAAATAGTTATATAGCTATTCTAAAGCACGGTGGGAGCCAAATACACTTTGCATACATTAGTAGCTGCATAGACAAATGTTTCCCTTAGTATTTATTGGCCCAGCTATGGAGACATCAAATGCTGCGGAGCAGCAAAACTGTCAGCACATCTCAATGGCGTAAGTGCATCGTAACTGGAAAGTTAGCACTCATGCCAGCTATAGATATTCATGGTAGCGTCAGGATAAGAGTGTCAGCTGACCTAGTGTCCTGAGACCACCAGAAACATGTCTGCTCAGTTTGCCATTTTTACTTTAAAGGGATCCTATCATTAAAACTAATTTTTTTCTGCCTACCACGCAGGAATAGCCTTAAAAAAGGCTATTCTTCTCCTACCTTTCGCTGTCTTCTCCACGCTGCCGTTCGGTATATAATCCGGTTTTTGTCGGGGGGCCCCAGCACTGAAACAAAACTGGGGGCATCCCCAATGCTGTGAAAGAACTCTCCAGCGCCGCCTCCATCTTCTTCAGGAACGGGTCTTCTTCGCGTCTTCTTCCGGCGCTGGCTTCAAACTGTTAGGCCTCGGGCAGCCGACTGAGCATGCCTGCCGGCCACAAGAAAATGGTTGCTTACAATACTGTGTAAGCGGCCATTTTCTTGTGGTCAGTGGGCATGCGCAGTTGACTTTGCCCGAGGCCTAGAAGTTAGAAGCCACCGCCGGAAGAAGACGCGAAGAAGACCCGTTCCTGAAGAAGATGGAGGCGGCACTGGAGAGTTCTCTTGCAGCATTGAGGATGCCCCCAGTGCTGTTTGAGCGCTGGAGCCCACCCCCAGTGCTGCAAGTGATCTCATTTGCATACCGACGAAAACCGGATTATATACCGAACGGCGGCGTGGAGAAAACTTCTAAAGGTAGGAGAAGAATAGCCTTTTTTAAGAAATTGAGTTTTAATGATAGGATCCCTTTAATGGAAAAGGATACACATCCAAGCCAGTCATCCGGTAACAAAGGATTGGATACCATGAAATCCAACATGTTTGATCCCTTATACCTAACTGGGACATTCAAGTATCTCCCACTCAAGTCACTGACCATTCCTGTTGTAATTGACAGGTAAGTTGACTTTAATTCTGTCAGCTAGTACCACAAGACATCATTTTAGAGGTACAAGTGAATTAACAAAATAAGTGCCTAGTGGTGTAGACAAACGTTCAGCTCCTCTTCTTAAGCACTACGCAAAAGAGGCATATGGGATCATGGAGACCTCGCCCCTTTCCTTTTTGTTTCCTCTTACTTCTTCTACTTCTTTCCTACTTAATGTAATGATAATGATGGTCACAATTTGCCCCCATACTAGCACTTATAGTTTTCCAGAATGTTCATCAGTAGGGTTGAGCGATCGGAATCGGAAAAGATCGGATTCCGATGGGCGATTGAGTAAATTTCACGATCACATGGAAAAATGATTGGAAATTAGATTTTAAAATCGATCCTGAAATCTCAAGATCGGCTCAACCCCATTCATCAGATAAGGTGTGCACTGGAATTAGGTATGGAAGGTTCTAGCACCGGTGGGTCATGAGTACCGAGGCTTTGGGCTGGTTTTGCCGTTTCCTGTTTAAAGTGATAATCAAGCAAGCAAGCTGGTCTCACTTGTCATGGTGTTTGGTAAAGATAAAGATAATTATAAAGATAAAGATAATTCTTGGGGAAAGTCAGTGTGTTGCAGCAGCATGGATAATACAGTAATATATTACAAGGAAAGAACACATACAAGCTCATAGCAGATACCGAAGATACTAGGAGTCATAGCAACTAAGAGAAAAGAAAGACTTCAGGATCATTTAGTTCTCTGTGCGGAGTGATTTCCGCTTAGCCTGATGTAGATTATACAGCCTCTCCGATAGCTCCTTCTCGCACTTGGGGTAGAGCAGTCGGTCACTGACAGTACTGTCACTGTCTCATACTGTCCTTCTGTCATCCACCCCCTGTATTGGACAAGGTCTGAACGTATGGTTGGACATTTTCATTATTGACTTTATGATTTGTTTCTGAATTATTACTTTTACGATTTACCTAAACTGAATTTAATAAGTTTGTATATTGTAATTGTAATATTGTTTATACACCATACAATTCTACAGTTTTGTCTTCTACAAAGTGTTTAACCCCTTAGCGACCCTTGACGTAACTGTACGTCATGGGTCGCATGGGGATGTATGGAGCGAGTTCACACGCTGAGCTCGCTCCATACAGGGCAGATGCCGGCTATATCATACAGCCAGGACCTGCCAATAACAGCAGCGGTCGGGGCCCGAGCCGATCGCTTCTGTTAACCCTTTACACACTGCGGTCAAACGTGACCGCAGTGTGTAAACGGCGCCGGCGGCACGGGCGCCGCCATGTTTCGCCGATCACCGCCCTCCTGAACGTCACATGAGGGCGGTGATCGGTTGCTATGACAGCCGGAAGCCTATTGAAGGCTTACAGGCTTGTCTCTGCACGAGATCTATTAGACGATGCCAGAGGCATCGTCTAATAGAAGTCCTGCGATTTTCCTATTCACTGCA
This sequence comes from Leptodactylus fuscus, assembly GCF_031893055.1. Classification (NCBI taxonomy): domain Eukaryota; kingdom Metazoa; phylum Chordata; class Amphibia; order Anura; family Leptodactylidae; genus Leptodactylus; species Leptodactylus fuscus. The sequence goes on from NC_134274.1 coordinate 42,858,764, forward strand.
ATACTGTAGTAAAAAAATGGCGCAAATGCATTTTTTCTCCAATTGCAATTCTCCAATTGCACCTTATTCTGAATTTTTTTCCAGCTTCCCAGTACATTGCACAGCATATTGAATGGTGCCATTACAAAGTACAATTTGTCCCACAAACAATAAGCTATCATTTGACTCTGTGAACTGAAAAATGAAAAAGTTATGGCTCTTGAAATGTGAGGAGGGAAAAACGAAAATGCGAAACCAAAAAATGGCCTGGTCCTTAAGGGGTTAATTGGGAGATTAAATAAGGTTAAATAAGAAGAAGTAACTGAATTATTTGTGGATCTAGTGCGTCTCTGGCAAGGAGAAGTATGTGGCCATGTTTGGTTACAGTCATTATTGCAGTCTTATAAGGCAATTACATTGCAGTGAGTCAGTCTGCCATGTGTGTAACTGTTACATAGCACAAACATCTAGCTGATGCTTAGAATTAACTCCCCATTAATGGGAATGGAGGAAAATTCACCTCTTTTGTTGTTTATCTCCAAAATATATATTTAACCTGCACCAGCAGGACCTTACAGGGTCACTTAAAGATAGCTTTTATTTTCATGTTTATTAGTATGTTTCATACACAAGTCTATCAATTGCTGGTCAGTTGAACACATCTTAAGGCCCGGGTTCCATGTGGTATAAATGATTCTAGCAAATCCCATCCACATATTGCAGAAAACAGAAAAAAAAAACGTGATAGTTTTGAAAATTGCAGCATGTCATTTATACCTATGGAAACGCCAGCGGTTTCCTTATGGGAATATAAATCTGCTGTATCTTCATCAGTTTAGTTTAACTTTGCAGCACTTATTAGTTGACTGACATTAAGTTCCCACAAGCGCTGGCTTACCATTGTCCTGGTCCACTGGAGGACCAGAACAATGGAGAGATGGACCGCTTACGCGAGCTCTTGTAGAAAGTGGCCACAAAAAAATGGCCACGCGCAGGTGCAGTCGGGCAGAGCCGATTGCGCATGCGTAGAAGATTGAAAGCCAGGCTCGAAGACGACGCGTAGAGGCCGGTTCCTGAAGAAGATGGAGGCGGCGCTGGAGAGTTCTCTTGCAGCAGTGGGGACACCCACAGTGCTGTTTGAGCACTGGGGCCCGCCCCCAGTGCTGCGAGAGAACTCATTTGCATAAAGATGGAAAACGGAATATCTACCAAACGGCTGCGCGAAGAAGATATCTAAAGCTAGGAGAAGAATAGCCTTTCTTAAGGCTATTCCTACGTGTTAGTTAGAAAAAAAGGTATTCTAATGACAGGATCCCTTTAAGGAGTGAGCACTAGAGATGAGCGAATAGTATTCGATCGAATACTACTCGCTCATCTCTAGTGAGCACGTTCACAGGCGTATGGAGACTTACAAAGTCATTTTCGCTCCACTAGGGGATTATGGAAAAAATATGCAAATCTGTCTTCCAAGATGTAATTAGGAAAACAGTGCCTCTGCTTGCTGCCCTCTAGAGGCAGCCTCCTTAAACATCATGCACAGCTTCTTCAACAAGAATGATGTTTAAGGGAGCTGCCCCTAGAGGGCAGCAAGCAGAGGTGCTTTTTTCCTATTTACATCTTGGAAAACAGATTTGCATATTTTTCCCATTAGTTTTTTATGGCTTTCTGACCAGGAGTCCAGACAAGCCCCTGTAATCTATCAGAGTGTGTAATAAAATAGTGATAGCCTTATTACTGACAGCTGCTCACTATTAGTTTCTGCATTGTGAGAATTACCCAGGTAATGTCTGTGATGGGGTCAGATGTCAAGGACTTTACCTTCGCCCTATTCGTATCATGTTCCTAAAACCAAACAAGAAAATAGTCAAAATCCAGTTATCCAGTCCCAAGTATTCTGTAATACAGAAAGAACTGCACATTCGGTAGCATTCATGTTTCTTTTAATAGTAGGGTCTAAAGGAAACTTATGTGAACAAAGCTTCCTGATCTAGAGATAGTACAAGAAATATTCCTCTCAAGGCTTGCAACCGTGCCAGACCTCAAACATGTCCTTTCCAATGTTCTCTTGACATGGTATTTGGTTCCCCTTTCATAGTGGGCTCCTGGTTTTCACATGATGGATTTTAATCTGTCTGCTCACTTTTCATCTCCCATCACAAGCACATGGTGTAGTAGCGGTACTTTTCATGACCTACTAATAAAATATATACTCTTTGTATGTTTTGGCATGAATTGCCATCTCTTTTTTTAGCTTAATAAAGCTGCTTTTTTTGGAAGTCGTAAAAAAAGAAAAAATGGGTTCAAAAACTGTTTCATCAGTGCAATTCCTATGAGGCCACATGGGAGGAATAGACTTGACCTGTGACCATATCTTTACTTGTTTTGCACTGTCACAGATGTAATGAAGGACACACTGCCTCTGTATATATATTCTGTTAAGTTCCCGATATACATAAGAGAAAGTCGTCTGAACCTGATATTTATCTTTGGGGGCTCTTGACTTTCCGTTGGAAGATGATGATGGGATAGAGTAGAATGAGCTGATGAATTCAATGCCTCATCCTTTTGCTCTAAGGGTATTTGACAGCATACGACATATTCTCCACTAAGCACACATGCATGTTCGGTGGAGGTCAGATGGAATAGCTGATAATGAAATGAGTGTTCATGCCAAAGATATTAAAGGTATATGGGCACCTTTAAACAGAACTGATGATGTATACACCTGAAGCTTGGCTGATCTCTCATACATAGGGTTGAGGGATCGGAAAACATCGGATTCCGATCGGCAATCGAGTAAATTTCTCGATCAGGATCGGATGGAAAAGGATCGAAATCGGATTTTAAAATCGATCCTGAAATCTCAAGATCGGCTCAACCCTACCCCATAAACAAGTAACTAGGGTTGAGCGATTGGAGAAGATTGGATTCCGATCGGCGAACAAGTAAATTTCACGATTGGGATCAGATGGAAAATGATCGGAAATCATATTTTAAAATCGATCCTGAAATCTCAAGATCGGCTCAACCCTACTCATACACAATAACACGGAGGCAGAGGTTATAAAATCCTCAGGACAACCAGCAGGATCAGACAGGTAAAAAACTAACAGGAAGGGAGTGTAGGGGGTATTTAATGCAATGAGATCTTGTGTGAAAACTCTCATGTCTGTGGAAACCTAAATTATTTTTGGCCATCCAAGCCCTTCCTGCTTTTTCACCTGCCAGTGTTTTGCATCAATGAGACCGATCTATTAAATATTAGAACACGCCATTTCCAGAGTCGTTTTAACAGATTCTTCAAAAGACTCAAGTCTATGAGGGATCCATGAAAGCGTCTTACGCTTATGTGTACACTTGGCCGCAATAAAGTGCTTTCTCACAGCTGAGTGGACAGCACGTTCCTGAAAATGAGCACTTTGTGAGTGCCCGGTTCACATCTGCATCCGGTATTCAGTTCGGGAAGTCCGCTTGGGAACCCCCCGAACGGAATACCGAACGCATTAAAAAGCAGTGAGCAATGAAAGCACACGGACCCCATAGACTATAATGGGTTCCATGTGTTTTCCGTGCGGTGTCTGCACGAGTACTTCAAGCACTACTTTCCTCTCCGCATGATTCATGTGGACACCGCACGGAAAACACACGGATCCCGTCATAGTGTACGGGGTCCATGTGCTTTCATTCTCACTGCTTTTTATTGTATTCGGTATTCTCTTTGAGGGGTCCTCAAGTGGACTCCCTGAATGGAATACCCAACGCAGATGTGAACCAGGCCTAAGGCACAAGCAGGAGTGAAGTATTCAAAGATAAGGTATACAAGAATACTATCATCAAAACTACTACTTTGACTTTTTGGAAGTACAGTGAAGCCAAATAAATTGTGCTGCATCCTTTAATGGGTTAACCCTGGAGAAGTCAAGGTTGTAATTTGGTTACCTGATTGCTATAATTGTTCTTTCTACTGCTTCATATTTGGAGGTTTTGTCTACAGTTTTCGCCCCACATTGAGTTCAGAGGAGGAATGTAGCTGGAAATTTGGCAGATGACTGCACCAGAGAAAATAGTTGCCAGATTTTACAAACTATGAATAAACATTGTCGGTTGAATAAAGTACACGGCCAGGAATTATTCTGTATACAATGAGGCTGATATGAAGTATCAAGTGTTCTGCCCTGCTCATATTGGAGACATTGACAGGGCCTACTGGGCAAACCTTCTTCAACATTTATTCAATATTAGCCTCTGCTCGCGACTTTGTCTGCGTGTTGTTGGCGTTGATGATCCGCCTATATTCAGCAAATTGCTGTCGTCGATGGTTTGCCTGCTCCGGCGTTTCAGAAGCTCTTAAGCTGTCCTGCTGCTGAACTTGTTCTTCACACCATGCCTGTGATTGTTCCGGCATATCTACAGCTCGGCGGGAAGCCGTATAATAAGCGTGTTGTTGGTGATGATAATCCACCTGTTCCGGTGTTTCGGCAGCTGTTAAGCCGACCTGTCCCTGAACTCATTCCTCGCGCTGTGCACGTGACTGTTCCAGCAGCTTGCTGGGACACCATATAATGAGTGTGTTGTTGTCGCTGATGATCCCCGTCAGCTCTTCTTGAGGAGAACTCTGTTGACTTCTGGCTACCTTCATAGCTGTCGTTGTTTTAGAATTTTGCAACAAATTAGATTTTCTTTTTCCCGGCATGTTTATAAGAAGCAAACTGCCAATTTGGATTAAAGGTGTTTTCCCATCCAGTGTGTCAGCACTGCCTGGAGCAGATCAGATAAATTGCAAATAAGTGTACACAATGGACTGAGGATTAGCTGAGTGTTTACACAGAGAGAAATAACAGACCTGGCTGAGATAAGATGCTGCCAAGAGCAGTGTAATATAGTATATGAACATAAATTCATAACAGTCGTGAAACCATGTCATTTACCTGGATAAAAAGCCTATGTGTTAGGCCCCGTTCCCACGGAGTAACGCACCGCTCATTCTGACACATAAACACGTGTCAGAGTGAGCGCTTCAAAACAGAATCCCATTGACTTCAATGAGTTCCGTTTAGCGCGCGTAACACATTGAAATCAATGGGTTAAAAAGCCTCCCATTGATTTAAATATGTAGCGCTTGTAGGATGGAACCCATTGAAGTCAATGGAATTCTGTTTTGAAGCGCTCACTCTGACACGTGTTATGTGTTTTTGATGCTGTCTTTCCCACAGCATTTTTTTTTGCTGCGGCCCGCTACCTGGAACCTTAGCCTAATATTTGGTTTTCAAAGAAACCTAAGGGCATAATCCGGGAATACTAACCAGGCCAGTATAATCCTCCAGAGGAATGAGGTTCTCATCTGCAGACAGCTGTCTTGAAAGGCATGCATGGTCTAATAAATCCCTGTACAAGTCTCACTCTTCTGACCCACAAAGACCTTATGTCTTATTGGGTCATTATTAGTGTTGAGCGAGTAGTATTCAATCGAATACCTCGCTGGCATAGGAATGCGTGTAATCAGCCGAACACCAAGGGGTTAAACGCTTCAAATATTTGATGCGTTTAACCCCTTGGTGTTCGGCCGATTACACGCATTCCTATGGGAGCTAGGTATTCGATCGAATACTACTCGCTCAACACTAGTCATTATCACTTGACCCTAAAGATACAGAGTAAAAATCATGCAGTATGTAACAAGCTAAGAAAAAACGTTCTCATCTCATTTAATGTGAGGCAATACCTATTGCACCTAAACTTACTGTGATAACTTAAGCTGATAACGTGACTATGACCACATTGCGTGGTTGTGCCACATCATATCGTTTTTCATGTCTGTTTCTTCACGTACATGTTGTGAAATAATGCTGATTATAACTGTTGTAGATAGAGATATTCTGTAATATGGCAGGAGCCACTATGCCCTTACGCTGTTACACAAGGATCTGGTCTTCGCCGCAGGGATCCACCTGGTGTCTACATCAGGAGTAGTCTCAGAATAGTGACAGCTGATGTGAAAGGGTAAAGTGACCCCAATACTTTCACTGAAGGGGTAGACAGGGATATGATCAGTGCACACCCCCACCCATCACCCACCCACTCTACGCCCTCCCATACCCACACGTCCCAAACAAGAACGACGAGACCCCAATGACACATGTACCCCCAAAACACACAGAACGACGAGACTCCAAGGACACATGTACCCCCAACACTCACACAGAACGACGAGACTCCAAGGACACACGTACCCCAACCTAAGACAGATGATGTAAGGGCAAAGAAGGATCAGGCTTTGGGATTTCAACATACAAGTCTGGGCTCCGTAACATTCTATATTTCATTAATGTAATTTTGCTGTTTGAACTTTTTTTTTTCACACATTTCGAAGTACCCCGTCGTGACACAACCATCAAAAAAGACACTTTTGTTATTACTAGAAAACAGATCTTTCATTCAGTAACTCCGAATGATCAAGCGTTTGCTTTTCCTCTTTATTGGCAAGAATTCTAAGAATGGGAAGATTGTGTTATTCAGAAGTTAGTCACACCAGTCTGGGACAACACTATGGAAAGTATGCATGATCTGGTTGCAATTTGGGAAAGATCGGATCCCGATCGGTGAACGAGCAAATTTCACGATCGGGATCGGCTGCAAAAATGATTGAAAATCGGATTTTAAAAACGATCCTGAAATCTCAAGATCGGCTCAACCCTAGTTGCAATACATGTTAAGAGATATTTGTGAAATATACAGCATGCCCATTTTTATCTATTATTAAATTTAACATTAAACATCGTACCGTATATCTCAAACATTACCCTTTATTTACCTTCAAATATTTTTAGGATGAGGCCACAATTTGCAAAAAAACCCCAGCTATTTTGGTGCAGTTTTTGAGTTAAAGTCAGGAGAGGGTCGAGCAGAAGAAAAACAAAATATAAGAGCTTCCTTTATTTCCCTTTCCCTTTATAATCACTATTGGGTTGGCTTGAAAAACTGGAATAAAAAAAGCAACTTTTTCACAACGTGGTGCTTTTAAAGTACCTGCAAAGTGGATGGATTCTGGCTAATCCCATCCTCGCATTGTAGAAAAAAATCTGCAGCAGAAATACTGCATTTTTAGAAAATTACAGCATGTCAATTATACCTGTAGACATACTGGCGTATTCTGCATAGGTAGAATAGAGGCAAAAATCTGCAGAGGAAAACTCAGTCAAAATGCAATTAAAAACTTTGCGGAAATAGATGAGATGTGTTTCCACTGCATTTTTTTTCCAAAGTGGTATTTTTTTTTGTTGCTGTTTCGCTACGTGGGGCCTTAGATTTAGTGTAAGTTCATACGGGTTTTTTTAGTCCGGAACCTGAGGTGGAGGCCGCCTCAGGTTCCGGACCAAAAATCAGGTAGCCACGACTGAAAGCCGCTGCACTCCGCTCCGGATTACACAGTATTGTAAGCGGCCATTTTCTTGTGGCCGGTGGTCATGTGCAATCGGTTGCCCAAGGCCAAAGCCAATGCTTTGCAGGATTCGGGACGCCCCCAGTGCTGCGAGAGAACTCATTTGCATATGGACGAAAACCAGGATTTCTACGGAACGTCGGTGCGGAGAAGTCATCTAAAGGTAGGAGAAGAATAGCCTTTCTTAAGGCTATTCCTACGTGTTAGGGACAAAAATTGAGTTTAATGATAGGATCCCTTTAAGCCTGGCTATGTGGTACAAATATGAACTAGACTACCCTTATAGGCATCACCCTATCACTCGGTCAGTGGGTTCATAACCCCTGTGTTCTCTGCAGAACTTCTACAAAATCTGCTTGTTTCCAGATGAGTAGAAGCTGCTGCAGCCTGACAAACAGTGGGGGCATCTGTATGTCTTATTTATGGTAAACGTTTCTTTAAGTTTTTCTATTTTACTACTATTCATTCTCATGCCAGTCTCCGGTTACTCTGCAGAATACTGAAGCTTTAAGACACCCTTAAGATTTAACAAGCTTTAATAAACACTTACAATCACATCCTGACACAATAAAGGTAATTTCGGAGGGGGAACATGGCCATTAGTGATCTAATAGTACAACATGTAGGAGAAGATCTGTACGTAGCGGAGTCTTACGGCACGCTGTCTATGGAGTAAGCTTTTATGTCTTACTTGGTTAATTAATATGGGACTTGTGAAAATCCCTTAATATCACATAATACAGGATATTGCTACATTGTTAACGCTTACACATAAAGATTCTAGTTATTTTTGCATCTTGCTTATTACTTATATTGATCTTAGAACATCAAATAAAATGAATTTCTTTATACAATAAAACAGAACACAATGGTCATTTCAAAAAGCTAAATAAGGGGGCGTTCACACTACCGCCGCTGGTGTCCTAATCCCCGGAGAATGGGTTTTAAAATTGACCACCGGCAAGCTGTCCCCTGTCCAGTTTCTCCAAGGATTAGGACTGAAACCTTATGGGCAAACACGGGCGCAGGCGTGAACATTGCATAATACTGAATTGTGTCTTCTACATACAGATATATCAGGCCCGCAGAGAACATAAGCTTGCTTTGACAGGATCTAACAAAATGTAACATTTATGGGTATAGTAATTATTATTATTATTATTATTGGCTTGCGCTACTGATGTTTTTACTTTTTGGCTGATACTCTGATTCCCCTCACATGCCAAAATCATGCTTAAAGGTTATGTACAATTTTGCAAGCAATACTTTTGTATTGCTCCATTGTATCTAAAGTAAAACTCTTGGCATGTGGCCGTGGTTAAATATTGTACTGTTTTATGTATACAGCTCCAATGAGGGCCATATGTGCCTTTGCACCATGTGTAGTGTGATCCTGCAGTTACGTAGGCCTCACTTTGATCTACTTCCGCTTCTACTGTTTATCAAATGAGTGGGTTGATGGCGATGTGTCTAGGGCCCCTTTAACACTGGTAGATGAAATGCAAGATGTAGGGGGGACTTCACAGTTATTCATTTCCTCTTTCACTTGCCAGCAAAAACCGTCCCTGCAAAGTGGATGGGATTCTAGCGCACCCCATCCACACACTGCGGAAAAACATACGCAGCAGACATGCAGAGATTTCCAAAACCATTGCAGTTTTGGAAATTGCAGCATGTCAATTATACCTTGAACGGAATACCGAACACAGATGTGAACCGGGCCGAACAGCTGCAGGTGCTCATTATAGGATGAAAATTTATCCCATAAAAGGAATGTTGCCTTAGAAATTACATCTTCCATTATTTACCATATATCCATTACAATCACATGGTGCATTCTCTGTAGTCACATCTTAAAGGGATTCTATTGTTAAAATTTTCTTTTTTTGCCTACCACGTCGGAATAGCCTTGAGAAAGGCTATTCTTCTCCTACCTTTAGATATCTTCTTCGCGCCGCCGTTAGGTAGAAATCCTGTTTTTTTTCCGGTATGCAAATGAGTTCTCTCGCCGCACTGGGGGCGGGCCACAGCGCTCAAACAGCACTTGGGGCAACCTCAATGCTGCGAGAGAAATCCCCATCGACGCCTCCATCTTCGTCTGGAACGGCCTCTCTGCGTGTCTTCTTCCGGCACTGCGCATGCCCACCGGTCACAAGAAAATGGCCGCTTACACTTACTGTACCTAGAAGTTTGAACCCAACTCCAGAAGAAGACGCAAAGAGAGGCCTTTCCAGACGAAGATGAAGGCGGCGCTGGAGATTTCTCTCGCAACATTGGGGACACCCCCAGTGCTGTTTGAGCGCTGGTGCCCACCCCCAGTGCTGCAAGAGAACTCATTTGCATACCAATGAAAATCGGGATTGCTACCAAACGGCGGCCTGGAGAAGACATCTAAAGATTGGAGAAGAATAGCCTTTCTTAAAGCTATTCCGACATGGTAGGCAGAGAAAATACAATTTAATAATAGAATCCCTTTAAAGGGTTACAGCTTCACTTATTAACCACATTGTGGCCACCAGGGTAATTATCCCATTATGTGTAATATTGCAGTAAAACAATTTAACGCTCATTATTCATAAGATAACACGCTAGACTTACATAAACCAGACATCTCAGCAATGATAGACTATTTGTCTGTTTGTTGAAAACCATTTTTAACCAAGTTCAAGGCCTGAAGGCAGAACTGTAGATAAAATAAGGGACGTGTTACTGCCACTTGTAGATTAGAACCTAGGATCATACTGTCATGGGAACATCTACTTTTCATAAGACACAAGATCCCAGGCACCCGCCCCACCAATTATGGACTCCAATGGCTCATAACATCTTGACTTCCTGCCCTGGCAGCAGTTACATTTCCTCCTCTGATGGCTGGAGATCTTGGGATATTGGATGTTGGAGAAATTTCTTTATTATTTTCACATAGGAATTTCTCTGTGCTAACAAGTATTATGCTCATCGACTGTAAGTCGTGTTGTGGCCAAAATGTAACTTTACAAGTCAAAATCAAGAAAAAAAAACTACAGAGCAACATTACATACATGAAGTATACAGGCCAAAGCACGCCATGAGTAGTGATCTCAGTTTGTAAGTCTCTGACTCAAAGGTTTATCTATTCACAGATCATTGCAAAGGAATGTCAGTATCTTGTATGGGAAAAGCTCTATATAATTAATAATTTACAGCTGTGTATGTGGTTAACACTACTCTGCCCAAAATGACAGAATTAATTAGGGTCCCTTCATACGGAGTTTACGCTCCATGTATTCTGTGTACGCTCGGTGTATTCTGTACATTTTACACGTGTAAAATATAGTTAGCCATTGAGTTCAATGCCATGTTCGTATAACGCGTGTCTTTTTGCGTGCACGTCTAGTATAAAAAAAATTCTTTAAAAAAAATCAACAAGTACCTTATTCTCACCAGGGATCCTGCATAAATAGAACCCATTACCCTGTATGAACAGACCCTGAGGCCTGGTTCATATCTGTGTTTGGTAATCCGCATGGGGACCCCCCGAATGGACTACTGAATGTATTGACAAGTGGTGAGCAATGAAAGCACACAGACCCCATAGACTATAATGGGGTACGTGTGCTTTCCGTGTGCTGTCCACACGAGTCATACGAACATGAACATAGTTTATGAAATTCTTTTCTGTCCGCATGTTCCATGCGGACACTGCGTGGAAAGCACACAGACCCCATTATATTCTATGGGGTCCGTGTACTTTCATAAGCTCTTCGCTTGCCAATGCGTTCAGTATTCCGTTCAGGGGAGCCCCATGTGTACTCCCCAAATGGATTACCGAACCCAGATGTGAACCAGACCAGGCTAAGGCCCCACACAGCAAATTACCTGAAAAATATGGTGGTAGTGTTTTTTTCCATAGTGTTTTTCACTGAAAGCCCGTAGCGTTTTCCTCTGCAAACTTTAAGCCTCTATTATATACCTTTAGGCTGAGGCCGCACGTTGCGGAAACACAGCTTTTTGTGTTGCAGATTTTGCTGCGGTTTTTTTGAGCCAGGAGTGGATTGGAGCAGAAGGGAGAAGTACAAGAACTTCTTATACATCTCCCATTCCTATTGTAGCCACTTATACTTCTCCTTTCTGCTCAATCCACTCCTTGCTTTGCCTAAAAAAAAAGCAGCAAAATCTTCTACAAAAAAAAGCAGCTTTTCCGCAACGTGGTACCTTAGCCTTAAGGGTGTTTACCGGTATTGTGCAAGCAATGTTTACTTAAATATTCTGGACATATTATGACTCTACTATCCTGGCACTACATGACTACTATGTCGTGGAAAAGCAGCTTCTTTTGTTGCAGATTTTGCAGCGTTTTTTTGAAGCAAACGTAGGAGTGGCTACAAAAGGAATGGGAAATATATAGGAATTAGTGTTGAGAGAATAGTATTCGAGCGAATACCTTGCTCTCATAGGAATGCGTGTAAGCAGCCGAACACTAAGCGGTTCAGCGCATCAAATATTCCATGCGCTTAACCCCTTGGTGTTGGGCCACTTACACGCATTCCTATGGGAGCGAGGTATTTGATCGAATACTATTCGCTCATCTCTAATAGGAATCTGTTATAGCTCTACCTTTTGCTCAACTCACTCCTAACTGGCACGATTCATTGGAGGCCGTAGTCACAAATGTTATGTCTGCATTACATAGTACGCGTCTGAGAGTTGTTACTGCTTATTTTGGAAAAAATTAAAACAAGTAACACGGTTTCTTCAAATCTGTACAAGAATAACTCTGCACCTGCTTATTTTTACTTTTCCAGCCTTCCGCTGAATCCACAACCTGTCATTTTTTCCTGGACAAGTTCCTGGTATTGATGGTAAAGCAGTCTATTTACAGGCATTTCTTATTTTTCAGTAAGATTAGAAGCCGGGGTGATGGTTGGTGAGACGAAAAACTACACAGCTCAAAAACACCTACTCATTACTGTGCGTGCAGAGCCACGGCGACCAGTGACATACAAGGTAGACATTAAACACTCTGAACCTGGAAAAGGCTGTCATGGAAAACACACAGTGAACAAATGTTACAAATAATTTACTGAGGTGAGACCAAAAGCCGACAGTGTGCCAACACAAATGTATATTAACACGTGTAATTTGCTATTTCTAGTTAGAAACTTCCAAGGGAAGCTATACCACAAATGCAGCTTTTTATAGCCCAGGTTAACCTCATTGGAACAGGCAGATAAAAGGTAACAAGCAGGAGTAAAAGTAATGGACACGTGGACAAAACCCAATGGCAATGCAGACAATGCACCTAGAATGGCTCCTTAAAGGAGTTGTACAGGATAAACTGATAATAACTCATTCCACCCCACCTAACTTCTAATTTATTTTAATTTTTTAAAAAAAATCTATAATTACTCATATCCCTGGAGCAGTCATGTGACTACCCCAGGAATACTTCCTGATAATCTGGTGATGTTCCGTTTCACCGCTTCCTAAACGGAATGTCACCACCACTCTTCCCCCTCCCCTATCCCCATCAATACTTATCAAGCCTTCCTGTGTCCGGGACGGCTCCTACCTGTCTTCTAGTAGTGGGTAGAATAGCTTAACTAGGGAGACGGGGGGAGGGTGGGAGGAGATAGTAATGGGCGGGATCGTTAGACTTAGTGAGATGGGGAGGGTGGGAGGGGCTAGTAATGGGAGGGATCTCTAGTAAGTGAGTGGGAGGGGCTAGGTTTTGTGAGACAGGGAGGGTTGGCACGTGTTTTTCACTAGTGTGACAACCACAGTCCGGATATACCATGCCAGAAACAGCTTGCCATGAGCTTTCTGGTCCCACAATTGTGTTAAGCAAACGTTTAAATGGAGCGTCCTATGCTAAATGAAGGGAGATGTGGCCATTGTGTGAGTAATGGACTCACTGTCGACATATTAAAGCTTGCTGAACTAATGCAGCATAATGACAGTAACCTCTATTACAACATTGTCTGACCTCTGTATAAGCAATGCCGCCCCTGCTACCTTTTGTGTCACCCCCTCTACATCATAGATTGCAAGCTCTTGCCAGCAGGGCCCTCAGTCCTATTGTGTGAAATGACTTTCTTTGTTATGTATCTTTCTGTCTGTATTTGAACCCTACAAATGGTACAGCGCTGTGGAATATGTTACGTAGTTACATAGTTACATAGTAGATGAGGTTGGATGAAGACATCAGTCTATCAAGCCCAACCTATAACCCTACAGTGTTGATCCAGGGGAAGGCAAAAATTGGACCAGGGAATGGCGGACGGTACAGCATGAATAAAGGATCTAGATTTGATATTTTTATTTTTTATTTTACCCCACCACAAGGCCCCAGAGAGTTTCTAACTCTTCTCTTCTCATGATGAATAGAGGTTCCAGCAGCTGCAATCTCACCAATCTCTCAATACGACCGTCTATAAAACTGCCGATTTCCAGTGGGGCACACCAGCCATATCATTTTTGATGTGATGTCTAGACCTAAGCCTAGATTCCCATCAGGGATTCTGTTCCCCATTCCACTTGAAAGCAAGGAGGACTTTTCTCTCTGCATGTTTTGGGTGGAAACCTGGTGGCCCCCATTACTGTCTATGGGGTCTGTGGGTTTTCTATGGGTAACGTGAGTTTCCGTTTTTAGGGTCCCCAAGCAGTTTGACTGACAAGTATAAGTGGGATCTGCAGCAATTTTTTTTTTACGTCTGTGGGTTTGAACCAAGGGTAACATGTTGGCGCTATATAAATAAAATGTATTATTATTATAGGCACAAATGGGAAGCACATTCCCAGGTTTAATGCACAAATATAATATACTATACATCTGAATGGAGTGGTTTATGAAACATGTGCATGGATCTGACAGATCACAATCACATGTATAGGATTATCTAATGATAATGGACTGCGCTTATACATACTATGAGATGTCTTATGCTTATCTATGAAGTCTTGCACCCACTCTCATTGTTTCTTTTCCTTTTAGTTATTTGATCATCTGTTCCTGTGTCTGCACCTACGCAAGCCGAACTTTTTGGTTGCATCATCAAAGAATAGATGAATTCCAAAGATTTAGCTTTGCCAAACTGAGTTTTTATGGAAGAATATAAAGAATGTTTCCATTAGTCATATGTTTAACCTCAATTCTACATTGGTGCCAAAGCCTGCAAACTAAACGTATGTATCACATGGTAATATTACAAGGCTTGGCTAGTATGCATATACCTTTTCTCTGCTGTATAGGAAAGCTAGACTGCTGTTCTATCCTATACAGATGAAAACAGGCACAGACAAAAACATAGCAAGGTATACATTTTTTATAAGGGGAACCAATGTCCTACGTATGACACTGTAAGAGTTTAATAGGACTCCTTTAATTGGTGCTGTGTATAGGAGATATCATACGGATAGTGTCTGCTCATTCTATATATTAGTAAGGGAAAGCTAAGAATTCTGGAGAGTAAAGTTGTTGGTATATGCAGGATACCGCTCATATGGCCAGGAATAGTGTTACTACTCATGTAAATACTCAACAGCTCATCCCTAAGATTAGCTTGAAACACTATGCAGGAACGCTTTAGGGTATTTTACAGATATATAATTTCTTTGTGGTACACTAAGGTCGGGTTCAGACAGGTTTTTTTGGACCGGATTTTGACGTGGAATCCGTTGTTTAGCAAGTAAATGTAGCAGAAGTAAGGCTCACCTTGGAAGGTTGTGATTACACAACTTTATAGTAGCAATGACAGTATTTAGCAGAGGTTCCCTCTGAATTAAGTACAGCGACAGGGGCATATGCAAATTACGTCAAAAGGACCGAAAACACAGATCAGTGATGTACCAAGTGGTTTGAAAGGAACCGCGCTCACCATGTGACTTGATATAAACGTTTTTATTTACCTTGAACCGTTTTTACTTTCAAATTATTTTACCTGAAGAAGGGTGAGGTATACGCCCAAAACACGTAGTGCTTTGAAGTGACTGAATAAAAACCGTTTATATCAAGTCACTTGGTGAGCGCGGTTCCCTTCATACATCACTGATCTGTGGTTTTGGTCCTTTTGATGCAATGTTTCCTTAGGAGGTCACTCTTTATTGTATAGAGTCTTACAGACCATATGTGCTTTACTAGGAATTCTCAGAGATGATTATGTAAATGAATTCTCCTTGATAGAAAAGGAAAACTTGCTTTAGTGCCATATATTGAAAAGTAGATCCCTATAGATCAATGCCTGGTTTTCTAAGAAACCTAGTAACATCATCTGGGAGTAAAGCCAAATCAGAACATCTCTTCTAAAGGGGAAAGAGGAGTCTCAAGATGGGTCTGTTTTGGGGTTTTTGCCCCTTCATCGATTTTAAAAGAAAGGTGGCCTGCAAAGGTTTCTGTTTGGTGAGTCCGTTTGGGGACCCTCAAAGAGAATACTGCATGCTATAATGGGGACCGTGTGTTTTCCGCACGAATCATGCTTAGAGAAAAGTAGTGGCTCCCCAAATGGAATACCAAATGCAGATGGGAACCAGGCCTAAGGAGACATAGTACCCCTTCTGACCCATATCTATGACCTCTCACCTAGCCAAACCTCTACCCTGTTTCACACTGACGAAGGGCAATAACCCTGGGACGGTTGCTTGCAGATGGGTGTCTCTTCCTTTTTGTTGTGGTTTGACTTTGATCCCAGACAATGACACTAGACTTCTTAGAAAATTGGACAATACCTATAAATACTTTCCAAAGGGTGGCAATAGAGCAAGTCTTTCTTTTCCCATCATGGAGAACTTGTTTGCATATTCACTTTGTGGAAAGGGCACAGTAATACAATTCCCCAAAAGCTTTTTCACCTCTAATGTTCTATCAGAGAGATTTTCTTAAAGACAAATGCTCTTCCATCCTCACATCGTAAAACCCTGCCATTCTCTACAATAAAGTGTGACACACTAATTTGGAAGTGATACTTATGACAGTAATAATAGAAGTGAAATGTATTCAGTGTAAGAGAGACAAGCAGTACAGTTACCAGATGCATGAATAATAGTGCGTGGGTCATGGCAGGAAATAACACATCTTGTTATGCATGTAACTACAGCGTATATCTGCCAGGGGATGACAGACTGACATATGTAAAGCATCAGGATCTGACACATATTAGACCAGATATAGAAGGTGTTGGATTACTTCATATTTCACGAAATTGGTTTGAGAGCAGACTTGTTACAATTGAAATGTATTCGCCTCCAGCTAGAAATCTGCACCAGGTCATGTACATAAATCATCTGTATATACATCCGGTCTATAAACACATACTAAGCGAAACTATTTTCATATTTCTCATACTACGTCTGCACAAGTGGTTCACTATATACAGAGACGTATGTCTGCTAGCTTTATTGATCTACATAAGGTATATGCATACAACAACTATTCTGTTTCAGAAACTTTTGCAGCACAGCTGCTACCTATGCAGCCCCTGATTTCTGATAATGTAACATGGATAGGGTTGAAGAATTGGAAAAGATCGGATTCTGATCAGCGATTGAGTAAATTTCACGATCGCGATTGGAATTCCGATCCCAATCTTTTCCAGCGGGATCGAGGTCGGAGGTTATCTCAAGATCAGCTCAACCCTAAAAGGGAATTTTCCTATAGAGAAGCATTGACTAGGGTTCAGGATTGGGTTCGGAAGAGATCGGATTCCGATCGTCGATCGAGCAAATTTCACAAGCTGGAAAATGATCGGAAACCGGATTTTAAAATCGATCCTGAAATCTCAAGATCGGCTCAACCCTAAACATGGACTATTTCCTGCCATCATGTCAGCAGACAACAAACACATTTAGGCAATGTATTTAAAGGACAGGCTATAGCCTGCAGACAGATTCATGGGACAATAGTGGAGGATATCAAATTAGATGCAGGCCCCCTTTAGAGAAAATTTCTGATTTTGTATTAAGATTAGAGATGAGCGAACACTAAAATGTTCGAGGTTCGAAATTCGATTCGAACAGCCGCTCACTGTTCGAGTGTTCGAATGGGTTTCGAACCCCATTATAGTCTATGGGGAACATAAACTCGTTAAGGGGGAAACCCAAATTCGTGTCTGGAGGGTCACCAAGTCCACTATGACACCCCAGGAAATGATACCAACACCCTGGAATGACACTGGGACAGCAGGGGAAGCATGTCTGGGGGCATAAAAGTCACTTTATTTCATGGAAATCCCTGTCAGTTTGCGATTTTCGCAAGCTAACTTTTCCCCATAGAAATGCATTGGCCAGTGCTGATTGGCCAGAGTACGGAACTCGACCAATCAGCGCTGGCTCTGCTGGAGGAGGCGGAGTCTAAGATAGCTCCACACCAGTCTCCATTCAGGTCCGACCTTAGACTCCGCCTCCTCCGGCAGAGCCAGCGCTGATTGGCCGAAGGCTGGCCAATGCATTCCTATGCGAATGCAGACTTAGCAGTGCTGAGTCAGTTTTGCTCAACTACACATCTGATGCACACTCGGCACTGCTACATCAGATGTAGCAATCTGATGTAGCAGAGCCGAGGGTGCACTAGAACCCCTGTGCAAACTCAGTTCACGCTAATAGAATGCATTGGCCAGCGCTGATTGGCCAATGCATTCTATTAGCCCGATGAAGTAGAGCTGAATGTGTGTGCTAAGCACACACATTCAGCACTGCTTCATCAAGCCAATACAATGCATTAGCCAGTGCTGATTGGCCAGAGTACGGAATTCGGCCAATCAGCGCTGGCCAATGCATTCTATTAGCCCGATGAAGTAGAGCTGAATGTGTGTGCTAAGCACACACATTCAGCACTGCTTCATCAAGCCAATACAATGCATTAGCCAGTGCTGATTGGCCAGAGTACGGAATTCGGCCAATCAGCGCTGGCTCTGCTGGAGGAGGCGGAGTCTAAGGTCGCTCCACACCAGTCTCCATTCAGGTCCGACCTTAGACTCCGCCTCCTCCGGCAGAGCCAGCGCTGATTGGCCGAAGGCTGGCCAATGCATTCCTATGCGAATGCAGACTTAGCAGTGCTGAGTCAGTTTTGCTCAACTACACATCTGATGCACACTCGGCACTGCTACATCAGATGTAGCAATCTGATGTAGCAGAGCCGAGGGTGCACTAGAACCCCTGTGCAAACTCAGTTCACGCTAATAGAATGCATTGGCCAGCGCTGATTGGCCAATGCATTCTATTAGCCCGATGAAGTAGAGCTGAATGTGTGTGCTAAGCACACACATTCAGCACTGCTTCATCAAGCCAATACAATGCATTAGCCAGTGCTGATTGGCCAGAGTACGGAATTCGGCCAATCAGCGCTGGCCAATGCATTCTATTAGCCCGATGAAGTAGAGCTGAATGTGTGTGCTAAGCACACACATTCAGCACTGCTTCATCAAGCCAATACAATGCATTAGCCAGTGCTGATTGGCCAGAGTACGGAATTCGGCCAATCAGCGCTGGCTCTGCTGGAGGAGGCGGAGTCTAAGGTCGCTCCACACCAGTCTCCATTCAGGTCCGACCTTAGACTCCGCCTCCTCCGGCAGAGCCAGCGCTGATTGGCCGAAGGCTGGCCAATGCATTCCTATGCGAATGCAGACTTAGCAGTGCTGAGTCAGTTTTGCTCAACTACACATCTGATGCACACTCGGCACTGCTACATCAGATGTAGCAATCTGATGTAGCAGAGCCGAGGGTGCACTAGAACCCCTGTGCAAACTCAGTTCACGCTAATAGAATGCATTGGCCAGCGCTGATTGGCCAATGCATTCTATTAGCCCGATGAAGTAGAGCTGAATGTGTGTGCTAAGCACACACATTCAGCACTGCTTCATCAAGCCAATACAATGCATTAGCCAGTGCTGATTGGCCAGAGTACGGAATTCGGCCAATCAGCGCTGGCTCTGCTGGAGGAGGCGGAGTCTAAGGTCGCTCCACACCAGTCTCCATTCAGGTCCGACCTTAGACTCCGCCTCCTCCGGCAGAGCCAGCGCTGATTGGCCGAAGGCTGGCCAATGCATTCCTATGCGAATGCAGACTTAGCAGTGCTGAGTCAGTTTTGCTCAACTACACATCTGATGCACACTCGGCACTGCTACATCAGATGTAGCAATCTGATGTAGCAGAGCCGAGGGTGCACTAGAACCCCTGTGCAAACTCAGTTCACGCTAATAGAATGCATTGGCCAGCGCTGATTGGCCAATGCATTCTATTAGCCCGATGAAGTAGAGCTGAATGTGTGTGCTAAGCACACACATTCAGCACTGCTTCATCAAGCCAATACAATGCATTAGCCAGTGCTGATTGGCCAGAGTACGGAATTCGGCCAATCAGCGCTGGCCAATGCATTCTATTAGCCCGATGAAGTAGAGCTGAATGTGTGTGCTAAGCACACACATTCAGCTCTACTTCATCGGGCTAATAGAATGCATTGGCCAGCGCTGATTGGCCAGAGTACGGAACTCGACCAATCAGCGCTGGCTCTGCTGGAGGAGGCGGAGTCTAAGGTCGGACCTGAATGGAGACTGGTGTGGAGCGATCTTAGACTCCGCCTCCTCCAGCAGAGCCAGCGCTGATTGGCCGAATTCCGTACTCTGGCCAATCAGCACTGGCTAATGCATTGTATTGGCGTGATGAAGCAGTGCTGAATGTGTGTGCTTAGCACACACATTCAGCTCTACTTCATCGGGCTAATAGAATGCATTGGCCAGCGCTGATTGGCCGAATTCCGTACTCTGGCCAATCAGTGCTGGCCAATGCATTCTATTAGCTTGATGAAGCAGAGTGTGCACAAGGGTTCAAGCGCACCCTCGGCTCTGATGTAGGAGAGCCGAGGGTGCACTTGAACCCTTGTGCACCCTCAGCTCTGCTACATCAGAGCCGAGGGTGCGCTTGAACCCTTGTGCACACTCTGCTTCATCAAGCTAATAGAATGCATTGGCCAGCGCTGATTGGCCAATGTATTCTATTAGCCTGATGAAGTAGAGCTGAATGTGTGTGCTAAGCACACACATTCAGCTCTACTTCATCGGGCTAATAGAATGCATTGGCCAGCGCTGATTGGCCAGAGTACGGAACTCGACCAATCAGCGCTGGCTCTGCTGGAGGAGGCGGAGTCTAAGATCGCTCCACACCAGTCTCCATTCAGGTCCGACCTTAGACTCCGCCTCCTCCAGCAGAGCCAGCGCTGATTGGCCGAATTCCGTACTCTGGCCAATCAGCACTGGCTAATGCATTGTATTGGCTTGATGAAGCAGTGCTGAATGTGTGTGCTTAGCACACACATTCAGCTCTACTTCATCGGGCTAATAGAATGCATTGGCCAATCAGCGCTGGCCAATGCATTCTATTAGCGTGAACTGAGTTTGCACAGGGGTTCTAGTGCACCCTCGGCTCTGCTACATCAGATTGCTACATCTGATGTAGCAGTGCCGAGTGTGCATCAGATGTGTAGTTGAGCAAAACTGACTCAGCACTGCTAAGTCTCTGCATTCGCATAGGAATGCATTGGCCAGCCTTCGGCCAATCAGCGCTGGCTCTGCCGGAGGAGGCGGAGTCTAAGGTCGGACCTGAATGGAGACTGGTGTGGAGCGATCTTAGACTCCGCCTCCTCCAGCAGAGCCAGCGCTGATTGGTCGAGTTCCGTACTCTGGCCAAACAGCGCTGGCCAATGCATTCTATTAGCCCGATGAAGTAGAGCTGAATGTGTGTGCTTAGCACACACATTCAGCTCTACTTCATCAGGTTAATAGAATACATTGGCCAATCAGCGCTGGCCAATGCATTCTATTAGCTTGATGAAGCAGAGTGTGCACAAGGGTTCAAGCGCACCCTCGGCTCTGATGTAGCAGAGCTGAGGGTGCACAAGGGTTCAAGTGCACCCTCGGCTCTCCTACATCAGAGCCGAGGGTGCGCTTGAACCCTTGTGCAGCCTCGGCTCTGCTACATCAGAGCCGAGGGTGCGCTTGAACCCTTGTGCACACTCTGCTTCATCAAGCTAATAGAATGCATTGGCCAGCACTGATTGGCCAGAGTACGGAATTCGGCCAATCAGCGCTGGCCAATGCATCCCTATGGGAAAAAGTTTATCTCACAAAAATCACAATTACACACCCGATAGAGCCCCAAAAAGTTATTTTTAATAACATTCCCCCCTAAATAAAGGTTATCCCTAGCTATCCCTGCCTGTACAGCTATCCCTGTCTCATAGTCACAAAGTTCACATTCTCATATGACCCGGATTTGAAATCCACTATTCGTCTAAAATGGAGGTCACCTGATTTCGGCAGCCAATGACTTTTTCCAATTTTTTTCAATGCCCCCAGTGTCGTAGTTCCTGTCCCACCTCCCCTGCGCTGTTATTGGTGCAAAAAAGGCGCCAGGGAAGGTGGGAGGGGAATCGAATTTTGGCGCACTTTACCACGTGGTGTTCGATTCGATTCGAACATGGCGAACACCCTGATATCCGATCGAACATGTGTTCGATAGAACACTGTTCGCTCATCTCTAATTAAGATACTAATACAATACATTCTAGGGAGGGAGCATTTGTGGACATCTGATTTTGCTGGAGAAGGCTGCAGACTGCCGGGGAATTCAGTATTGCGCGATAGGCAGCATATATTGATAGGGACTGTTTTCATGGTACAAGTCCTTTTAATAAAATCCGCTGTAGTTTTTCTACATTCCTTGTGTTTTCCTTGACTTGCATCTGAAAATCTAGTTGTACCAGTACACCTCCATTCCTTCCAAACTCCCCTACACAAACATAGCCGACTCAGCAAAGAATGCATGTGTTTTCAATAAGAAGCGGAGAGAAAGTCACTGGTGGTGAATTATCTCCAGGAGGAACAATGATGTAAAAAGGTCCAACTCGCCTGATCCTCAAGGTGTGTGTTGGCTGGTTCCACAAATATAAGTATGGCTAACTTGTGTATAGAGACTAATGTAAAAGGCACCAGAACTAAATAGGCACTATTGTTCAGAAAACTTACTTTATTCCAAAGGACTGAAAGCTGTAATCCACCTAGATGTCAGGATTTACTAGGTGGGAGTAATGACAATAAATATGTGAAATGCTAATAAAATTAGTTAAATAAACCAATTTAACTATGTTTGCCTTTTCTCATTGAAGCAGAACACCGAAGTGGAACACTACGCAGTCAATAAAAAAGCTAAAGACAACACAAGATGGTAAAGTCCTGGCAGCGGAGCCATAGGGTGCATTATTGGGATCCCTAACTTGGCTGATTCATACAATCCAGGTCAGCAACATTGATTGTTTATTCCCTCTATAGACACAGCAAGACTGTATTTATGGGTAAGCAAACTTAAAGGGAACATGTCATCAGATAAATCATCACTAAAAAACTGTTCCCGGGTGGTAATAGCTTTCTAAAGATGTGACTCTCTGGCCTTAGAACATAAAGGAAAAAATAACATTGCAAGTTTTACTTATGAATAGTCATGGGGGTGATTCCAATATTGGGAGTAGAGATGAGCGAGTAGTGTTCGATCGAATACCTCCCCGCCACAGGTATTCGTGTAAGCGGCCGAATACCAAGGGGTTAAATGCATTGAAAATTCAATGCGCTTAGCCCCTCGGTGTTCGGCCGCTTACACGAATACCTATGGCGGGGAGGTATTTAATTGAATACTACTCGCTCATCTCTAATTGGGAGTAGTCATGCAGTCCTGTATTCAGGTTGCCATAATATGTTCACGTTACACTTGAACTAGCTGCATCAAATGGATTTAGTCAGACCCAAAGTCAGCCTTTATAGGATCCATATAATGGAGCTATATTATGGCCAGGTGAATAAGCCCATGGCAGTGGTAGCATCATCCATCCCATATGCAATGCACAAATGAAGTTGGGGGCAGTGCACCTTGCTTTAGTGCGCATGCACTGGATGCCACCGGCGCTTGTTGTAATGCCATGTCAGATGAGATTCAATGTTAATAAGTCTAAGGTTTTACATTTTGGGTCAAAAAATACTATTAGTTATACCGTAAATGCATCTCTATTGGATGAATGTTCAATGGATAAAGGTGAGGGAATAAGTGTTCATCATACACTGAAGTATTGTATGCGACGCCAGTCTTCTACGTCCAAAGCCAACAAAGCACTGGTTCAACCTTATAAGGGTCCATTCACACAGAGGAAAATGGTGTGGAATTTCAGTGCTGAAAAAAACGTCTCCCTTTGATTTCAATGGGTTCTTTTTTCTGCTATCATTGTTGCAGTTTTATGCCTTGTTGTTATTCTGGGTTGTAACAATGTGGTACCAGCGCCCCTTATTGAATGTGGTGATTTCTACAACTCATTTTTAGCACAAGTTCAGTAATTTTGACTATTAGGATAAGGTCCCATGTAGCGGGCCGCAGTAAGAAAAAGCACTGATGGAAAAACCGCGGTCCAACGTAATGTGGCTTTTCCCGCGGCGCTTTTCTGTTCAATTATACCTATAGGGAAACTGCTGTGCTGGCATTTCCGTTGGTATAATTGATGGTTTTGGAAATCACAGCTTCTTGAACGTTAAGGACTGGGGTCTTTTTTTTTAGCCCACTATGTGGGTCCATTCACACGGAGTAAAGTGGCGTTGATTCTGCCTCGATAACTCGCGGCAGAATCAGCGCTGATAAAAAGACTCCCATTGAGTTCAATGGGTTCCGTCTTCCGTGCGGAACACATTGAAATCAATGGGAGTCTTTTTTTTTTTTTTTTTTATCAGCGCTGATTCTGCTGCGAATTATCGTGCCAGAATCAGCGCCACTTTACTCCGTGTGACTGGACCCTTGGACCACATGTCAATGGAGCCTTGTGCCTCAGTAAAACAATAAGTGAGGTACCTAGCAGGTGAGATAGAAGAAAAGAAAGGAAAAACTAGGCTCGAATCCCGGAATGACTTCCACATACTGACTAGCTTGTTGTAATGTTTTGCGGTTTAGCCGTATAAAGCCAATAAGTGATTTCTTATAAACAATGGACATGAAATTAGTAGAAATAACCACATTTTGGCTTGTCAGCCATCACTACGTTCATAACTTCAGAGCTGAGTTGCTAAATTCAGCCAAAGGAGTGTAGAAAACATCTTGTCGCAGAGACCAGAACTGTTGTAGGCTTTATCCATAGCTATGGAATTTGGCCATCTGCCTGTTTCTTCCATTCCCACTCCCTGAACTGTACTGAAATAGAAATGGAAGGATTTTCCTTATGGTTCTCCCAAGATTCAGAGTTCAGCAGAGGACAAGTCAGTCCTACTCCAATGCTGTCCTTTCTTGATCGAGGTAATAATGCCATGATTCTTATGTGTCCCCTGTATCTATATCTTTTTACTATGTTCACATCTGTCGGATGGAGGGGCGCTCTGCATGTGGAAGTACTTAGCTATGTAAGTGACGTTACATTATGAATCAGCCTGAAATCCCTTACAAAAGGAGAGGCCAGTGACATATATGTTCTGCTGCGGTGACCAACACCCTTATTTAAAGGGGTTGTGGGTGATCACAAATAAACACTGATTTCATTTCCCAGAATCATTGCACATACGTTCATAGTTCAAGTGAATGGGGCTGAAGTGTAGTACCGCACGCAGACAATAGTGGCGCTGTTTCTGGGAAAATAAAATACTTTGGCACTAAATATTTTTTCAAAAATGATAAATTTTTATGAATGTATGTTTTAAAGAGAGTCTGCCATCTCACCGAGCATATTAAGCTGCCTCCAATGTGTTACAGAGCACAGTGATAGACTACATACCTTTGTTATGTAGGTCACTTTTGTACAGTTGGAGAAATACAACTTTGAAGCCTTAGGGCTCGTTCACACGGGGCAAGAGGGGGCTGAATCCACGTCATAATCCACCCACTCACAATAGAGGTCTATGTAGAAAAAAGAAGCGAGCTGCCCTTTCTTCAGCCCCGGCATCCGCCTCACGGCAGCAACTTCCGAGCTAGGCCCATTGATTTGGCCCTACTCCGGAACGGGAAGCCGAGACAGTCGTGGCAGGCGCATTTTGGCCCTATTGTGACACGGCTTCCCGCGTCACAATCAGGACCAAAATCGGCCAATACGCCCCCCCCGTGTGAACTAGCCCTTACACAAATGAGGCAGTTGGTGCACTGGGGGCGGGCCTTCATCTCCAAGCTCAAGTAGGATAGGTCATGACAATGTCATAGCTGTGAGAGAATCAACAGCACAGATCGAAGATGGTAGAGGTCTGGGTGGCAAGAGCAGTGCTCCCGGGGCTGAAGGCCCGCCCCCAGGGCACCACCTTCTTCAATTGCATATGACTTCTAAGCAGTTTTTCTCCAAAATGACAAAATATACATAACTGAGTTACGCTGTTTATCACTGTAATGTGCTCGGTAACCCAGTTTTGACAGCTGAATATGCTTTGGAGAGGTAACAAGGGTATCTCCATTGCTCTCATCGCACCAAAGAGCTATGCTTTCCAGTACCTCCCTACCATGACGGACATGTGCACGGTCTGGCCCTGTCAATCATAGCAAGGAGTTAACTCTTTTTGTCCCCCCTTCATTCCTTTGAAAGTTGGGTGGTATGGATAACACTGCCACATGTTACATATATAGAAATCTGTTATTGATATTTCTGGTAATTCTATACTTTGCACTAATCTCACAGTCTAGACTAAAGTTATGATCTTGTCTAAACAGCAGGTCCTAAATATATTCACATTCATGGATTTTCTCCTTCCGGTAAAAATCCTATAGCATAGCATGTCTACGGTGTCAGCAAGTACAGTGCTTTACATGAATCGATGCCTGTCCAATCTGTAATATGGACTCCGAGGTTCTCTAAACTACAACATAAGCTAAAACATCTGCATGCCAATAGCTATACACAGCATCTAGAATGGTAATGGAGATTAAACAAAGCCTATTATTTACTACCATAAAGAGTTAACCTAGGAGGACAACAGATCAGGAAAGTAAGTCACAACAGGAGGTATCTGATGTTTCAGGCCAGACAGGATAGGGATATACAAAGTATATAGAAAAATATCTTTGTACCGTGTTAGCCAGTGGATATGAAATATAAAATTTTTTTTTAAGGACTCTTCAGTAGTTGATAGCTTTTTTTAATGGCTAAATAAAACTGATGACCTATTGCGAGCTTTCACAACTGCTAAGACGGTCACTTCATCAGGCTGTATATTGTGTTATACCAGCCTGATGAAGGGACCTTATAGCAGTCCCGCAATATGTCATCATTTTTAGTTAGCCATTAAAAAAGCTATCAACTACTGAAGACTCCTCAAATTTTTTTTTTTTATATTTAAAGTATATAGCGGAGGCTGAGACCACTGGGACTCCTGTTTGCTGTGATCTGTTCATGGAAGGTTTCTGGTTCCCTGCTTGTTTATTTTGGTTGAGATTTGCCTCCAGCTGTGTTTTGCCCTTGTATTTACTGGACAGTGCATTTGCTTCCATTGTCTAGTAAAGGAAATGCATTCAGGAGGTTGCAATAAAAGAGGCCACATAGTAAGGTAGTATAAATGAGTCTATTCTGGATGTTCAGAGACAAATTCCAATAGAGGGTTAAGATTCTCTGTGCTGATGTCATCCGTACATGTGTAAACTTCCTGTACGATGAGAGGGGACATTCAATGACTTCAGTCTTTTGGCAGTGACCCATTTTAGGCAATTATCTTCATATTATCCAAATTATAGGTGCTTCGCTCCAGTGACAGCTATCTCTGCTGGCCTCACATCAACAAGTCTATATATCTAGACAAAGTGGAAAATTCACCTGTGACTTACGGGTATTCTACATGGACAACGGTCACCTGAATGGCCAGTCTTATAAATGTCTGTCGTGATCACTGGCCAGCAATAAAACACTTTGTCATTGACCAAGCATAGAACCTATTCCCTTGTGTAAACTCTGTACATGCTACTGTTATAATGCAAAACGTATTCTAAGTATTCCACATACAATAATTGCTACATTATAATGATTGTATATGGCGGCATGCTTACTTCTAATATCGTCAATGCAAGAAGTTAAAAGGAAACTTATAGCCTGCAGTCTAATGAAGCAAGGGGCAAAGCTCTAGACATGTTTGCTGTCAGATCTGATGGTCATATAGTCCTCATTATTACTGGGTACTGATTAGAGATGAGCGAGTAGTATTCCTACCTGCCATAGGAATGCGTGTAAGCGGCCGAACACCAAGGGGTTAAGCGCAGTGAATATTCAATGCGCTTAACCTCTTGGTGTTCAGCCGCTTACACGTATTCCTACGGGAGCGAGGTATTCGATTGAATACTACTCGCTCATCTCTAGTACTGCTATCTTTTTTTCTTAAATAATTTATTGGGCATTTATATGGGTCTCAAAGATCGATAGGCAGTAACTACATCAAGGGGAAAAAAAAGCAGTGATAAATCACTTTGTTACTACGACGCATAGGTTGAGCTAAAAATTGGCTTTTCACATTGGCAAAGTTTTTTTTTTTTTGTCATTGACCTTCCTCCTCCTTGGCTAAACCAAACATGAATATAAATTTCCATACTGAATAGAGACACTCCAGAAACCACAAAGACTGGACTCTTATGAATCATAAAACAAATGAATGAAATCTGGTTTAAAGATTGCCAGAACTTAGCAACCCAGCTAGTGACGTCAGTGCCATGTGATGTGTGTTGAATGATCGGCTTACGATTGATACGCTCGGATATGAAGCTTAGGGTTGTTTTCCATAGTTTGTCACTTTTACGTCTTTAGATGGTTGACACAGTTGTACTCGTCCAGATGCTAATTCCTGCATCACATCCATTAGGCTCAGGAAAATGTCCTTCTACCATTCCCCAATGTAAACATTCTCCTTTACATGGCCATGAATGGGAAAGAAGCATCAGAAGACAATAAACAGAAGGCTACAATTAGCCTATGCTGTGATAACAACACACAGCTGCTTCCCCGGCTATTGTGCTCACTTACAGTATCTTACTAGGTCTATTTTTTCTAAGAAAAAACATAATAAGTTGATGTATTGTGTGTGACTAATCTTGTTTTCTCAATGTGTACGCAAGCCAATTAGACACACATATTCTGCATGTTCAGCTGGCCACACACAGTACAGTACTGCAAGCAATGACAAGCAAATGACCCGCTATCACCCAGAAACTCCATTACCCAATATTAACCCCATTGCATAAATGTCTAAGATGACCCCTTTATAAGTAAAGACGCATTGTACTTTTGCCAATAGAAACTAATATTTATTTGAGTGTCTAAAAACTACAGTCTAAAGCTGTAGCTTTTGAGCCAGGCAGTTTCCACATATTGGTAGTAGTAACGTAGTAGTTACGTATGGGGATGGCAGAAGGATCAGGTAGTTTGGTTTTAAGTAGGGTTGAGCCGATCTTGAGATTTCAGGATCGTTTTTAAAATCCGATTTTCGATCATTTTCCAGACGATCCCGATCGTGAAATTTGCTCGATCGCTGATCGTAATCCAATCTTTCCTGATCGCTCAACCCTAGATACTTTATGTTTATGGAGTAGGGTTGACGATCTTGAGATTTCAGGATCGTCTTTAAAATCTGATAGTCGATCATTTTCCAACTGAAATTTGCTTGATTGTCGATCGGGATCCGATCTTTCTCGATCCCGATCGCTCAACCCTAGTTTTAAGACATTCTCAAGGGATAGAAACCAGAGTTCTGTTGGCAGCGTTATTCATGTCTGCCTATTGAGAAGAGGGAAAATACCTGGCAGGAATATGGCAAAATAATACAAGTATATGGGGTCTGGAAGGAAAATCTGTCAGTCATATAACCATCTAATGTGTATGGTCCGCCTAAATACTAGCTTTACAATGACTGAGGTACATAGGAAGGAAGCAAACCCTGCGGAACTGTGTCCATAAACCGGGGATCCGTGCTCACTGGAGACCAATCGACAATTCAAATACATAGGTACATAGTTAGACCTAACAGGAAATTTATTAAGATTTATTTATTAATTTATTAAGACTTAAACTCTACTCTTAGGGCTCATTCACTAACAGCGTTCATTGTATTAACTGTCTGGACACGGGCCCCATAGACTTTACTTAACTTCCCCTACAAACAGCTTCAAAATCTGCTTTAAAGACATGAAGAAGTTTTTTAATGCGCAAGCCTACCCTTACAGTTCACAAAATATTACTCCCGAAAAACATTAAATCAAATCAAAGGTGAGGATTAAGGTTGTGCCATGTATGTACTTCCTACATCCCAGAGTAAGGGATGAATACACGATGTACCGCGACATTGATTCTGACACGTAAACTCGTGTCAGAATCAGTGCTGCAAAACAGAATCCCATTGACTTCAATGGATTCTGCTTAGTGACACATAATGGATTAAAAAGCCGCCCATTGATTTCAATGTGTTACGCGCACCTATGATGTAATGGAACTTGTTACCCTG
This sequence comes from Leptodactylus fuscus, assembly GCF_031893055.1. Lineage (NCBI taxonomy): Eukaryota > Metazoa > Chordata > Amphibia > Anura > Leptodactylidae > Leptodactylus > Leptodactylus fuscus. The sequence goes on from NC_134274.1 coordinate 42,888,620, forward strand.
TTAGCCATACACATAGCGGCCATATTATGTCAGGATACAGACAGGAATAACAATATTAATATATTATAATCTAATTATATATAAATAATAGAAAAAGGAGGAGAAGATTTTTTGCTGTAACAGATTAGAAAATAGTTCCAAACATATCACATAAGGCTCCCTCTACATCATTTTGGAGCTTCTGTAGTCGATTCCTTCAGATCTAACAGGAAGAGTGCTATTCTTCATGTCAAGATGATGAAAACCATAGCAAAACTCCACAGACCTTATAAGTTAGTGGGGTCCGTCAGGGGCTGCTGGTGTTCGTTTTCCGGCAATGTGTCATGATTTCCGTTACAAACGGAAACCTCAATGCAAGTGTGAACAGATCCTTATTCAAACATTGTAAACGATGACTTTCTTATTTTGCTGAGCCGTTTACACACCTTGGTGGGAATAAAGTTAAGCCATTTAAAATGAATGTGTCTTTATGGCGTAGGACACGTGAAGATGTTTTCCATTGGCTGGCTGCCCTTTAAGTATTTCCACTTGCAATGCCTTCAAAATAAATAGATGTAACATGACCTGACTATATAGGGTGACACCCTAGTGTAGGCTAATAGTCGCTTATTGCGTGCTAAGGAGCTCACACCCTACTTAATGATGGCCTAGGCAATGATGGGCCAGGTAGAGAAGACCCTTCACGGTGTTAATTAAAGGGACTCCAATAGTTGGATCCCTATCGATTAAATATTGATCGAGCAAGCTAAGCTTGACCATATATTGGACGAACACTCCAGTTCCTTTGGACTTCCCTTCCCCACAGACAAGCAAACATTGGTTGGGCAAACATATATGTGTGCTTAATAGGAAGAGTCAAATAAACCTCTTCTAGGTAGAGGCTAGGGTTGAGCTGATCTTGAGATTTCAGGATCGTTTTTAAAATCCGATTTTCGATCATTTTCCAGCCAATCCCGATAGTGAAATTTGCTCAATCGCCAATCGGGATCCAATCTTTCCTGATTGCTCAACCCTAGTAGTGGCTTATTTTCAATGAGAGCAATGACTTGGTCATGTTGAAATCTGAAATGCGTGACCCTTATTGGCCACAACATTTGCTGTCAAGAGAAAGTCAGGGCATACACATTAGATGTTTGGCAAGTCCTAGCTAAATTGGCTTCATTCCACTCAATGAGAAGGCAGTCATACCAAGGTGTAATAACCTTGGCTTAATGACTAAACTGTGCATGCACCAGGAGCACCAGAGATGAGTCAAACAGTGGGCTCATCATATACCCAGGAGTGGGCAAAGTTACAATTGGCAGATCTGGAACACTAAACCAGTGGTCTGAGATGAGTGAGTATTATTCGATAGAATACCACGCTATTACCAGGCTATTCCTAACAAAAAATTAGATTTTAATGGTAGAATCCCTTTAATACATAATCTAGCGTTGAGGGAGATTTATCCAAAGCCACGCATTTAGGAGCGGATGAAAATGGAGCAAATTGTGCCCAATTTATCAAAGTTTAACAGAATTTTCTAGTCTGGATTTCTAGTGAATGAATAAGATGTAAAGGAGGAAATCTTCCACATCTGGGATGTTAAACCTGATGTCAGAAGGGAAGCAGTTTGCCTAACATCTGGAAACTTTAGACATAAAAAGTTCATTTTTTACTGCATGAAAACGTAACATGATAGCTTTAAACGCCTTTTCTGTTGCTTAAACGTGCCTTTAAACACTGGCTACATGTGAGATCTGAACACTGGCAAGACATTAGCCAAGCATTGGGCAGTCTGAAAGGTTGCATAGTATATAATCGACTCAATACATCTTTTCATATTCAGAACATAAACTATATGAATAGTTACCTTGATTTCTAGGATTTCGTTGGAGTCACGTGGCAGAAAGCTATGATTATTAGGGTTGAGCCGATCTTGAGATTTTCCTGCCAATCCCGATCGAGAAATTTGCTCGATTGCCGATTGGGATCCAATCTTTACCCATCCCGATCGCTCAACGCTATTTATAATATATACATGAATAGGGTTGAGCCGATCTTGAGATAACCTCTGACCTTGATCCTGCCGGAAAAGATCGGGATCGGAATTCCGATCGCGATCGTGAAATTTACTCCATCGCCAATTGGATTCCAATCTTTTCTGATCTCGATCGCTCAACCCTAATGATTATCCCCCATATTTTTTGCATTTTTCTTGCTTAGACTATGGTTAGTAATTTTACCTAATTTGGCCATTCATTAACCCCAATATCTGTAAAATAAAAATGTCCAAGCAACATAAATAATAAAGTTAGCTCTAACAATGGTGATACTGACGTATACAATCTGTCCTAAACAGAGATGTAGGAAGTGCGGAAAGGGGGCTCATTTATGTAACCGGGGTAGATGCTTGCATTAGATCTTCTCCATAGTGCAACGGATCCCCAGAACCGCTAGCTACACCTCTGCGTGTAACATAATGCGCTGACAACATATGTATTCATGTCTGGCACTTATTCAGCTCATTTGTGCATGATAATTCAATTCTAAAATCTGTTGTTCACTGCCAGAGGGTTCTTGAATATTGCCAACATTACTCATTGGCATATTTACAACACCCATGGAGTGGTTCCAAAACACAAGAGGTACAAATCGTTTTATCAGATTGTTCCTTTGTATAGGTTTCACTTCTGGTTTTGACATACAAATATTGATGTAAAATAATGACTGTGAAATTGGCCCAAGCAATAAAAGGAATATGGAAACCTGTTTACGTAGTTACATAGTAGATGAGGTTGGATGAAGACATCAGTCCATCAAGTCCAACCTACAGTCTGCTACAGTGTTGACCTAGAGGAAGGCAAAAATTGGACCAGGGAATGGCGGATGGTACAGCATGAATAAAGGATCTAGATTTGATATTATTTCTTTTTTTATTTTACCCCACCACAAGGCCCCAGAGAGTTTCTAACTCTTCTCTTCTCATGATGAATAGAGGTTCCAGCAGCTGCAATCTCACCAAACTCCCAATATGACCGTCTATAAAACTGCCGATTTCGGTGGGGCACACCAGCCATATAATTTTTATATAATTTTTATGTGATGTCTAGACCTAAGCCTAAATTCCCATCAGGGATTCCGTTCCCCATTCCACTTGAAAGCAAGGACTTTTCTCTCTGCATTTTTTGGGTGGAAACCTGGTGGCCCCCATTACTGTCTATGGGGTCTGTGGGTTTTCTACGGGTAACGTGAGTTTCCGTTTTTAGGGTCCCCAAGCAGTTTGACTGACAAGTATAAGTGGGATCTGCAGCAATTTTTTTTATGTCTGTGGGTTTGAATCTGTTCAAGAGTTTTCTATGTTCTCTACTTGCTTGCGTTGGTTTCCTCATAGTGCTTTAAAGCACTGTGGTATATGTTGGTGTTATACACAGTCCAGTCACATTAATGTGACCACATGTCAAGATCCAGAATATCTACCTTTCACAGAGCGGACCGCTGGTAGACGTGCAGGAAGAGAGGGGATGCTGTGGTGATGTTCACTGGGATGTTAAGCCATGCCAACTCCAGTGCCGTGTCCAGCTGCGCTAGGTTACGCGGTTGAGCATCCATGGCGTGAACAACCCGATCGAGGTGGTCCAACAGATTCTCCATCGGGTTCAAGTCCAGGGAATTTGCTGGCCAAAGTAGTACGGTAAACTCATCCTGGTGCTCCTCGAACCACGCACGTACAATGTGAGCTTTATGACACGTCGCATTGTCCTGTTGGTAGATGCCATCATCCTCAGGAAAAACTATTTGTATGCAGGGGTGAACATGGTCTGCAAGGATAGATGCATACTTGTATTCATCCATCGTGCCTTCCACAATGATGAGTGCACCCTGATGACACATGCCTTCTGCAATTGGTTATTTAACGTTGACATCAAAAGTAGGCGGCGGTCACATTAATATGACTGGACTGTGTATAAGCAAGATAAATCAAGGCTGTAGAGTCAGTAGACCAAAGCACCGACTTTCCACAGTCTGACTCCAACTCCTTCATAAATAGCTGCAGATCTGCAATGAGGGTATATTCACCCATTGCTGTCCAATTGTATTTTTGTTCCAAAATTCTGTAAATAATTAAAACTGCCATAGGGTACTTTGATGCCCCTTAATAAATCTTTTACAGTCCATTGAGAGAATTTGCTTATGTACCAATGATCAGGATCTGCATCTAACTAACTTTCTGCCGGTGTAATCAATACTCCTCCATACATTAATAATGAATGACCTCAACCAAAGTGCCGACTCTAAGACTCCTTATTCATGTCACTCATGTCAAAGTTAAAAAAAAGCCCATTGTGAATTCTTCATTTGAATTCTACAGCTGGAAATTATTGGCCAGAATCTGCTCACTGCAGGGATCCGAGCCACTTATTCATGGATCTTTTACATTTCACAATGTTGTTTCCCTTCCTTTGCAATGAATGGCATTGGTAAATAGGAGGAAATAGGTTCGGCAGGAATTCTAGCTGTTTAAAAGAAGTCTTTATCTACAGAAGATATATGCATAGAAATCGAAGAACAGTCATTCGAGATAGAACTGCACACGCTGGAAACCAACAAAACACTACCTATAGTAATGCTAGAACAGGTCTAGGAAAATAAAATAGAGCCTAGATGGCCAATCCATGTGTTACAAAAGATAGGGATCCATCCATTTATTCACTGTATGGAACAAGTCACAGCACATTCTATATATGATTTGCAGCTCAGGAAAAATCTAAGAAGTTTTCAGCACAAAAAAGTGTAATATAATAAAACTTAGCCTTTATTCATAAAAGCATAAAATAGGTACCAGATACAGGAATAGAAAAATATAGAAAAAACTTACAAAGTTAGTCCTGTATAGATATATGCACAACAGTGTCAGCAGACAAGCCTACGCGTTTCAGGACATCCGTCCCTTACTCATGGCAATTAGTAGCTGCCTGCAAATACAAGGCCTATTTTTTGCATATATCTAGAGCCTCCCAGAAGCCTTAAATACAGAACTCTAAGGGTAAGTTCACACAGAGTTTTTTGGTCAGGATATTGAGGCCGTATCCGCCTCAAAACCCTGACCAAAAAGACGGCTCCCATTGAAATCAATGGGAGCCGCTCAGCTCTTTTTTCCAGGAGCCGTTTCTTCCGACTTCCGGAAAAAAGAAGCGAGATGCTCATTCTTCAGGCCGAGTCGCCTCGCGATTTGGCCTAAAGAAACTCCCTTCTCCGGGCTAGGCCCATTTCATTGCACCGGCATCCAGCTGCGGTTACCTGGTTTTTGGATTGGAACCTAAGGCGGCCTCTTCCTCAGGTTCCGATCCAAAAAACCCCGTGAGAACTTACCCTTATGCCTCCTACAATCTTCTCTCCTATATCTTTTTATCTTTCTATCTGAGCTTTTTGTATGTGGTTTTTCTTGTATTATTATTGTATTATCCATGCTGCTGTAACACACTGAATTTCTCCATGTTGGGACTATTAAAGGATTATCTTACCTTATCTTAATACCCTGATGGGGTCTCATGCTGTAACCAGTTCTCTGTGCTAAATATCACATTAAGGCTGTATTCACACAGAGTAACGCCAGGCGTTTTTTGTGTGTTTTTTGCACATAGCGCCGCGTTTACGCCGCGTATACGCCGCGTTAACGCCGGGCAACGCCACCGCTAAATAGCGCTGCGTTAACGCGGCGTATACGCGGCGTTAACGCGGCGCTACGCGGCGTAAACGCGGCGCTATGTGCAAAAAACACACAAAAAACGCCTGGCGTTACTCTGTGTGAATACAGCCTAAGGCTGAAAACACTTGTTGTGAAAACACAGCATTTTTACTGCGGTAAAAAAACGCTGCATTTTAATGTACCTGCAAAGTGAAAGAGATTTTGATGAATCCCATTCATGCATTGCAGAAAAAAAATTGGCAGTTGAAAATTTGCGTTTTTAAAAATGCTTGCTGGAAGAAAGTCCGCAGAGGAACTTGCAAAAAAAACACAGTGAACAACATTGTGGAGAAAAGCGCAATGTGTTCCTGCTCTGTTTTTTAATGCATTTTGTTACGTGGGCCTTAGCCTAAGACACATATAAAACATATATAGGAATTGCAACATAAGGGATGTCACATAGAAGAGACCCAGGGGAGCTCAAGATACTAGATTGGACAAGGGTGCAAGCATTTCTATTAGGGCTCATTCACACGGGGCAAGAGGTGGCGGATTTTGGCACTGAATCCTCCTCAAAATCTGCCCCCTCACGATAGAAGTCTATGCAGACCGCTAGCATTTTTTTCCGCTAGCGGTTTGCTCCCACTAGCAGAAAAAAGAAGCGAGCTGCCCTTTCTTCAGGCAGATTCCGTGGCTGATTCAGCCCCAGCGCCGCCTCGCAGCAGCACTCTCCGGACTAGGCCTATTCATTTGGGCATACTCCGGAGTGGGAAGTCGCGACAGGCACATTTTGGTCCTAGTCTGATGCGGCTTCCCGCGTCAGTATCAGAACCAAAATACGCAGTCCCGTGCCCCGTGTGAACAGGGCCTTAGCAGCCCAGGTGTAGCCAGAAAGAACAGGGCTGAAAATATAACAAAAATCTGGATAATAAGCATCATAAGCATATCCCATTTATACCCATTACACCAAGTTTGCACTTGATATACCATACATTGCGACAAAACTCCCTTGTAAATGAACACATTAAAAAAAAAAAAAACGTAAACCCATTTTATGAGATTCTGTATCTTCCCTGTTTCTTGGGTGAAAGACTCCATAAATATCCTAGGCAAAGGTCACGTCATATCTAACAAATAAAGCAATTACATTAAATCACAATTATGTGAGAAATTTGGGACATACGTCTCCTATCTCATAATCCTAGTTTTGTTGTATGTGTGCCAATCCTGTATGGATACAGAAGAGCGGCCTCGGTGCATATCTCCACCAGTTACTTTGCAGTCACATACAGTATTTAGCACACTAAGCAGGAGCAGGAAAACACTATGGCAATGACAAATGGCCGGTGAGATTAGCTGATAAGAAGCAATGCTCTGCATCCTTATAAGGCGAGACTATGCTCAACTATTTCTTTCTTTTTTCGTATCGTTCTTCAAGCCACAGAGTGAAAATTATTTTTATAATGTTGATATTATTGGGGCACGTTTATAAAAGTGCAATATTGTCTTTGCTGGCAACAATGCCCTTTAAAGGGTTGTCCATGGTCACATACTGATGATCTACCCTAAAGCCCCTATTAGGGTCCATTCACACGGAGGAAGTTGGCGCTGATTCTGGCATGGAACCCGCGTCAGAATCAGCGCTGAAAAAAAAAGCCTCCCATTGATTTCAATGGGTTCCGCGTGGAAAACGGAACCCATTGAAATCAATGGGAGCCTTTTTTTTCAGCGCTGATTCTGACGTGGGTTACGTCCTAGAATCAGTGCTAACTTCCTCCGTGTGAATGGACCCTTAGGCAGACTAATATTATATGGGCAGCATATCACTGGGTAATAAGGGCAGTACCTCTGATAATCCCGCGATAATCGCAGAAGAGATTGTTCCTCCCCTGTTCAGTTCCTAGTGAGGCCAATGCAAAGAAGTGATGATCAACATGTTTCTCGTTGGCGTGAAAACTGGCTGTGTGATGCAGACCTTAGTTTAGGTCATCAATATCAGATCCAGGGGCGTAACTTGAGGGGGTGCAGTCGCATCGGGGTCCAGAAGCCTTAAGCATTGGCATCAGTATTGAGACTGCAGCTTCCATCTGGCCCATAAACCAAGGAGACCCACAGATTACCCTAACCACACTAAGGTGAATTAAACTCCTTAGCACCCATAATCATCATTATAAAGAATTTGCTGGAAGGATGAGGTAGGGGGTCCCAGACAAAAGATTGCACCAAGGCCCACAAGACTTTAGTTACACCACTGATCAGATCAGTGGGGGTCCGACACCTGGCACCCTCACTGAGCAGCTGATATCTGCAAAGTATACAGAGGCGAAAGCAGTTCCATAGACTTTGTAGTGCCAGCTCAGCTCCCACTCACGTATGACGCCGGCCTTGAAAAGGAAACCTATTGCACTGAATGTGCAGTCTGAGTTGCGGACAGCATGTTGAAGAAGCTGCAGACACTGATTCAGTGAAATTCCTGTTCCTTCAAGGTTTCAGAGTCTAGTGGGCGGCCTTACCAGTGACTGACAGAAGAGCCTGCAGTTATACCCAGAAGTAAAAAAAATATTCTAAAATTTTGACCATACCAAGTCCTTCACCTATCTAATGCTATATGACTGCACCTTTCCTCAGTGCTAGTAAATCTCAATGGTGTGTTTATTATGAAATAAGTCGAGCAAATATATCAAATAGCCTAACATGTTCCTGGAACTTTGCAGCTTATTTGTCTATGTGATCCAGACATTACTTAGCAACTAAAAGAAAATCTGAAGAAATCAAACAGGCAGCTTAGTAATCGTCTTGCAAGAAAGTGACAGCTGGAAAATCTGAACTGATAGTCTCCATGTGTACACACCTTTAACAAGTCATTCTCCAGCCATGAAGGTGCTATGTACAATAATTGCTGAGAAACAAATGTATCTGTATAGGGCTAATGCTTGGGTCAAATCTGCGTTGGTATTCCATCCAGGGGAGTCCACATGACTCCGAATAAGCAATTAGTGTGCAGTGAAAGAACACGGACCCCATGGACTATAATGGGGTCCATGTGCTTGCCGCCAGATCTCAGCAGGGGTCATGCGGACAGGAAAGTAGTTCACAATCTACTTTCCTGTCCGCATGATTCGTGCAGGCAGCGCGCAGCAAGCACACGGACCCCATTATAGTCTATGGGGTCCGTGTGCTTTTACTGCACAGCGCTTGCAGTTGCGTTCAGAATTCCGTTGGGGGGTCCCCATGCGGACTCCCCAAACGGAATACCGAACGCAGATGTGAATGAAGGGTAAAACTGGCCATTCCAGGGAGTCTGTCAACAGGAAAATCTGTATGAAACTAATGTCAGTACCTTGTGGGGCGGCTTCTAGACTTTCCGAAGATGCTTTACTCTCCAGTGCAAGAAAGCATCCCTAACAACCACCAAACACTGAAAATTTATGAGGGCATCATAAAATTGTTGCCCGTGGTAGCCATGGTTCGCCATGTTGGGTTTCCCTTTGTTCCCATAGGACTGTGATGGTGAACCTATGGCACGGGTGTCAGAGGTGGCACTTAGAGCCCTCTCTTTGGGCACCCATCCGTGGAACAAATTATACTGTGTGGGAGCCACCATGGAGCAAATTGTACTGTGTGGGGGCCACTGTGGAGCTGAATGTACTGTGTGGGGGCCACTGTGGAGCAAATTATACTGTGTGGGGGCCACTGTGCAGCTAATTATACTGTGTGGGGGGCCATGTGGAGCAGATTATGCTGTGTGTGGGCCACTGTGGAGCAGATTATACTGTGTGGGGGCCACTGTGGAGCAGATTATACTGTGTGGGGGCCACTGTGGAGCTGAAGGTACTGTGTAGGGGTCACTGTGAAGGACTATGTGGGGGTCCCAGTGGAGCAGAAAGCTCTATAAAGCCCCATTCGTATGACCATATATTGCAGATCTGTCATTGAGTGCAATTGTGGATCTGCACAGTATTAAGGTTAAATTGCTGTGTTGGCACTTTGTGATTAATTAGTGGGTTTTGGGTTGACGTTTGGGCACTTGGTCTCTAAAAGGTTCGCCATCACTGTCATAGGAGATAAACCTGTGCTGGAGCTGCCTGTAAGTGGATTAGTCTGCACATCCATCTGAAACATACATATGTGTGTATACGGGATTTACAAGTCTGCTGTCCAGATTTCTACATACAACACCATAACTCTGTATGGTTAAGTCCTATCCCTATATTAATGCAAACTACTAGTTATAATGATCACAGCCAAATGGGGTAAGAGTAGCAAACCTATACTAGACATACTGTAAAACTCATTTCCACTTCATTTGTCACATGCAAATGCCTTTCTAATTTACATTTACCCTCCAACCTTCCTAATGATGTGAACGCAATAATCGCAGCCTAGCAGGAAAGTGATAATGAATATTAGCACACATGGCAAAGTGTAATATCGCACCTATGTGTTACACTGCCAGAAGAGTCAATGCCTACATGGAAGGAATGCTAAATTTTAGTGAAAGTGTTATACTTCTGGAAATCTACGTAACCCTTTATATGCTGAAAGAGGTTATAGGAGGAACAAACCAAGCTTCTGTGGGGAGAATGCTGTACCTGTCATTTAACAATGCTACATTTATTTTTGTCATGTGTTTTAATATAAATTTGTGCGAAAAAAATACATCTGTGCCCTCACCAACAAACAGGGGTACAGTCTACAGATGCTGTATTACCAAGGTACACAATATGGAGCAGTATTAGTCCTGCAAGCATTAGGTTTGAGCCAATCTTGAGATTTCAGGATCAATTTTAAAATTCGATTTCCGATCATTTTCCAGCCGATCCTGATCCCGATCGCTCAACCCTAGTCAATGCTTCTGTATGGGAAAAGTCACCTTTAGGGTTGAGCTGATCTTAAAAGTTCAAAATCCGATTACCGATCATTTTGCAGCTGATCCCAATCCCGATCACTATCGTGAAATTTGCTCGATCGCCATCCCGTTCGCTCAACCATAGCAAGCAGCCCTTTTCTCTCCGCAGAAACCAAGCAGAATTCACACAGACCCCTTTATAGTCTATGGGGTCCATGGATTTCCTTAGGTAACCGCTTTTTTAATGAGGATTAGGTTTCCGCTCGGAGGGTCCCCAAGCAGACTCCTCTAATGGAAACCCATGCGTAGATGTGAACTGGGCCTAACCCATCAGTTTAGGTTGTATCAGGTTGTCTTGATCAAAGTTATCTAAATCAGTAAACATCCTAATCCTTTAATACACTTATGTCACTCACTGTTGTAATGATGATCGGCTTGGAATACCTCCTTTACGCTAAAGCTCCATGTAGTGGGCCACCGCAAAAAGCGCTATGGGAAAAACTACGACAGAAACACATCGTAGGTTTTCCTGCAGAGCTCTCTGCTTCCATTATACCTATAAGAAAATCGCCGGCACAACAGGATACAGATGCATGGTAATCGGCGTTCCGTCACAGATTTCTGCTGCTCATTAGGCCCAGATACATGGGTCTAGTGAGCAGGGAGCTCCGAGCATTGGAATCGCTGCTGAATCAGTCGTGGATTCCGTGGCAAGATCAAGCAGGTTCCTTATTTTTTCAGCATGTTGCTGTGATCTCTGCCTCCCATTGAAAACAATGGGAGACAGATTCTGCGCGGAATCTGCTACAGATTTGGGGGTGGAATGCGCTCCCAAATGCGCAGCCAATCCCTATTTGTGAACATATCCCCAGGGTCCTTTTACATACAGCCAGCGCATTTCAAGCCCGTAAAGCACAACTGATCAGTAATATAGAAGGTCCATTGGGCATTTACAAGTTCATATGGGAAACCTAAAGGGGGACAAGGGACTTATTACTACAATTTCTTATCCCAAAGAGTTTGCCTATTGTCAGGATCACAATTGAACCACTGTGCAAAAGAAAAGATGAAACAAAATTGTAGACATATTCGCCCATGTTCATGATGCCATGTGTTTGCTACTCCATGGAGTCCCAGCAAAGCTGAACATTGGTTGGTGAAGTGAACAGGGGTGAACAAATCTGAAATTTTACCCGACAGCTCCTTTTATTTTTAATAGTATGACCCCATGTGAACGACCACGTTTGCTCCGTGTGCGATCCATTGTCTTAGATCTGTAATAACTAGTGATGAGTGAGTAGTATTTGATCGAATACCTTGCTGGCATAGGAATGCGTGTAAGTGGTTAAACGCTTCAAATATTCAATGCGTTTAACCCCTTGGTTTTCGGCCGATTACACACATTCCTATGCCGGTGAGGTATTCGATCGAATACTACTCGCTCATCACTAGTAATAACGAATCACATTAATTTCACTAGCCCCATGTGCTTGGCTGTATTTTTTGCACGCAAAAACGGAGCAGGTCCTATTCTTCTCCGGGTCTATGGAAAGAAGACAGACTGCATATGGATGCCATCCATGTGCAGGCCGTTCCATTGATCATGACCATTATGGGCTATGTGCATGGTGCAAGTATAGATTTTGCAAAATACAGAATTTAGATTTGTTGAGAATTTTCGCTTGGACACAAGATAGCCTTATTATTTTAACCCTCTGAATTCTTACCCCTCCTAGGGCATGCATCATCTCAGCACTGAAAAGACATAATAAAATCTTTTCATGACATAACTTGAGTCATCCATCGGGTATACAGAGGCTCCTCTGTACACCACTGAAGAGTACTGTTGCTTATATGTTACCATCCTATAAGGGCTACAGTATCTATATAAGATCCATGTAGCTGCAGGCTGTATATAGTAACATGCGGAGACACTTATACAATATATTGTTTACAAAACAGTTATTTCTTCTATACAGTGACAGAAAATATTTATCCTCTCGTAGTTTTTGTGATACCTCGGGGGCTCTCCCTTTTCATTGCCTTATATTTCAGAGCGGTGAAGCCATTGAACACATGCTGGGAGATAGTACATGTTTCCTGTGGTTATAAACAGCAGTTTTGGGTTTTGCTAGATGAGCTTCTGCTGTATTGCTGTATGTGAATCTTCCAGACACATGGATATACTCACAAAGGAAACAGAAAGCCTTGCACTTTTGATTGCCTTGGGCTTTGAAGTCTCTTTTGCTTTTGGCATGTTCTAAGTGAATGTGAATTGTAAGCGCAGGGCTTTAATGCTTAGCAAACATCTCCTGAGCTCCATTCAAGCCCAGACTGCTCTGTGGTACAGATCTGTACTCCAAGCATCGCCACTGCGAGGAGTCAATTATGTCTTCAGATATCTGAGTCTCATCCCCTACCCCAAGTGCTTCAAATATGTGATGTTTAATTGACATTGTGGATAATAGATGAAGCCCTTTAAATAATGAAGTAGTAAGACACAATGAAACAGATACACTGGAGAACAGTGACTTCCTTCTGGCAGACGTTGACAGGACAGTCAATTCTTAAAAAGCAAAAATTTCGTTGAAGTTGTCAATTCCCTGCAGGCATTTTTTTTGTTCATTGACAACCTCATATGCATGAATACCTCTGGCGTAGCTAACCTCTCCAAGTACATAAGGATCAAGCAATTGAAATGCAACTTATCTTCCCTGACATCTGCCATCCACGAAGAGTCGGGAGTCCCCCATAAACATTATATGGTCCAGGTCCAGGTTTGGCCAACATTAGTTATACCTATTTTTGGAAGGGTTTGCAATAATGCTGCCATTATACCTCCAACATTCTAAGTTGCTTAGTTACAGGGTTGATATGATCATCAGCTTCTATATTTCCTACTACTCACCCAGCCATTCAGGGGTCTGAGAAAGCTGGGTATAGCAAACTACGTCTCATAATTTCCCAATTCACGCAAAATATTGTCAATAAAATATATGAGACACTATCTAATGTCATTTTACCAAGACTGGAGGCAGCTTCAACACCTGGTGACATCTGTCATTCCTCCCTAAAGGAACATACTGTAACTTTCGTCCAAGCTCAAACAGAATTTTTTTTTTTAAATTCGCCTTTCCAAATGCAAATAAAAGGTTTTAGGGCACTTTAGATCTGGTTATAAGTTTTTGCACAAGTTCTATTTAGAGATGATGGTTGCCCATACCGTCTTGGGGTCTGCAGGGCACCATGCACATTCAGACATATGAGACAGACTTCCAGTCACACAGAAGGTCCCTAGTCTCACATCAGTTTCAGATTTCCCTGTTCGCTGAAGTGTGAATGGCTGCTGCCAGTAACAGATCACATGAACCAGGCTGGCGTTATCGCAAGATGCCAAATATAAGCATTTTATGAGACGCTGTCAAACTAGCAGTCACACATAGTAAATCTGTCCATTGAGATCACGTCTGCGCTTTTTATCCTCCTGCAATGAATTCAGATTGGCAGTGTACTGTAAGGAGTATTATTAACTGTAATGTGTATATCTGCTGCTGAAATCCACAACCAATACAGTCAATGTGTATCACAATTCATTACTGTTCACGCCACATCATATAGCCAAACACGTGGCGGCTACTAAAAATAAAACAACTAACAAAAAAACGTAAAAATATTTGGCCCTTAATAGCGGAATAGATGCCATAAATACACAGAAAACAACCGCAATATTTAACAAATGTGTAAAATATTACTTGCTACTTATTTTCAGTAACGTTTTGTATCAGACACAAAAATGATAGTCCTTGTATGAGATGGCAATTGGCTGTGAGTTACCAGGAGGCAGGTATAGCAGATGATATGTAATATTTGGTTCTTTACGAGCGATATATATGTATAATATATAATATTAGAGTGTTCTGATGTTCTCTAACTTGGCACAACCTTCTTCAATCACCGGTTTTCGATAAGATTCCAAATATCGATGGACTTCCAGCACAGGAGGAAGAATCTAAAGTTCTGCCATGCCGGATCGCCCCCTTCCTGCACCCTCCTAAAAGTAAAACGTGTACTTACTATGAAGAGGCCGGCTTCCTTCCACTGCTTTTTTCGCAGACGGTACCGCAGGCTAGTGTGAACGTAAGATCCAAGCCGGGTGACGGTGAGCCCGGGGGTGTTTAGTCAGCAGCAGCAGGGCAGGCATCTCTGCAGCTTGTTCCTTCCTTGGAGTGTAGCTCTCAGATGTATTCCTGCCCTTCAAGGCTTCTTATGCAGGCTAAGCAGTAGCACAGCAGGCACTTTGCAGTCTTCCTTCTAACTGATTCTTTGTAACATCCCCTCAATGTCTGAAGTTAGAAGCTGAGTGAGAAGTTGGTGAGTGGGTCCTGAATGGAGGCTGAAGTGCATCATCCTCAGGAGGAGCTTGGTAAGGATCCCCCACCCCTCTCACCACCCTCTGTGTCCCCTCATGTCTCCCTCTCCTCCCCAAAGCCATCAGCTACTACTTCTCCACACCCATCCTGCTCCCCCTCCTCCATAGAAGCAGCAGCACCACCAACCACCTCCTCCCCTCTTCCTTCCCTTCTCCAGGGATCCTTAGGAACAACGACCCCTCTGTTAGCTTTGTCTCAGAGCAGCCCCAAGTGTTCACTACAAGTCATTTCTTTCTGTCACTCTTTTTCACCCGCATGCTTTTCTAGCAAATGATTATTTACTGCTGTCCCCACAGTCTTGTTAAAATAAGGGTTGCCTGCAATAAATAGCATTCATGCGTTACTGCCCGGCTTCCTTGCAGCCTCACATCTGCCATGTGATTGACCAATGAACCACTTACAAGTTGTTGCAACCTTTAGTATATTGCTATAAAGTTTAGCTAACCTAGAAAGAGCCTGGCCTGGCCATTCGTCAGCGGCAGCTCCATATAATCCGCATTGTTGGGATCTTCCTACAGGTTTTTCTGCCTTATTTTGAAGTCTATTGTGTGTAGTGTAATTGAACAAGTCCATTCAAAGATGATCTTAACCCCTTCCCGTCGCAGGTATTTTTCGATTTTAATTTTTGACATCCAGGCCTTCAAACCCTATAACGTTTTATTTTTCCATTCAAAGAGCCATATGAGGGTTTAAAGGGATCCTACCATTTAAACTCAATTTTTTCTGTCTATAACGTAGGAATAGCCTTAAGAAAGGCTATTTTTCTCCTACCTTTAGATGTCTTCTCCGCACCGCCGTTCGGTTAAAATCCCGTTTTTCGACGGTATGAAAATGAGTTCTCTTACAGCACTGGAGGCAGCCATAATGCTGCAAGAGAAATCTCCATCTTCTTCAGGAACGGGTCTTCACGCGTCTTCTTCCGGGGGTCGGCTTCAAACTTCTAGGCCTAGGGCAAAGCCGACTGCGCATGCCCGCCGGCCACAAGAAAATGGCCACTTACAATAATGTGCATGTGCCGTCTTTGCCCTAGGCCCGAGGCCTAGAAGTTTGATGCCAACCCCCGGAAGAAGACGCGTGAAGACCCTGTTCCTGAAGAAGATGGAGGCGTCGCTGGAGAGAGTTCTCTCGGAGCATTGGGGATGCCCCCAGTGCTGTTTGAGTGAACTCATTTGCATACCGACGAAAAACAGATTTTTAACCGAATGGCGGGGCGAAGAAGACATCTAAAGGTAGGAGAAGAATAGCCTTTCTGACGTGAGAACTAGAAAAAAAAGTTTTTAATGGTATAATCCCTTTAATGTTTGTGGGACAAATTGTACTTTGTATGGTACCATTTAATATTCCATACAATGTACTGGGAAATTCAGAAATTGGTGGAATTGGAGAAAAAATGGGTTCTAAAACTTCTTTATGGGCTTTGTTTTATGGTATTCACTGTGCAGCCAAAATGACATACCACCTTGTATTCTATGGGTTGTAACGATTCTGAGGGTGCTACATTTACTATATCGTTTACTATATAGTTTTATTTACATTTTAACCACTTCAAAAAAAAAATTCTAAACTTTGCAAAAAATTTTTTTAAAGGCACCATATTCTGACACCTGTAACTTTTTTACATTTCAGTGTCATGCATAAAGTGCTTTTTTTGCAGGGCCAGATGTAAACATTAGTTATACTATTTTGTGGAATATCTATTGCTTTGATCGCTTTTTATTAAGATTTTTAAAAAACGATGGCCTAGTTTTTGTGTTTTTTCCCACTACAGTGTTCACGGTATGGGAAAAAATGATTGTAGACTGTGTGTTTTCGAACACTGGAATACCTAATGTGTATGTGTTTTACTTGTTTTTTACTCTTATGTTTTCTAGGGAAAGGGAGATGGTTTGAATATATATTTATAGTGATTCTATATATTTTTTTTTTTTTGCTGTATTTATTTCACTGTATTATTGAACACTAATGCAATGCATTGCAAATTGCTGGCAGCTCTATACAGGCTGCATATAGAAGCCTGTAATGGAACATAATGTTAGACAAGCTTAGGAGCTTTCAACAGGCTTCCTGCTGTTATGGCAATGAATCGCCAGCCCCATATTGTTCCAGGGACCATCAATCCTCCCCAAAATGGCAGTGGCCACCAAACAAATGGTGCCTTGGTAAACTTTGAATGAGGTGCCGTGGGGCTTTAATACCTGCAATCTCTGTGAGCACTAATTGCAGGTATTAGCACTGGGTCTCTGCTGTATAATACAGCAGAGACACAGCAGCTATGGTGGCTGCTCATCTCCTGAACGTTCGTCATATTCAAATACCCAACAAATACTCGAAATATACTATTATAGAGGATTAGCCTCTGCCTGCGACTTCATCTTCATCTGGTGTCGATGATCCATCTATATTCAGCAAATTGCTGCCGTCGATGGTTCGCCTGCTACAGCATTTTGGCAGCTCTCAAGCTGTTCTGCTGCTGAACTTGTTACTCACACTGTATCTGTGACTGTTCTAGCATCTCAGCAGCTGGCTGGGATGCCATATAATAAGCGTGTTGTTGGCGTTGATGATCCGCCTGCTCTGGCATTTCAGCAGCTGTCAAACTGGCCTGCCACTGAACTCATTCCTCGAGCACATGTCCGTGATTGTTCTGGCATCTCAGCAGTTCTCTGGGATGCTATATAATGAGCGTGGTGTTGTCAAGGGTTTGTCAGTATCTTCCTGGAGTAGATCAGATAATATGCAAATGCTTGTACATAATGGACTCAGTGTTAGCTGTGTGTTTACATAGAGAAATAACAGACCTGGCTTTATCAGCAAACTCCAATTAGCTGATACTGCTGCTGGCAAGAGCAGTTTAATATAGTATATGAACTTAAATTCATAACAGTCATGAAGTCATGTCATTTAGCGAGATAAAATGTAGCATATGTGTTAATTGAGGTTACAAACTATCTATCTGCCAAATTTAATCCAAATCAGCCGTTTTTGCGTGATCGAGTAACAAACACACAAACGTCCAAACATTTTTCACATTTGTAATATTAGTAGGATGTCGGGAAGGGGTTAAAGCATTATTACTGAAATTCCAGTTTACAGTATGTTCACATGGAGGAATTTAGTGTTGATTTTGAGGCAGATTACAGCTCAAAGACAACTCCAATTTCCATATGGAACCTGCCTCCCATTGTCAATGGCAGTAACAAATGGATCTTTTCAACATGCTGAAAAAAGAAGCATTCTGATCGATCTCGCCATAGATGATTCAGCGGTAGAACCTATGGCGCAAGGCTCTGGATTCCTTAGCTCCATTGTATCTGAGGCTAGTCAGCGTACAAACCTGCAGCAGAAAGTGGAGACAAGGCTTCAACTTTTGGCTGCAAGTTCCACAGGACCGGTATCTGAAGAATTTGAGCTGGAAGTTTGCCTTAAATTCCTCTACAAATTCCTATGTGTGAACATCACTTAATAAAATGGTCTTTGAATCAAAAACTTGAGAAAATTTGGACTGCACAATGAAATGGACTATTCTGGTTCTCAAAATATACTAGAATAGTGCAAAAATGTGGGCACAAGGTCCACTTGAAAAAATGGAAGTATGCATGGCCCCATTACTACCATGGGTGTATGTGCTGTAGGAGTCGTTGTCAGTGCAGACCTGGAGTGCACATGAACATGACGTAATCCCTATAGTCATACAGAGCTTTTTTACTTTAATGTTGGTGTGATTAGATCTGTGCGATTCTGCTTATTGTGCCTACCATAGCTTCTGAATGAGAAATTTCACCATGGCAAACTATGGCATAAGTTTTCTCACAAGTGGAATTAAGTTCCCATGTCCTCGGATATAAGAAGCAATGTGACCTATTTTGAAGCAGTTTCAGTGCTGTAAACATAGCTTAAAGAGGACGTGTCACCATGTCTGAAAAGCCCAATGACATCCACAACAGTCAGAACTGCAATCCACACCTCACCAGGTTATCCCCACTATTTGTAGTGGATGCCATAATCACCTATTGACCTGTACAGTGGCGTAACTAGGAATGGCAGGGCCCCGTGGTGAACTTTTGACATGGGGCCCCCCCTTTCCTGACCGACACCGAAGAGCCTGACCGACTGACCCCCCCCCAACGCCGCATTCCTGAACGCTCTATTATGTCCCATAGTAGCCCCTGCACACAGTATTATACCCCATTGTGGCCCCTGCGCACAGTATTATACACCCACAAACAATTATTATACTCTGGGGTATTTTCAGACCCCAGAGTATAATAATCGGAGACCGAGGGGAGATACAGACATAAAAAAAAAAAAGTTACTTACCTGTCTCCGGCTCCGCTGCAGTCTTTGGTGGTGTTGGCCATCTTTAATAATGCAGGGATGTCGTGTGACATTTCATGCCCTCCCTCCATCTGCTCCCAGTTTCATGCACCCCTCATCTCTACCCCCATTTTCATGTCCTCCCCTCCATCTCTACCCCTAGGTTACTGTTGCTCCTCACCACACATACATACACACTCACACACAGACACACACTCTCCATTCTGCATCTCACATCCCCCCTCCCCTTCAGTACAATACAATACACAGAGCGCCTCCTGACTACTATTAGACAGTCATTAGTAACAGCAGTTGCAGGCAAGTCTGAATACAAACAATGTGTAGAGTACTGATCCAGCTACTGACACTGTCCTCTCCCTCCTCCTAATACACAGATCTCAGTACACAGACCTCTCCTCCTAATACACAGATCTCAGTACACAGACCTCTCCTCTTAATACACAGATATCACTCACACACATTTACACACAGACAGACACTCTCCATCCTGCATCTCCCTTCCCCCTCCCCTTCAGTACCTAGCAGCACATTTCTCCTTCTCTCCCAGGACTGCATGGGCTATAGACACGCCCACTTAGTCATGTGACGGATGACGTCACACAAGGTCCTACAGGTCCTACAAGCTTTCCCCACTCTTCCCCGCTCTTATCGCAGTTATCCCAGAGGACGCAGATCTGAGTTGAACACATATGCGGCTAAAGCAAGGAGCTGACACAGGTCAGCTCCTTGCTTCGGCGCTGCACATGCCTACTGACTGTGTAGACGCGATGTGATGAAGTCACATCGCGTCAACAACTGTGTCAGCGAGAGAGAGAGAGAGGCGCGCAGAGAGTGGTGAGGGAGCGAAGGAGAAGGTAAGTGTAATGAGTACACTAAGGTGGAACGTGAAACTGGGGGCAGATGAAGGAGAGGACGGCATGACACTGGGGGCAGAGATGTGGGGACATGAATCTGGGGGCAGAGATGTGGAGACATGAATCTGGGGGCTGAGATGAAGGGGGCATGAATCTGGGGGCAGAGATGGGGGGACATGAATCTGGAGGCAGAGATGGAGGGGACATGAATCTGGGGGCAGAGATGGGGGGACATGAATCTGGGGGCAGAGATGGAGAGGACATAAATCTGGGGGCAGAGATAGGGGGACATGAATCTGGGGGCAGAGATGTGGGGACATGAATCTGGGGGCAGAGATGGGGGGACATGAATCTGGGGGCAGAGATGGAGGGGACATGAATCTGGAGGCAGAGATGGGGGGGACAAGAAACTGGAGGCAGAGATGGGGGACAGGAAACTGAGGGCAGAGATGAGGGACATGAATCTGGGGGCAGAGATGGGGGACATGAATCTGGGGGCAGAGATGGAGGGGACATGAATCTGGGGCAGAGATGGAGGGGACATGAATCTGGAGGCAGAGATGGGGGGGATAAGAAACTGGAGGCAAAGATGGGGGGACAGGAAACTGAGGGCAGAGATGAGGGACATGAATCTGGGGGCAGAGATGGAGGGACATGAAACTGGGGACAGAGGTGGGGGACAAGAATCTGGGGGCAGAGATGGAGGGGACATGAAACTGGGGGCAGAGATGGAGAGGGGACATGAAACTGGGGGCAGATGAAGGGTGAATATGAAACTGGGGGAGAGATAGATTGGGGACATATAATTTACGGGTGACTGTAGGAGGATTATACTGTGTGCAGGCACATGAAAAATTAATGAGTGGGCGGAGTCAACACAAAAGTGGGCAGGGCTAAATTTGCCGCACATTTTGTCCCTCTTTCAGTTCTTCAAAAGTTGGGAGGTATGCTAATGTTCCGGGCCCTGTGGCAGCTGCCTCTGCTGCTATGGCGGTAGTTACGCCACTGGACCTGTAGCTAATATCAGGTTGCACCATTTTTTGGTCTAAGTAGATACTAGGGAAAAAATGGCAAAAGTTGCAGTGTTTATCCCGTGTTATAGTACAACGGATGTCGGGTATTTAAATATGGCGGGAGGAGCATCTCTGCAGACCCCAGATCTAATAATCGGAGACCCAGAGGAGGTGATGCAAAATAACGAACATTCTCCTGGGCATTTCCTCATTGCTCCACTGTCTCCGTTGGTTTCCTCTTCAGGTCTGCAGCTGATGTCATGCCTCCTGTATGTCACCGTTGAGGCCCCTGATTGGGCGTCAGCTGTCACAGGTTTCAGCAGTGACGTCTGGAACGTGTGATGTCAGTTACAGGCAAGATTATGATGCTGGGTAGCCAGACACCTAGGAAAGGTGAGTATAAATGTTTGTATTTTTACAGATCGTATTAAAAAAGATGATTGTTTAAAATCGACATTTCCTCATCTCCCTTAGTATACCGTATTTTTCGGACTATAAGACGCACTTTTTTCCCCAAAAATTTCGGAGGAAAATGAGGGTGCGTCTTATAGTCCGAATGTGGGTGGAGGAGCGGATTTACAGCATGGCCGCGCTACTGCCACCGCTGGTTTTCTTCTGCGGCAGGAGAGTGACAATACTGCAGGCCCCGGCAGCTAAAACACTCCCCGGCATCCGCCGGTCTATTACAGCAGATGCCGGGGACTGTCTTAGCTGCCGGGGCCTGCAGATTGCCACGCTCCTGCCGGTGAAGAAAACCAGCGGTGGCAGTAGCGCGGCCATGCTGCAAATCCGCTCCTCCTCCGCAGGTCCCGGCAGTTTAAAGTTAGCCCCGGGGCCGGTCCCCACTGGCCCCATACCTTTAGTGATGCAGGCCGGCTCCTGCACGGCGAGGCCGCAGGAGCCGACCTGTTCCAATGACAGCCAGGAGCCTAATGAAGGCTCCCAGGCCTGTCATAGATATATATTACTATTAGAGATGAGCGAACAGTGTTCTATCGAACACATGTTCGATCGGATATCAGGGTGTTCGCCATGTTCGAATCGAATCGAACACCACGTGGTAAAGTGCGCCAAAATTCGATTCCCCTCCCACCTTCCCTGGCGCCTTTTTTGCACCAATAACAGCGCAGGGGAGGTGGGACAGGAACTACGACACTGGGGGCATTGAAAAAAATTGGAAAAAGTCATTGGCTGCCGAAATCAGGTGACCTCCATTTTAGACGAATAGTGGATTTCAAATCCGGGTCATATGAGAATGTGAACTTTGTGACTATGAGACAGGGATAGCTGTACAGGCAGGGATAGCTAGGGATAACCTTTATTTAGGGGGGAATGTTATTAAAAATAACTTTTTGGGGCTCTATCGGGTGTGTAATTGTGATTTTTGTGAGATAAACTTTTTCCCATAGGGATGCATTGGCCAGCGCTGATTGGCCGAATTCCGTACTCTGGCCAATCAGTGCTGGCCAATGCATTCTATTAGCTTGATGAAGCAGAGTGTGCACAAGGGTTCAAGCGCACCCTCGGCTCTGATGTAGCAGAGCCGAGGCTGCACAAGGGTTCAAGCGCACCCTCGGCTCTGATGTAGGAGAGCCGAGGGTGCACTTGAACCCTTGTGCACCCTCAGCTCTGCTACATCAGAGCCGAGGGTGCGCTTGAACCCTTGTGCACACTCTGCTTCATCAAGCTAATAGAATGCATTGGCCAGCGCTGATTGGCCAATGTATTCTATTAGCCTGATGAAGTAGAGCTGAATGTGTGTGCTAAGCACACACATTCAGCTCTGCTTCATCAAGCCAATACAATGCATTAGCCAGTGCTGATTGGCCAGAGTACGGAATTCGGCCAATCAGCGCTGGCTCTGCTGGAGGAGGCGGAGTCTAAGATCGCTCCACACCAGTCTCCATTCAGGTCCGACCTTAGACTCCGCCTCCTCCGGCAGAGCCAGCGCTGATTGGCCGAAGGCTGGCCAATGCATTCCTATGCGAATGCAGACTTAGCAGTGCTGAGTCAGTTTTGCTCAACTACACATCTGATGCACACTCGGCACTGCTACATCAGATGTAGCAATCTGATGTAGCAGAGCCGAGGGTGCACTAGAACCCCTGTGCAAACTCAGTTCACGCTAATAGAATGCATTGGCCAGCGCTGATTGGCCAATGCATTCTATTAGCCCGATGAAGTAGAGCTGAATGTGTGTGCTAAGCACACACATTCAGCACTGCTTCATCAAGCCAATACAATGCATTAGCCAGTGCTGATTGGCCAGAGTACGGAATTCGGCCAATCAGCGCTGGCCAATGCATTCTATTAGCCCGATGAAGTAGAGCTGAATGTGTGTGCTAAGCACACACATTCAGCACTGCTTCATCAAGCCAATACAATGCATTAGCCAGTGCTGATTGGCCAGAGTACGGAATTCGGCCAATCAGCGCTGGCTTTGCTGGAGGAGGCGGAGTCTAAGATCGCTCCACACCAGTCTCCATTCAGGTCCGACCTTAGACTCCGCCTCCTCCGGCAGAGCCAGCGCTGATTGGCCGAATTCCGTACTCTGGCCAATCAGCACTGGCTAATGCATTGTATTGGCTTGATGAAGCAGTGCTGAATGTGTGTGCTTAGCACACACATTCAGCTCTACTTCATCGGGCTAATAGAATGCATTGGCCAATCAGCGCTGGCCAATGCATTCTATTAGCGTGAACTGAGTTTGCACAGGGGTTCTAGTGCACCCTCGGCTCTGCTACATCAGATTGCTACATCTGATGTAGCAGTGCCGAGTGTGCATCAGATGTGTAGTTGAGCAAAACTGACTCAGCACTGCTAAGTCTGCATTCGCATAGGAATGCATTGGCCAGCCTTCGGCCAATCAGCGCTGGCTCTGCCGGAGGAGGCGGAGTCTAAGGTCGGACCTGAATGGAGACTGGTGTGGAGCTATCTTAGACTCCGCCTCCTCCAGCAGAGCCAGCGCTGATTGGTCGAGTTCCGTACTCTGGCCAATCAGCACTGGCCAATGCATTTCTATGGGGAAAAGTTAGCTTGCGAAAATCGCAAACTGACAGGGATTTCCATGAAATAAAGTGACTTTTATGCCCCCAGACATGCTTCCCCTGCTGTCCCAGTGTCATTCCAGGGTGTTGGTATCATTTCCTGGGGTGTCATAGTGGACTTGGTGACCCTCCAGACACGAATTTGGGTTTCCCCCTTAACGAGTTTATGTTCCCCATAGACTATAATGGGGTTCGAAACCCATTCGAACACTCGAACAGTGAGCGGCTGTTCGAATCGAATTTCGAACCTCGAACATTTTAGTGTTCGCTCATCTCTAATTACTATCGCGGCTGGTCTATGACACTCCGCGATAGTAATGTATAGAATCTCCCATAGACGCCAATACACTTGTATTGCCGTCTATGGGACTTGCAATCAAATGATTGCAGGTTCAAGCCCCCTAAGCGGGGGATAATAAAATAGTAAAAAAAAAAAAAAACACTTAAAAAAATATAATAAAAAATAAAATAAATACAAGTTCACCTCCTTTCCCTAGAATACATATAAAAGTATAACATTACTGTGAAACATATACATTAGTTATCCCTGTGTCTGAAAATGCCCGGTCTACTAATATTTTTTTTTCTCACCATTTTGCCTCTGATTTAAATAAAAGGTGATCTAAGCAATAAACATTTCCCAAAATGGTATAACTAAAAAGTACACCTGGCCCCACAAAAAAAAAACGCCCTATACATCCCCGTACAGCTGCAGGGTCACCTGTCAATGTGGCCTTGCAGCTGTTCCAAAACTACAACTCCCACACATTAAATATTTTACCATTTTTTGCCTGAAAATTTTTTTCCCCTATTTTTCTCCTCTAAATAGTCTAGTGCGTCTTATAGTCCGAAAAATACGGTAAGTAGCCCCCAAACCTGAAGTACATCATCGCCAGGATCTCACTGCTCCTTCATTGACAAGTTTTGCCTGCAATCACAACAGATATAAAATCTGCCTATACAGAATGACTAGCTGGGGAATCCTCTGAAGATTTGTTTTGGGTTTGAGTATTTTAGTCTCAAGATGCATCATGGGTTGGCAGAGAATAAAAAATGAAAAACAAAAAAAGGAAAAATGGCTATGACTTAAAACAGAGTGTCCTCGTAGAATTCTATCTAAGGGCCCCTTCTCACGGCTTAAGCGCGCCGCTCATTTAGACACGTATACACGTGTCTGAGCGCGGCGCTTCAAAACAGAGCCCCTCACCAACATGATTTTAGTATTGGAAGAAGCAATAAAGCTACTTAATATAGTTTTTTTTTTTTTTTCTCCAATACTGTGGCGCCACCACTAGCGGAAAAGGAACATGATGGACTAGACCAAAGGTTACGTTTGACATGGTGGCTGTGGCAATAGGAGCAGCAGTACAGTAAGGAATAGAACGTGACTGAGCAAATCGCAATAAATGATGTCTGGCTATATAGGGATAGCAGGCAGCATTAGCAGTATAGCAAATGAAACATGATACGGAGAGGCCGTGTCAGAACAAATCACTGGCGTCAGCCGAAGATGTGTATAAAACACGCACAGATCCATGTCAGAACCATTTTCACAAAAATCATTTGTGCCGCACTTGTGAAGCGCAGTTTGGTCCACTTCATTGTCATAATGTCACCAGCAGCATCAAAAATCCATTATTCTTAGAGGGGTTTTCTGGGATTTTTTTTTTTTTTTAA
The DNA here is from genome assembly GCF_031893055.1 of Leptodactylus fuscus. Taxonomy (NCBI): domain Eukaryota; kingdom Metazoa; phylum Chordata; class Amphibia; order Anura; family Leptodactylidae; genus Leptodactylus; species Leptodactylus fuscus. Next base: position 42,914,493 of record NC_134274.1, read on the forward strand.
GATCTGTTAGTGTTATTTATGGGTTAAAAGTGCAGTGCGTTGAGTGATTTCTAGGTGTCTGTGGTATGTTCTGCATTTTTTTTTACTTGTGTAGCTTCCTACTATGTAACTTCCAGTGTACCTGTCACGCTACCTCCCTGTCACTGCTCCCCCTTGTCTCTCACTGTGTTACACCCCCCTCCCTGTCTCCCTAGATAAACTACACTAAGCTATCCTGCCCACTGATAGCACCCCACCCCCAGTCCCATGGCATCATACATACCTTAAATGTGACACTGATAATAAATAAATTCTACTAGTTCTAGAAGACCAAAGTAATTGCCGTTATTTGGAATTCCAAACTTTTCATTGTCTCCTCTAAATGGTAAGCCTCGCTCTGCAAGAGTGCGAATTACAGCGAAAACTCTTTCTATAACGTAACGCCAGTATTGCTGCTCTTTTCTTATTTCTTCCTCTAGCTTTGAAGTTAAAGTTTTCCCTTTTGCTCTTGTTAAGTACGGTAACATAACATTCCTATGATTTTCCGAATTTTCATGAGTATGAATGATAGCAGGGTTTTTCCAATCCTTAAACCCTTCAGAAGTAGAGATGAGCGAGTACTGTTCGGATCAGCCGATCCGAACAGCACGCTCGCATAGAAATGAATGGACGTAGCCGGCACGCGGGGGGTTAAGCGGCCGGCCGCCGTCAAAGCGGAAGTACCAGGTGCATCCATTCATTTCTATGGAGCGTGCTGTTCGGATCGGCTGATCCGAACAGTACTCGCTCATCTCTATTCAGAAGTTAATGCTGTTGCAGAAGATGCAATATTTGGTAAGAGTTTACAAACAAATCAAAAAACGCGGCCTTTTGAGGGAGAGTACACAAGCCATTCTAGGGTATATTTTTCTCCATTGGCTTTTGTTGAATAAAAAATTGCTTTTGTACAAAATCTGGACTGATTCTTATATTCTTGCTTAGAATTTAAAAATGGTCCACAGTGATGCTGAACTTGAGAACTTGGCCAGCAGGGGTTCTATACCTCCATATAATGCACATATGTGCGCCGGCCCGATGGCTTAACATTGCGAGTACCGGCACCCACCATCAGGGTGTCGGGAATTGCGGTTATAACCGCACTTCTTTGTTTTTTGGGGAGCAATTACATCGACTGAACATTCTCCTGATGAACCCAGGGTAGCGTTTTATTCTGGGGGAAACGCGTTGAGAAGGAATAAACAGCAAGGGGGCGTTGGGCACTCATCTATCTGTTGTATGCACGGCAGCGCATCCGTGGAGTGTACATAGTGCACATATAACAGCCGTCCATTATTATTTCAACAGAGAGCAGTTTGCCACGCCAGTAGCGGGCTACCTGAGGTATAGGCATTACTCATGCTCCTATATTTGCCTTACCCTATCGCTCTGTGACTTTAAATTATAGGTGCCTACCGCCACCCTCATTTAACTGTCGGATCACTATTGATAGGAGGTGTGAATTGGACCTCAGATCTGACTATATATTCCCCTATAAGTGTAGAGTGGAGTTTATAATAATATCCACTGGGTATACTTTTGAACCATTGGGTTTTGTTATAGGGTGGATATCCTATCAGAATAACTTGGGGGATTGTCCAACATTCAAATAATTATAGTCCCCTGCATCTTTAGGGACTGTTATAAGACACTATACTGTACACCTTATTATACCAGGTGTATCCACAGTAACAGGTTAAAGTGTGGCACTTGCTGTGTCTGTGTATTGCTAGTGTCCTCACCATACATATTTTTCTAGATTCCAGTGAAGAAAAAAAGTATATAGTGTGAAGTGACACGTACATCTTAAATATTTTAGGTGACAAATAGTCAATAAAAGTTGAGTTTTCACTATTTTTCCTTTTTTGCTACTGTGCATTCGACCACCAAATACTTCCCTCTTCATGCTTTGTTTGAAAGGGATGCAAGATGAACCTTAGGAGGATGATGCCAGTTGATGAGGAGAACGAAGCCTGCATGCCACAACCTGTGCATCAAAGAGGCAAGTACAAGAGATGTAAGAACAGTTTGCCTGGAGGATGGGCCTGATGGCTATTCGGAAGCTCAAAGAACTGCCTTTGCAAATTGGAGACTGGTCAATGGTGCAGAACTCAACAGCTCAGAGAGCTGAGATGATACAATGGAGATGAGAACTCATTCCATATGAGATGGTCTGATAGCTGAACCTGGATATACCAGTGTCTGAGGTGAAGCTGGAAGAAGGTCAGGACTCTCACAAAACATTAACAGGAAAATGTTGCATCACTGTACCATTACAGAGGAGCACTGGAGAACAAACCTGCACTGGTCCTAAGTGCTAAAAAGTGGTGGGTAACCCTTTGTGCGGACAGCAGAACCCCTAGTGTTGTGCCTGTAACCTGCAAATGTGCCCCAAAAAATGTTTTTGGGCACATTTTTCAATTTCACAATTGAACACACCCCATAATTTGTTATGCAATTTCTCCTGAATATTGCAATACCTCATTTGTAGAGATGAGCGAGTAGTATTCGATTTAGTAGGTATTCGATCGAATACTACGGTATTCGAAATACTCGTACTCGATCAAGTACCACTCACTATTTGAATGGAAAAGTTCGATGCAGAACCAGCATTGATTGGCCGAATGCTTGTAGTGCGGGCATGCGCAGTCGGCTCTGCCCAGGCCCGATCCCTGGCAGAGTGAATTCAGAGCCAGAAGATGCCGCGGGGACGCTGCAAGGAGAAGACTTCTCGGAGGATAAAGCCCGACCCTCACTCGTGGACTTGGTAAGTATAATTTGTTCGAATGTTGCCTAGCTCTGAAACGAGCATTTTCTCCCCATAGAGTATAATGGGGTTCGATATTTAATTCGAGTAGTCGAATATTGAGGGGCTACTCGAAACGAATATTGAATCTCGAACATTTTACTGTTCGCTCATCTCTACTCATTTGTGGTTGTAAACAGTTTTATGGTCACATTTGGGGCTCAGAAGTGAAAGAGCACTGTTTGACTTTTTGACGGCATATTTTATAATAGTTTTGGGTGCCGTGTCATTTGCAGAACATTTTTCCCTCTTGAGGGTTGCAGTAATATATTTTCTAGAAATGCAGCTGATGAAAAGTGAAAACCACAATTTTTCAAGAAGTATAATTTTTCAATATGTTCTGCTCAGCTCGTGTCATCACACTATTTGTGTCTCTGTTGGAACAATTTGGGCACATCATGCAGTTAAATTCTGGAAAAATTTCATTACGTTCAGCCAGGAATGACTTCTGACCCAGCCAAAATGTACCCTGCATGTACCCTGATGAGGGGAAGGATCACAGGTAGGAGCTTGGTCAGCCAAAGAGCTGTTTTTTAGAAAGGAAATTGGCTATGAAGACTGAATTAGTTACAGTAATGAAATCAGAGTGAGGAATATGGGTGAAATATTATTGTAGAAGTTCCACCTGGAAAATTGTGTTTATATTTCTATGTAAGGTTCTGCTAGTGAACCTGAAGGATGTTCTGTGCTTACATGAGTCTTGGAGAGGAAGGTACGGGTGAATAGTTTTGCGTGCCAAAAATTTCAAGGACACCTGAAACTTAAGTGGGATCTGCCTGAGTTAGATGGATTAAGGCTAGGACTATGTTACGATTTTGGCTGCAATTCCTGTCGTGCGACCAAAGATTGCTGGGTCGCCTTGTTCGCACATTGTGAACCTGATAGTGCTGCGACCACAGCTTCCTTAAATATTATCCTCCTTTTTTTAGAACACACTAGAAGTTGCAACGTATCGCCATTTACTTCATGAGGGACCTGGTGATTTTTGTTCACTCAACAGGAGTCACAGTCAAAATTTCGTTGTAGCCCTAGCTCACTTTTCTATTACTTCATATAGAGAGCTTGTAATCATTGTGTCTATGTATAACCCCTATGTGAAGGCGAATGATATTGAATGCTTCCTCATCGAATGCATTGGGAAGCTCAAGGTGGTGAAAAAAATCACGAACTCTGTTGGTCTTAGGGCTCGTTCACATGGAGTAAATGCGCCGCGCAATGTGGCGCGTTTACGGCGCGTGTACGCCGCGTTTTTTTACGGTGCGCGATTACGCCGCCTCTATCTTCTTCTGGATCAACCTCTCCCTGTGTCTTCTTCCGGCGCTGGCTTCAAACTTCTAGGCATGCGCAGTCGGCTCAGAGGAATAGTGTACAAACTCACATTATGGCCAGTAGACACAATTCTGTACACATCATTATAAAGTAGGTACCATCTGAATAGGGGCTTGCAGCCTCCTTCCAGGATGTACTATGAAGAATTGTTTTTAGACAAGGTAAGTAGCTATTTAGACTTGATCTGACCCTTTCTTGCCAAATGTAGATGCTCTACTGCTGAATGTAGTTACAAACATTAGACACAAGATGTCAGTATTCTTTTGTTTTGTTTTCTCGTATGACTTCGAACGACTACATTTGAATATTTTTTTTATTTCTTCACATTCATTTTTGATCTATTTAGATATCTAATCAGGGTATCCAAAAGCAATGAAAACTTCTAGAAATATTTAAGTTTCTTGTTGAATCTTGCTGCAGCCAGTTTTTGACTTCCAGACAAGAGTTCGACATTTCAAACTTTGGAACGCTTACCAAACTGATGTTAAGAATGTTTGTTTTTTTTCAAAACACTTTGTACTTCGTCTTAGTGGTAAATTTTGGTCAATAAGTTTTGTGTTTAACCCCTTAGTGACATATGATGTACTATTATGTCCTGGGTAGGGTTGAGCAATCGGGATCAGGAAAAATCGGATCCCGATTGGCGATCGAGCAAATTTCATGATTGCGATCGGTATTGACTGGAAAATGATCAAAAATTGGATTTTGAAAACGATCCTGAAATCTCAAGATCGGCCCAACCCTCGTCCTGGGCACCTGGTACTTGGCGCAAATGAATGTAATAGTACGTCACCGGCAGGCTGCCCACTCTCTATAGGAGAGGGTGGCATGGGGAGTTGGTGTTAGCTGTAACTGACACCTAACACCCACTCCATTAATCTCCGATTAGAGATGAGCTGTGATTGGTGCTTTTTTAACCCCTTGGATGTTGCGATTCCGCCATGTAGATGACCCCCTCCGCAACCCCTGCGACGAGATTGAGGGGGTGCTATCTATTTTTTGCAGCCCGGAGTCTGGCCAGTGACCCTGGGCTGCTTGCAGTCCCACTACCTGGTTGATGCATAGGCTGATTTCCTCTAGTACTGAATCAATTATCAGAGCATCCTATATAAAATGTACTAGCTAGTACCCGCGACTTCGTCTGCGGTGATTGTAGAAGTGGGTAAATACAGGTGCAGGTAAGGTTTTAGTAGTGTGTAAAAGGTATGGGATATGAAATGTAACTTTGTATCTTGTTTTTGCTGTAATTCTGAGAATACATGAGACTTTTGTGTTGAACATAATTTGTATTTCAGCTGCTATACGGTGTTGTGAGAAACTGTACATAGTGTCTTTGGGACAGAGGTATTTCAAGTTAATATACTTCGATATACGACATTGTATGATTTGTTATTTTCCACCAGTACATGTAAGTTTTGGGCACAGGATACTCTTGAGCAAGCAACATAAAGTTGTCCATGTGAGAAGCCTGGTGTGGTCAAATGTATTCCTGCTACTTTCAGAGTTTGTCCTTGGGATTTATTAATGGTCATTGTAAAAGCCAACTTAAGGGGAAATTGTAGTCGTTTTAATTGAAATGGGAAATTATTTGGTATAATTGGAATGCGTGGGGTTAACACACTGTCACCTTTAGCTGCTCCTGTAAGAATAGTGGCTTCAATGATATTTGTTCCTAGTTGTGTGACACGTAGCCTCGTGCCATGACACAATCAGGGTCCATCGAGATTATGCATGAGTAGAACAGGGACGCCAATCTTGAGTTGTAGTTTATGTGAAGGGACGCCGGGTAATTCTAAGGTGGGCAGTAAGGCAGACTGGTGACATTATTATCGACTGTTACATGTCCGTGGTGTGTTGAAAGGGTACATCGGAGTATACAGGCCAGAAGTAGTCCCAATGCAAACATGCTATCGGAACTTACTAGTGGCGTTGGCGCGGAGACCTAGGGAAGGTAGATGGATCGTGAGGAGGAAACAGCAGTGAGGTGAGAGTGCCGTCGGGGAGTGTGGCGGGCTGGAGAGAGTAGTTCGGGTGCTGCGGCCTATGGTGGAGGCGCAAAATGGTGGAGTGCTGGAAATACCTTCTGTAGGTGGCTAAGATGTGCATGCTCCTGGCAACACAGTGGAGTGGCTGGGTGGGCGGTGTCGCGGATCGTCAGAGCGATGGGGGTCGGCAAACATGGCTGCTCCGGAGGGTTAAAGAGGTAGCCTCCTGGAGTATCGTTATGGTGAGGGTGTAAATGGTAAAGTATGTGTAAATGTGATTGTGTGGGGTTAGGGGCTAGACTGTAGGTAATATGAATTTTGTGGCTTGCTATGGTCCAAAGTGTGTGAGATTGAAGAGATGGTGATGTGAGTTTGGTTTTTTTGGGGGGTCCTGGGAAAAACGTATGTGCGCTATTGTGACGAAAAGTAGCCTATTGCGCAATCCTGTGTAGTAACTATGTTTGTGGAAAATTTCAGCCAAATCGGTGGAGCGGGTTTTGCATGATTGAGGAACAAACATCCAAACACACAAACCCACAAACATCCAAACTCACAAACAAAACCCTAAAAATTCATAAAAATAATATATATTTGGTATCACTCTGTTCATAACCCAATTAGGACAATAAAACTGAATGATGCATAAATAATTGATTTATATATAAATGAGATATCGCCGTAATAGTATCCACCTGCAGAATAAAGGTCACGTTACTTATGCTGTACTCAGTATGGCAAAAAAAAAATTGAAAAGTATAATGCTGTTTCTGAATTGCTTTTTTTTTTTTTTTTTTTTCTTAAATCCACCAAGAAAGAGTTAATTTAGTCAATAAGTTATGGGTACCCAAAAATTGTATCATTATAAAATGTATCACATCCGACAAAAAGCAGCCCTCATATGGCTTCATCACCAGAAGGAAAACTAAATAGCTTGCACGATGTAAAGACAAACCCCCCAAAAATCTCTGTACCCTGCTGTGTGCCCAAACTGAAGTTTATACCAAATGTATGACACTTTTGTACTCAGGATAAATGTATTTAATGCCATAAGCGGGTAGAAACTGCTATTTATGCAGTTTGTGGGGGGGAGGTGAAAATGTTGCAGCGTGAGAGAGAAAGAATGGAAGTTACTTATGGATCAGCTTAGTGGCATAACTAGGAATGGCGGGGCCACATGGCGAACTTTTGACATGGGGCCCCATACAAGAGGGGTACATAGGCGTGCAGGCTGTTTTTTTTCTTTTTTTTTTAAATGTAGATTGTGAGCCCCACATAGAGCTCACAATGTACATTTTTCCCTATCAGTATGTCTTTTTTTTGGAATATGGGATGGAAATCCATGCAAACACGGGGAGAACATACAAACTCCTTGCAGATGGCTTTTTCCCTTGGTGGGATTTGAACCCAGGACCCCAGCGCTGCAAGGCTGCAGTGCTAACCACTGAGCCACCGTGTGGCCCCCTGTGTGCAGGATGTTTGTGAATAAGAGGGTGACGTGGGGTGCAGGGTGTGCATAAGCAAGAGGGGAAATGGGGGTGCAAGCTGTGTGCGAGCAAGAGGGTGATCTGGAGGGGGGAACCCCCCATTCCACCACACTCTTGCTCACCCACAGCCTGAACCCCCATTCCCCCTTCTTTCTCACACACAGCCTGTGCCCCCAGGTCACCCTCTTTCTCACATACAGCCTACATGCCCATGTACTGCTCTTCTCACACACAACCTACACCACCCATTCCCTCCTCTTGCTCACATAGAGCAGAATGGAGGGTGCAGAATGTGAGTAGTAGGGGTATATAGGTGTACAGGCTGTACAGGGCCCAGACAGCAGGTGGCCCCTGCTTGGGTGCAGTAGTAAAGGCAGCAATTACTGCCTTTACTACTGTTAAAAGTTGGACTGTGGAGAAGGCAGCTCCTCTCCATCTGCAGGCAGCCCCCGGCGCTGCAGTAAATAGGGCCCGTTACATGCTGGAGTTACTCCAAAAGGTAACGGCCTAGTTAAAAAAAATAAATAAATCTGCAGCGGTAGCAGCTGTCACTGGCCCCCCTAGTGTCCCGGGCCCTGTGGAAGCTGTCTCCACTACTACCACGGTAGTTACGCCCCTGGATCAGCTGTCTCGTTATGAGACAGCTGAATTTATGTATTAGAATGGTTGGTTATGTAGATAACCTGTTTTCCCTTAGTCCCAACAGCAGCACAATATGGGGTATTTTCTGCCCCTGTGTGCTTATAGGACAGGCGGAATTTTAATTAGCCAAGTTGAACACCTGGCTGGTCCCTATAAGAAGGCATCAAACCCCCTACCCCTGCGTGTTAATACAAAGTAGTATAGCCCGATAGCTTTACACATAAGTATATACATATACACACGATATTGTTGTTATTATACATGTATATACTTTTTTTTTTCCCCTGCTCTCCTCCAATTACACTTAGAGAGGGAGACTTGTGCCGCTGTTGGGACTAAGGGAAAACAGGTTATCTACATACCAACCATTCCCTGTCGTCCCACCAGCAGCACAATATGGGGTGGGTTTTGCCGCTCAAACGAGCTTAACACTATAAGGGTCCATTCACACGGCGTAACGCGAGGCGTTTTTTGTGCTTATTTTTACGGCCGTAAAAAGACGTTTCCATTGAGTTCTATAGTAAAATACGCCTGTATTTTTACGTCCGTAAAATAACGGACGTAAAATTACGGACGTAAAAATACGGACATAAAAATACAGGCGTATTTTACTATAGAACTCAATGGAAACGTCTTTTTACGGCCGTAAAAATAAGCACAAAATAAGGGCGGCTACGTGTACCTTTAGGGTAGCGATCAAGAGCCCCCTGTCTAGGCTGTCCTGAAGGAAGTCCAGGATTGCCTCCACTGGGGGATCCAAGGAGTCCACCTCGTGTTTCCAGCACCAGGAATTGAATATGTTACCGATCCTTCGGTAATTTTTATTAGTTGATTCCGCTCGGGCACACGACAACGTCTTCAGGACGGCTCTTGAGAGTCCGCTATTCCTTAATAATGTGAAGTGACACAAGGCAAGATACATTGCCTGAAGTTCCTTCAGGTTGGAAGATCCTTCCTCTGGATGTGTCCAGTATCCGTGCATAGTCTTGTCGTTCAGGTGGGCTCCCCATCCCCAGTGGGATGCATCTGTGGTCAGCAGGATCCACTCTGGTGGAACCGTGGACTTTCCATCTTTCAGTGTATCCACCATCTGAGGGAGAGACAGGTACTGTGAGAGAGGCAGATCTTCTTCTGCAGTCCCCGTGGAGACCTGTTCCAGGCGCTCAACACTTCCTTCTGCAGGGGACGCAAATACCATAAAGCCCAAGGGACCGCCCTGGCCGAGGATGACATCAGGCCTAGAACCCTCATGGCAATCCGGATGGTAACACGCCGAGTTTTGAGGAGGAACCGGGCGGCCGCCTCTATCTTCAGTTTCCTTGGGCTGGAAAGAAAGATCTGTATGTTCTGGGAATCCAGAATAAAACCGAGGAATTTTCTTTGAGTGGCTGGCACTACTTCAGACTTCTCCCAGGACCACCCAACCTAACTTCTGCAGGAGGGATACGGCGATCTGAAGATGATGTTGAAGCACTGAAGTAGACTGTGCTTTTATGAGCCAGTCGTCCAAATAAGGAACCACGAAAAGGCCTTCTAGTCTCAGAGCAGCGACGACGGGGGCGACCGTTTTGGAAAAAACGTATGCGGTTGATGGGATGCCGAAAGGAAGGGCGGTGAACTGAAAGTGCTCTCTGTGGCCAGATATCTGGATGGCTATTCTTAGATATCTTCTGTGTGGAGGAAATATAGGCAGGTGTAGGTAAGCGTCCTTGAGATCCAGGGTTACCATTACCTCGTCCTGTTGAATGAAGGCTGTCACGGAGTCTATGGTTTCCATTCGAAAAGGTCTTCTTTTTAGGAGCCGGTTGAGAAACCTTAAGTCTATTATTATCCTCCAGTCCCTGATGGTTTGGGGACGAGGAAGACTGGGGAATAGACACTGTGGCTTCTTTCTTGAGAGGGTACCCTTTCCAGGGCCCCTTTTGACATATACTCCAGGACGGCTGCCTCTAGTATGTTCTGCTGGTAAGATGCAGGTTGAAATAAACCGGTCATGGGGGTAATGATTGAACTCCAGGGCGTAGCCCTGATTCACCACCCACAAAACCCAAGGGTCTTCTATGTGTTGACTCCACACTAGGCTAGGCTAGGCAAAGTGGGTAAGACTGCCTCCCACAGGATGTTCAACCACAGAGAGCGACGCACCTTCAAAAGGTTGGCTTCTTTTTCGGCTCCTCCCTAGCATGCCCCCGGCCTGCACCTCTAGAGCGGAATCTGGCTCGTCTGTGAGGTTGGGCTCTGAGAGAGGGCCCTCGAGCCCTAATCGGGGGAGGTCTTCTATTCCTGGAGGCTTGAGGTAAGGATCTCCCTTTATCCTCCGCCAGACCCTCCATGAGGTCGTCCAGCCGCGCCCAACAACCTTGCCAGGTTGGAAAGGCAAACCACAGAGCGCATATTTAGAGGGCAGATTTGCTCTCCATGGTCTGAGCCATAAGGGTCTTCTTGCGGCCGTTGTCTCATGAAGGTTGGACCCATCCTCCAGGGGAACAATGGTACGCCGGGACAGCTTTGCAACTGCAAGATCCACCTTTGGTGGAGGACCCCAGTGGTCAAGTTGGCCCGAATCAACAGGGAACATATATTTGAATACCCTGGAAGCAACATGCGCCTTTTCTGGAAATTTCCGTTCCTGCTCCATGATACCAGATAGAGCAGTGTCTACATCAAAGGCCCTCTGCCTACCTCTGCCAGAGGTAGACGCAGAGGCTTCCCCCATTCCGTCCTGGTCCCTTGACCGGATGGACTTCAGCAAGACTGATGTTTTATCCTAATGAAATATGGGCTTGCTGGTAACACTCGACTGCTCCTCAGATAGGCAGGAGTTATCCTCAACCTGCAACCTGTCCAGGGAGGGAAGAGAAGCAGAGCGCCTCTCGGTGCGTTTCCTCTTGGAGAGCTGGGCGATGGAGCTACGGATGTCTTTTAGAGACTCATCCTAAGAGAAAGGAGGAGGATGCTTACCAGAAGTGAGGAAACCACTTTTCCACTTATTATTCTGTACCGTACTCACCATATACTCCTTTACCCAAACCACCATGTCTCTAGAGGGAGTTTCCTCAGGAGGCGGGCCTCTGCAGGAGCGGCAGCGAGCCCAATCATATCCTAGGAACACATAAGGTCTTTCAGAATCCCAACTGGGAAGGACCGTACAGTCTACACTCTTGTATACGCTTACCATCCGACAGGGGAATGTCACACTCTCGGCAAGAAAAATGCTTTCTCTTTACTTCCTTCTCTCCCGATCACCCAGAGGAGTGGTGGAGGATGACATGGAGGCGGAATAGCAGCGACCGCTACAAGTTCACCTAAGCCAAATTACTGGGCAATAAGGAGTAATGAAAACACACTTTGAATAACAAAGAAATGTCTTACCAGGATGAAGCGTTTTCAACCTCAGCAATGGCAGCACGAACAACAGTATTTGTAAACAGTAGTCTTGTGGAACGCCAAAGACCAGGAGCCCCACCAGTGAAACCAGGAAGGCAGGGAACTAAGCCCTGTCCTCCCTTTAAATCTGCTGCAAGGTAAGGGTGCGGGGACATCAGACCCGCCCCCCAACTCCTCCCGTCACTCCCAACTTTGACAGCTGGAGAGAGGCGGGAGAGGGAAAAAAGGGGGGGGGGGTGAATCAGCTCCTCACCACCTCCTTAACATCCACCCCCCCCCCCATTAATCCTGAAATTTTTTGAGAAATTCATTACCTCCGACTGGAATTGGAGGCCGCACATGAAGTGTGTGGCCGCAAATTCTATCCTCTCCGCAACTAGGAACCTGAACACAGGTTCCGCCTGCCGGCCGCCCGCACCTGACAGCTGACTGCTAAGCTGGTAACGCCTACAGCTGGGACAGACATACCACCGTGCTGCAACCAGGTAGGAGACGCTGAGCTGCGGAGGGGAAAGGCGTGGGGGGAAAGAAACATCGTTCCCATCTCTTTTCTCCTTGCAGATGGAGAGGAGCCATGGGAGACGCTGAAGCAAAATAAAGGACATCAGGAACCAGGTCAGTCCCAGTTCCAGGTCCCTATAGGAGGACACCAAGTCCTCACACAGGACAGAAAAAAACACGCAGGGGGAGGGGTTTGGTGCTCTCTTATAGGGACCAGCCAGATGTTCAACTTGGCTAATTAAAATTCCACCTGTCCTACCAGCACACAGGGGCAGAAAATACCCCATATTGTGCCGCTGGTGGGATGACAGGGAATACTTCATACTCCAGCAGAAATCTTATCACTCAGTCACCGTCATTACAATCCAATGCTCCATGGGTGGGGCACATGGGAGGAGCCGCCTGAGGCCACCAGGAGGCCTCCATTGGGATTTGAACCCACGGCGGACAGAAGTTACGTTAGTACAAGCTCAGAGAACCTAAACTGCCATCCACGCAAGTTTTTAGGCTGCTCTAGGTGCTCAAATTTTTCGCTTTGTGAAAGGTGCGCAACCGGACTTTCAGCAGAAATCAATTCAAATAGCGCAAAGATCCTGAGAAGAGAGTGCTGTGGCTGAGTGGCTTGGTGTTTACATGCCAAACCTGTAAAAGTCTATCCGGTGGACGTAAGATTGAAGCCTTTGATGGGGGATTGTTTCCTTACTTATACAAGCTTGCTGCCTGTGCCTAAAGATGACACGGTATTACTTAAATGATTTTTATAAAGCGTTATGTTGCCTTGGACCTTCTCTTTGAAAAAGGATGCTGTGTACCAGGAGCAGGCTTAAGCTCAGTGGCCCACCCATGGTCACCCATGGAACACCTCTTGATAGATTAGTCTGAACATCTACAAATCTTTAAGGTGGTTGCTTTGGGTTAGAGAAACAGCGCCACTCCTGTGCCTGATATTTGAAGCTCAGTTTCATTTATTACGAGAGTTGTGAAAATGCTTGAGTATGGACAGAAGCAAAGTTAAGGAACTTAAGCAGAAGAAGGCAGTGCATTCTAGGAATATTTGTTAATATAAAGAGCTGAAGGTGTTGTTATTATAAACTTATTACTGAGGAGGAGTCTCACATAAGTCCTCCCAGGTCATCTCACTATTTATAGTGCACCATGAAGCAAGGCCCAATGACTCCATCAGTCTTCTTGTGCTTAAGTTCCTTAACTTTGCTTCTATCCATGTTCAGGCAAATCTCAAGCATTTTCTCAACTCTTGTAATAAATGGAATTGAGCTGCAATATCAAGCAAATCCTATGGACAAGAGTGGCACTGTTTTTTGAAGTATGCAACCATGTTTCTCTAAACCTAAACAACCCTGTAAAGGTCTATTAATGCTCAGACTAAGCTCTGACAAAGGTGTCCCTTTAAGTGATCTCACTGATCTGTGCTACCATTACCATATGATGGCCAGCAAGGGGCAGCCTGTGTATCACAGAAGACCATGCCTCTGGAGCTTACCTTCTGACATGGAACGCCTACCTGGCAGCCATTTTGGAAAGTTGACCAATAGAAACTTAAGGAACTTGCATAATTTCCCAGAATCCTTTGCTGGAACTATCTCTCTCTAAGCTTACTGAATAGTGGAAAGAATAACCCATTTTCACTACTGTTGCAAAAAATAAACCTGAGTTGCAATACCAATCATGACCTGTAGATAGGAGTGATGCTGGGTTTTGTTTTGTTCTGTTCTGTTCTGTTTCTCTAAACCTAAAAAAACCTCTTAAAGATATAGAGGTGCTCTGACAAAGGTGTCTTTTTAGGTGATCCCGGTGATCACTGATCTGTGCTACCATTAGCAGCCAAGAGCTGAGTGATGTCCAACCAGTATCACAGGGGATCATGCATCTGGAGCTTACCTTCTGACATGAACCGCCTACCTGGCAGCCTTTTTGAAAAATTGACCAATAGGAACTTGAGAATTTGCATAATTACCCATAATCCTTTGCTGGAACTCTCCCTAAGCTTAGTGAATAGTGAAAAGAATAAATCAAATGAAGGAAAATATCAAAAAAAATGTGTGTAATTCTCATCTGTGGGGTGGGCGGAGCCTGCTGGTTTGGTCCAAGCGTGGCTGCTAAGTTAGGATTCCAGCAGCTGAAATTTTGAGGGATTCCAAACAGAAAAGCAACAATTTTAGTCTAGGTTTTAATAAAAGGGTTTTTTTTCTTTGTAATTTAAACAGCCATTGCCGAAGATGCACTACTGGCAGCCACAGGCCACGCCCAGCAGGAGCTCCAGGCCTCTACCGGTAGGCAGCCAGGTGCCAGGCACAGCGGGAGCTCCAGGCCTCCACCGGTAGGCAGCCACAGCGAGGGCTGCAGGCCTCCATCGGTAGGCATCCAGATGCCAGGCACAGCAGGGGCTCCAAGCCTCCACCGGTAGGCAGCCAGATGCCAAGCACAGCGGGGGCACCAGGCCTCCACCGGTAGGCAGCCAGGTGCCAGGCACAGCGGGGGCACCAGGCCTCTACCGATAGAAAGCCGAAGGCCACGCACAGCAGTGGCACCAGACCTCTACCAGTAGGCAGCCACGGGCCACACAGCAGCCATGGACAGCCCACAGTGAGTGTGCAACACACTCTACATGGAGGAGCCAGCATCCTCACAGGGACAACCTCAGAGCACCGTTGATTCAACTTAAGGAGAAACAGGCAGTGCATTATGGGAATTATTTAAATATCAAGGGCTGAAGGTGTTCCTATCATAATCTTCTTACTGAGGAGGAGCCTCACATAAGTCCTCCTAGGTCATGTGACTATTTATGATGCACCATGGAGCAAGGTCCAATGACTCCATCTTGTGATTAAGTTCCGTAACTTTGCTTCTGTCCATGCTCCGACAAATCTCAAGCGTTTTCACAACTCTTGTAATCAATGAAACCGAGCTTCAAATAGCAGGCTCAGGAGTGGCGCTGTTTTTAGAAGTATGCAGCCATGTTTCTCTCACCCTAAAGAACCCCCTTAAAGATCTGTAGATGCTGAGACTAATCTAACAAGAGGTGTCCTTTAGAGATGAGCGAATAGTATTTGATGTAATACGTGGCTGCCATAGGAATGCGTGTTAGCGGCCGAAGACCAAGGGGTTAAGCCTTAACCCCTTAGTTCTGGGCCGCTAACACGCATTCCTATGGCAGCCAGGTATTCGATTGAATACTATTGGGTCATCTCTAGTGTCCTTTCAAGTGATTCCTAGGATGAGTCATCTGTGCGACCATTAGCAGCCGAGAAGCGGATGATTGACAGCAAGGGGCAGCCTGTGTATGACAGAGGATGATGCTGCTGGTGCTTGCCTTCTGACATGGACCGCCTACCTGGCAGCCATTTTGAAAAATTGACCAATAGGAACTTGAGAATTTGCATAATTACCCATAATCCTTTGCTGGAACTCTCCCTAAGCTTAGTGAATAGTGAAAAGAATAAATCAAATGAAGGAAAATGTCAAAAAAATGTGTGTAATTCTCATCTGTGGGGTGGGCGGAGCCTGCTGGTTTGGTCCAAGCGTGGCTGCTAGGTCAGGATTCCAGCAGCTGAAATTTTGAGGGATTCCAAACAGAAAAGCAAAAATTTTAGTCTAGGTTTTAATAAAAGGGTTTCTTTTTCTTTGTAATTTAAACAGCCATTGCTGAATATGCACTACTGGCAGCCACAGGCCACCACCGGTAGGCAGCCAAGTGCCAGGCACAGCGGGGGCACCAGGCCTCCACCGGTAGGCAGCCAGGTGCCAGGCACAGCGGGGGCACCAGGCCTCCACCGGTAGAAAGCCTAAGGCCACGCACAGCAGTGGAACCAGGCCTCTACCAGTAGGCAGCCACAGCCCACAGTGAGTGTGCAACACACTCTACATGGAGGAGCCAGCATCCTCACAGGGACAACCTCAGAGCACCGTTGATTCAACTTAAGGAGAAACTCAGGCAGTGCATTATGGGAATTATTTAAATATCAAGGGCTGAAGGTGTTCCTATCATAATCTTCTTACTGAGGAGGAGCCTCACATAAGTCCTCCTAGGTCATGTGACTATTTATGATGCACCATGGAGCAAGGTCCAATGACTCCATCTTGTGATTAAGTTCCGTAACTTTGCTTCTGTCCATGCTCCGACAAATCTCAAGCGTTTTCACAACTCTTGTAATCAATGAAACCGAGCTTCAAATAGCAGGCTCAGGAGTGGCGCTGTTTTTAGAAGTATGCAGCCATGTTTCTCTCACCCTAAAGAACCCCCTTAAAGATCTGTAGATGCTGAGACTAATCTAACAAGAAGTGTCCTTTAGAGATGAGCGAATAGTATTTGATGTAATACGTGGCTGCCATAGGAATGCGTGTTAGCGGCCGAAGACCAAGGGGTTAAGCCTTAACCCCTTAGTGCTGGGCCGCTAACACGCATTCTGATGGCAGCCAGGTATTCGATTGAATACTATTGGGTCATCTCTAGTGTCCTTTCAAGTGATCCCTAGGATAAGTGATCTGTGCGACCATTAGCAGCCGAGAAGCGGATGATGGCCAGCAAGGGGCAGCCTGTGTATGACAGAGGATGATGCTGCTGGTGCTTGCCTTCTGACATGGACCGCCTACCTGGCAGCCATTTTGAAAAATTGACCAATAGGAACTTGAGAATTTGCATAATTACCCATAATCCTTTGCTGGAACTCTCCCTAAGCTTAGTGAATAGTGAAAAGAATAAATCAAATGAAGAAAAATGGCAAAAAAAAGTGTGTAATTCTCATCTGTGGGGTGGGCGGAGCCTGCTGGTTTGGTCCAAGCGTGGCTGCTAGGTCAGGATTCCAGCAGCTGAAATTTTGAGGGATTCCAAACAGAAAAGCAAAAATTTTAGTCTAGGTTTTAATAATATGGTTTTTTTTCTTTGTAATTTAAACAGCCATTGCTGAATATGCACTACTGGCAGCCACAGGCCACGCCCAGCAGGGGCTCCAGGCCTCTACCGGTAAGCAGCCAGGTGCCAGGCACAGCGGGGGCACCAGGCCTCCACCAGTAGGCATCCAGGTACAGCGGGGGCACCAGGCCTCTACCGATAGAAAGCCTAAGGCCACGCACAGCAGTGGCACCAGGCCTCTACCAGTAGGCAGCCACGGGCCACACAGCAACCGTGGACAGCCCACAGTGAGTGTGCAACACACTCTACATGGAGGAGCCAGCATCCTCACAGGGACAACCTCAGAGCACCGTTGATTCAACTTAAGGAGAAACTCAGGCAGTGCATTATGGGAATTATTTAAATATCAAGGGCTGAAGGTGTTCCTATCATAATCTTCTTACTGAGGAGGAGCCTCACATATGTCCTCCTAGGTCATGTGACTATTTATGATGCACCATGGAGCAAGGTCCAATGACTCCATCTTGTGATTAAGTTCCGCAACTTTGCTTCTGTCCATGCTCCGACAAATCTCAAGCGTTTTCACAACTCTTGTAATCAATGAAACCGAGCTTTAAATAGCAGGCTCAGGAGTGGCGCTGTTTTTAGAAGTATGCAGCCATGTTTCTCTAACCCTAAAGAACCCCCTTAAAGATCTGTAGATGCTGAGACTAATCTAACAAGAGGTGTCCTTTAGAGATGAGCAAATAGTATTTGATGTAATACGTGGCTGCCATAGGAATGCGTGTTAGCGGCCGAAGACCAAAGGGTTAAGCCTTAACCCCTTAGTGCTGGGCCGCTAACACGCATTCCTATGGCAGCCAGGTATTCGATTGAATACTATTGGGTCATCTCTAGTGTCCTTTCAAGTGATCCCTAGGATGAGTGATCTGTGCGACCATTAGCAGCTGAGAAGCGGATGATGGCCAGCAAGGGGCAGCCTGTGTATGACAGAGGATGATGCTGCTGGTGCTTGCCTTCTGACATGGACCGCCTACCTGGCAGCCATTTTGAAAAATTGACCAATAGGAACTTGAGAATTTGCATAATTACCCATAATCCTTTGCTGGAACTCTCCCTAAGCTTAGTGAATAGTGAAAAGAATAAATCAAATGAAGGAAAATGTCAAAAAAAAATGTGTGTAATTCTCATCTGTGGGGTGGGCGGAGCCTGCTGGTTTGGTCCAAGCGTGGCTGCTAGGTCAGGATTCCAGCAGCTGAAATTTTGAGGCATTCCAAACAGAAAAGCAAAAATTTTAGTCTAGGTTTTAATAAAAGGGTTTTTTTTTCTTTGTAATTTAAACAGCCATTGCTGAATATGCACTACTGGCAGCCACAGGCCACGCCCAGCAGGGGCTCCAGGCCTCTACCAGTAGGCAGCAAGGTACAGCAGGGGCACCAGGCCTCTACCGATAGAAAGCCGAAGGCCAAGCACAGCAGGGGCACCAGGCCTCTACCGATAGAAAGCCGAAGGCCAAGCACAGCAGGGGCACCAGGCCTCTACCGATAGAAAGCCGAAGGCCACGCACAGCAGGGGCACCAGGCCTCTACCAGTAGGCAGCCACGGGCCACACAGCAGCCGTAGACAGCCCACAGTGAGTGTGCAACACACTCTTCATGGAGGAGCCAGCATCCTCACAGGGACAACCTCAGAGCACCGTTGATTCAACTTAAGGAGAAACTCAGGCAGTGCATTATGGGAATTATTTAAATATCAAGGGCTGAAGGTGTTCCTATCATAATCTTCTTACTGAGGAGGAGCCTCACATAAGTCCTCCTAGGTCATGTGACTATTTATGATGCACCATGGAGCAAGGTCCAATGACTCCATCTTGTGATTAAGTTCCGTAACTTTGCTTCTGTCCATGCTCCGACAAATCTCAAGCGTTTTCACAACTCTTGTAATCAATCAAACCGAGCTTCAATTAGCAGGCTCAGGAGTGGCGCTGTTTTTAGAAGTATGCAGCCATGTTTCTCTCACCCTAAAGAACCCCCTTAAAGATCTGTAGATGCTGAGACTAATCTAACAAGAGGTGTCCTTTAGAGATGAGCGAATAGTATTTGATGTAATACGTGGCTGCCATAGGAATGCGTGTTAGCGGCCGAAGACCAAGGGGTTAAGCCTTAACCCCTTAGTTCTGGGCCGCTAACACGCATTCCTATGGCAGCCAGGTATTCGATTGAATACTATTGGGTCATCTCTAGTGTCCTTTCAAGTGATCCCTAGGATGAGTGATCTGTGCGACCATTAGCAGCCGAGAAGCGGATGATGGCCAGCAAGGGGCAGCCTGTGTATGACAGAGGATGATGCTGCTGGTGCTTGCCTTCTGACATGGACCGCCTACCTGGCAGCCATTTTGAAAAATTGACCAATAGGAACTTGAGAATTTGCATAATTACCCATAATCCTTTGCTGGAACTCTCCCTAAGCTTAGTGAATAGTGAAAAGAATAAATCAAATGAAGGAAAATGTCAAAAAAAAAACAAAGTGTGTAATTCTCATCTGTGGGGTGGGCAGAGCCTGCTGGTTTGGTCCAAGCGTGGCTGCTAGGTCAGGATTCCAGCAGCTGAAATTTTGAGGCATTCCAAACAGAAAAGCAAAAATTTTAGTCTAGGTTTTAATAAAAGGGTTTTTTTTTTTTCTTTGTAATTTAAACAGCCATTGCTGAATACGCACTACTGGCAGCCACAGGCCACGCCCAGCAGGGGCTCCAGGCCTCTACCGGTAGGCAGCCAGGTGCCAGGCACAGCGGGGGCACCAGGCCTCTACCAGTAGGCAGCCAGGTGCCAGGCACAGCGGGGGCACCAGGCCTCTATCGATAGAAAGCCGAAGGCCACGCACAGCAGGGGCTCCAGGCCTCTACCAGTAGGCAGCAAGGTACAGCAGGGGCACCAGGCCTCTACCGATAGAAAGCCGAAGGCCAAGCACAGCAGGGGCACCAGGCCTCTACCGATAGAAAGCCGAAGGCCAAGCACAGCAGGGGCACCATGCCTCTACCAGTAGGCAGCCACGGGCCACACAGCAGCCGTAGACAGCCCACAGTGAGTGTGCAACACAC
Source organism: Leptodactylus fuscus (assembly GCF_031893055.1). NCBI lineage: Eukaryota > Metazoa > Chordata > Amphibia > Anura > Leptodactylidae > Leptodactylus > Leptodactylus fuscus. Next base: position 42,934,609 of record NC_134274.1, read on the forward strand.
TCTTCATGGAGGAGCCAGCATCCTCACAGGGACAACCTCAGAGCACCGTTGATTCAACTTAAGGAGAAACTCAGGCAGTGCATTATGGGAATTATTTAAATATCAAGGGCTGAAGGTGTTCCTATCATAATCTTCTTACTGAGGAGGAGCCTCACATAAGTCCTCCTAGGTCATGTGACTATTTATGATGCACCATGGAGCAAGGTCCAATGACTCCATCTTGTGATTAAGTTCCGTAACTTTGCTTCTGTCCATGCTCCGACAAATCTCAAGCGTTTTCACAACTCTTGTAATCAATCAAACCGAGCTTCAATTAGCAGGCTCAGGAGTGGCGCTGTTTTTAGAAGTATGCAGCCATGTTTCTCTCACCCTAAAGAACCCCCTTAAAGATCTGTAGATGCTGAGACTAATCTAACAAGAGGTGTCCTTTAGAGATGAGCGAATAGTATTTGATGTAATACGTGGCTGCCATAGGAATGCGTGTTAGCGGCCGAAGACCAAGGGGTTAAGCCTTAACCCCTTAGTTCTGGGCCGCTAACACGCATTCCTATGGCAGCCAGGTATTCGATTGAATACTATTGGGTCATCTCTAGTGTCCTTTCAAGTGATCCCTAGGATGAGTGATCTGTGCGACCATTAGCAGCCGAGAAGCGGATGATGGCCAGCAAGGGGCAGCCTGTGTATGACAGAGGATGATGCTGCTGGTGCTTGCCTTCTGACATGGACCGCCTACCTGGCAGCCATTTTGAAAAATTGACCAATAGGAACTTGAGAATTTGCATAATTACCCATAATCCTTTGCTGGAACTCTCCCTAAGCTTAGTGAATAGTGAAAAGAATAAATCAAATGAAGGAAAATGTCAAAAAAAATGTGTGTAATTCTCATCTGTGGGGTGGGCGGAGCCTGCTGGTTTGGTCCAAGCGTGGCTGCTAGGTCAGGATTCCAGCAGCTGAAATTTTGAGGCATTCCAAACAGAAAAGCAAAAATTTTAGTCTAGGTTTTAATAAAAGGGTTTTTTTTTCTTTGTAACTTAAACAGCCATTGCTTAATATGCACTACTGGCAGCCACAGGCCACACCCAGCAGGGGCTCCAGGCCTCTACCAGTAGGCAGCAAGGTACAGCAGGGGCACCAGGCCTCTACCGATAGAAAGCCAAAGGCCAAGCACAGCAGGGGCACCAGGCCTCTACCGATAGAAAGCCGAAGGCCACGCACAGCAGTGGCACCAGACCTCTACCAGTAGGCAGCCACGGGCCACACAGCAGCCGTAGACAGCCCACAGTGAGTGTGCAACACACTCTTCATGGAAGAGTCAGCATCCTCACAGGGACAACCTCAGAGCACCGTTGATTCAACTTAAGGAGAAACTCAGGCAGTGCATTATGGGAATTATTTAAATATCAAGGGCTGAAGGTGTTCCTATCATAATCTTCTTACTGAGGAGGAGCCTCACATAAGTCCTCCTAGGTCATGTGACTATTTATGATGCACCATGGAGCAAGGTCCAATGACTCCATCTTGTGATTAAGTTCCGTAACTTTGCTTCTGTCCATGCTCCGACAAATCTCAAGCGTTTTCACAACTCTTGTAATCAATCAAACCGAGCTTCAATTAGCAGGCTCAGGAGTGGCGCTGTTTTTAGAAGTATGCAGCCATGTTTCTCTCACCCTAAAGAACCCCCTTAAAGATCTGTAGATGCTGAGAAAAATCTAACAAGAGGTGTCCTTTAGAGATGAGCGAATAGTATTTGATGTAATACATGGCTGCCATAGGAATGCGTGTTAGCGGCCGAAGACCAAGGGGTTAAGCCTTAACCCCTTAGTTCTGGGCCGCTAACACGCATTCCTATGGCAGCCAGGTATTCGATTGAATACTATTGGGTCATCTCTAGTGTCCTTTCAAGTGATCCCTAGGATGAGTGATCTGTGCGACCATTAGCAGCCGAGAAGCGGATGATGGCCAGCAAGGGGCAGCCTGTGTATGACAGAGGATGATGCTGCTGGTGCTTGCCTTCTGACATGGACCGCCTACCTGGCAGCCATTTTGAAAAATTGACCAATAGGAACTTGAGAATTTGCATAATTACCCATAATCCTTTGCTGGAACTCTCCCTAAGCTTAGTGAATAGTGAAAAGAATAAATCAAATGAAGGAAAATGTCAAAAAAAAAAAAAAAAAAAATGTGTAATTCTCATCTGTGGGGTGGGCAGAGCCTGCTGGTTTGGTCCAAGCGTGGCTGCTAGGTCAGGATTCCAGCAGCTGAAATTTTGAAGGATTCCAAACAGAAAAGCAAAAATTTTAGTCTAGGTTTTAATAAAAGGGTTTTTTTTTTTCTTTGTAATTTAAACAGCCATTGCTGAATACGCACTACTGGCAGCCACAGGCCACGCCCAGCAGGGGCTCCAGGCCTCTACCGGTAGGCAGCCAGGTGCCAGGCACAGCGGGGGCACCAGGCCTCTACCGGTAGGCAGCCAGGTGCCAGGCACAGCAGGGGCACCAGGCCTCTATCGATAGAAAGCCGAAGGCCACGCACAGCAGCCGTGGAAAGCCCACAGTGAGTGTGCAACACACTCTGCATGGAGGAGCCAGCATCCTCACAGGGACAACCTCAGAGCACCGTTGATTCAACTTAAGGAGAAACTCAGGCAGTGCATTATGGGAATTATTTAAATATCAAGGGCTGAAGGTGTTCCTATCATAATCTTCTTACTGAGGAGGAGCCTCACATAAGTCCTCCTAGGTCATGTGACTATTTATGATGCACCATGGAGCAAGGTCCAATGACTCCATCTTGTGATTAAGTTCCGCAACTTTGCTTCTGTCCATGCTCCGACAAATCTCAAGCGTTTTCACAACTCTTGTAATCAATGAAACCGAGCTTTAAATAGCAGGCTCAGGAGTGGCGCTGTTTTTAGAAGTATGCAGCCATGTTTCTCTAACCCTAAAGAACCCCCTTAAAGATCTGTAGATGCTGAGACTAATCTAACAAGAGGTGTCCTTTAGAGATGAGCGAATAGTATTTGATGTAATACGTGGCTGCCATAGGAATGCGTGTTAGCGGCCGAAGACCAAAGGGTTAAGCCTTAACCCCTTAGTGCTGGGCCGCTAACACGCATTCCTATGGCAGCCAGGTATTCGATTGAATACTATTGGGTCATCTCTAGTGTCCTTTCAAGTGATCCCTAGGATGAGTGATCTGTGCGACCATTAGCAGCTGAGAAGCGGATGATGGCCAGCAAGGGGCAGCCTGTGTATGACAGAGGATGATGCTGCTGGTGCTTGCCTTCTGACATGGACCGCCTACCTGGCAGCCATTTTGAAAAATTGACCAATAGGAACTTGAGAATTTGCATAATTACCCATAATCCTTTGCTGGAACTCTCCCTAAGCTTAGTGAATAGTGAAAAGAATAAATCAAATGAAGGAAAATGTCAAAAAAAAAAAAAGTGTGTAATTCTCATCTGTGGGGTGGGCGGAGCCTGCTGGTTTGGTCCAAGCGTGGCTGCTAGGTCAGGATTCCAGCAGCTGAAATTTTGAGGCATTCCAAACAGAAAAGCAAAAATTTTAGTCTAGGTTTTAATAAAAGGGTTTTTTTTTCTTTGTAATTTAAACAGCCATTGCTGAATATGCACTACTGGCAGCCACAGGCCACGCCCAGCAGGGGCTCCAGGCCTCTACCAGTAGGCAGCAAGGTACAGCAGGGGCACCAGGCCTCTACCGATAGAAAGCCGAAGGCCAAGCACAGCAGGGGCACCAGGCCTCTACCGATAGAAAGCCGAAGGCCACGCACAGCAGTGGCACCAGACCTCTACCAGTAGGCAGCCACGGGCCACACAGCAGCCGTAGACAGCCCACAGTGAGTGTGCAACACACTCTACATGGAGGAGCCAGCATCCTCACAGGGACAACCTCAGAGCACCGTTGATTCAACTTAAGGAGAAACTCAGGCAGTGCATTATGGGAATTATTTAAATATCAAGGGCTGAAGGTGTTCCTATCATAATCTTCTTACTGAGGAGGAGCCTCACATAAGTCCTCCTAGGTCATGTGACTATTTATGATGCACCATGGAGCAAGGTCCAATGACTCCATCTTGTGATTAAGTTCCGTAACTTTGCTTCTGTCCATGCTCCGACAAATCTCAAGCGTTTTCACAACTCTTGTAATCAATCAAACCGAGCTTCAATTAGCAGGCTCAGGAGTGGCGCTGTTTTTAGAAGTATGCAGCCATGTTTCTCTCACCCTAAAGAACCCCCTTAAAGATCTGTAGATGCTGAGACTAATCTAACAAGAGGTGTCCTTTAGAGATGAGCGAATAGTATTTGATGTAATACGTGGCTGCCATAGGAATGCGTGTTAGCGGCCGAAGACCAAGGGGTTAAGCCTTAACCCCTTAGTGCTGGGCCGCTAACGCATTCTGATGGCAGCCAGGTATTCGATTGAATACTATTGGGTCATCTCTAGTGTCCTTTCAAGTGATCCCTAGGATAAGTGATCTGTGCGACCATTAGCAGCCGAGAAGCGGATGATGGCCAGCAAGGGGCAGCCTGTGTATGACAGAGGATGATGCTGCTGGTGCTTGCCTTCTGACATGGACCGCCTACCTGGCAGCCATTTTGAAAAATTGACCAATAGGAACTTGAGAATTTGCATAATTACCCATAATCCTTTGCTGGAACTCTCCCTAAGCTTAGTGAATAGTGAAAAGAATAAATCAAATGAAGAAAAATGGCAAAAAAAAGTGTGTAATTCTCATCTGTGGGGTGGGCGGAGCCTGCTGGTTTGGTCCAAGCGTGGCTGCTAGGTCAGGATTCCAGCAGCTGAAATTTTGAGGGATTCCAAACAGAAAAGCAAAAATTTTAGTCTAGGTTTTAATAATATGGTTTTTTTTCTTTGTAATTTAAACAGCCATTGCTGAATATGCACTACTGGCAGCCACAGGCCACGCCCAGCAGGGGCTCCAGGCCTCTACCGGTAAGCAGCCAGGTGCCAGGCACAGCGGGGGTGCCAGGCACAGCGGGGGCACCAGGCCTCCACCAGTAGGCATCCAGGTACAGCGGGGGCACCAGGCCTCTACCGATAGAAAGCCTAAGGCCACGCACAGCAGTGGCACCAGGCCTCTACCAGTAGGCAGCCACGTGCCACACAGCAGCCGTGGACAGCCCACAGTGAGTGTGCAACACACTCTACATGGAGGAGCCAGCATCCTCACAGGGACAACCTCAGAGCACCGTTGATTCAACTTAAGGAGAAACTCAGGCAGTGCATTATGGGAATTATTTAAATATCAAGGGCTGAAGGTGTTCCTATCATAATCTTCTTACTGAGGAGGAGCCTCACATATGTCCTCCTAGGTCATGTGACTATTTATGATGCACCATGGAGCAAGGTCCAATGACTCCATCTTGTGATTAAGTTCCGCAACTTTGCTTCTGTCCATGCTCCGACAAATCTCAAGCGTTTTCACAACTCTTGTAATCAATGAAACCGAGCTTTAAATAGCAGGCTCAGGAGTGGCGCTGTTTTTAGAAGTATGCAGCCATGTTTCTCTAACCCTAAAGAACCCCCTTAAAGATCTGTAGATGCTGAGACTAATCTAACAAGAGGTGTCCTTTAGAGATGAGCGAATAGTATTTGATGTAATACGTGGCTGCCATAGGAATGCGTGTTAGCGGCCGAAGACCAAAGGGTTAAGCCTTAACCCCTTAGTGCTGGGCCGCTAACACGCATTCCTATGGCAGCCAGGTATTCGATTGAATACTATTGGGTCATCTCTAGTGTCCTTTCAAGTGATCCCTAGGATGAGTGATCTGTGCGACCATTAGCAGCTGAGAAGCGGATGATGGCCAGCAAGGGGCAGCCTGTGTATGACAGAGGATGATGCTGCTGGTGCTTGCCTTCTGACATGGACCGCCTACCTGGCAGCCATTTTGAAAAATTGACCAATAGGAACTTGAGAATTTGCATAATTACCCATAATCCTTTGCTGGAACTCTCCCTAAGCTTAGTGAATAGTGAAAAGAATAAATCAAATGAAGGAAAATGTCAAAAAAAAATGTGTGTAATTCTCATCTGTGGGGTGGGCGGAGCCTGCTGGTTTGGTCCAAGCGTGGCTGCTAGGTCAGGATTCCAGCAGCTGAAATTTTGAGGCATTCCAAACAGAAAAGCAAAAATTTTAGTCTAGGTTTTAATAAAAGGGTTTTTTTTTCTTTGTAATTTAAACAGCCATTGCTGAATATGCACTACTGGCAGCCACAGGCCACGCCCAGCAGGGGCTCCAGGCCTCTACCAGTAGGCAGCAAGGTACAGCAGGGGCACCAGGCCTCTACCGATAGAAAGCCGAAGGCCAAGCACAGCAGGGGCACCAGGCCTCTACCGATAGAAAGCCGAAGGCCAAGCACAGCAGGGGCACCAGGCCTCTACCGATAGAAAGCCGAAGGCCACGCACAGCAGTGGCACCAGATCTCTACCAGCAGGCAGCCACGGGCCACACAGCAGCCGTAGACAGCCCACAGTGAGTGTGCAACACACTCTACATGGAGGAGCCAGCATCCTCACAGGGACAACCTCAGAGCACCGTTGATTCAACTTAAGGAGAAACTCAGGCAGTGCATTATGGGAATTATTTAAATATCAAGGGCTGAAGGTGTTCCTATCATAATCTTCTTACTGAGGAGGAGCCTCACATAAGTCCTCCTAGGTCATGTGACTATTTATGATGCACCATGGAGCAAGGTCCAATGACTCCATCTTGTGATTAAGTTCCGTAACTTTGCTTCTGTCCATGCTCCGACAAATCTCAAGCGTTTTCACAACTCTTGTAATCAATCAAACCGAGCTTCAATTAGCAGGCTCAGGAGTGGCGCTGTTTTTAGAAGTATGCAGCCATGTTTCTCTCACCCTAAAGAACCCCCTTAAAGATCTGTAGATGCTGAGACTAATCTAACAAGAGGTGTCCTTTAGAGATGAGCGAATAGTATTTGATGTAATACGTGGCTGCCATAGGAATGCGTGTTAGCGGCCGAAGACCAAGGGGTTAAGCCTTAACCCCTTAGTTCTGGGCCGCTAACACGCATTCCTATGGCAGCCAGGTATTCGATTGAATACTATTGGGTCATCTCTAGTGTCCTTTCAAGTGATCCCTAGGATGAGTGATCTGTGCGACCATTAGCAGCCGAGAAGCGGATGATGGCCAGCAAGGGGCAGCCTGTGTATGACATACGATGATGCTGCTGGTGCTTGCCTTCTGACATGGACCGCCTACCTGGCAGCCATTTTGAAAAATTGACCAATAGGAACTTGAGAATTTGCATAATTACCCATAATCCTTTGCTGGAACTCTCCCTAAGCTTAGTGAATAGTGAAAAGAATAAATCAAATGAAGGAAAATGTCAAAAAAAAAAAAAGTGTGTAATTCTCATCTGTGGGGTGGGCAGAGCCTGCTGGTTTGGTCCAAGCGTGGCTGCTAGGTCAGGATTCCAGCAGCTGAAATTTTGAGGCATTCCAAACAGAAAAGCAAAAATTTTAGTCTAGGTTTTAATAAAAGGGTTTTTTTTTTTTCTTTGTAATTTAAACAGCCATTGCTGAATACGCACTACTGGCAGCCACAGGCCACGCCCAGCAGGGGCTCCAGGCCTCTACCGGTAGGCAGCCAGGTGCCAGGCACAGCAGGGGCACCAGGCCTCTACCGGTAGGCAGCCAGGTGCCAGGCACAGCGGGGGCACCAGGCCTCTATCGATAGAAAGCCGAAGGCCACGCACAGCAGGGGCTCCAGGCCTCTACCAGTAGGCAGCAAGGTACAGCAGGGGCACCAGGCCTCTACCGATAGAAAGCCGAAGGCCAAGCACAGCAGGGGCACCAGGCCTCTACCGATAGAAAGCCGAAGGCCAAGCACAGCAGGGGCACCAGGCCTCTACCGATAGAAAGCCGAAGGCCACGCACAGCAGGGGCACCAGGCCTCTACCAGTAGACAGCCCACAGTGAGTGTGCAACACACTCTTCATGGAGGAGCCAGCATCCTCACAGGGACAACCTCAGAGCACCGTTGATTCAACTTAAGGAGAAACTCAGGCAGTGCATTATGGGAATTATTTAAATATCAAGGGCTGAAGGTGTTCCTATCATAATCTTCTTACTGAGGAGGAGCCTCACATAAGTCCTCCTAGGTCATGTGACTATTTATGATGCACCATGGAGCAAGGTCCAATGACTCCATCTTGTGATTAAGTTCCGTAACTTTGCTTCTGTCCATGCTCCGACAAATCTCAAGCGTTTTCACAACTCTTGTAATCAATCAAACCGAGCTTCAATTAGCAGGCTCAGGAGTGGCGCTGTTTTTAGAAGTATGCAGCCATGTTTCTCTCACCCTAAAGAACCCCCTTAAAGATCTGTAGATGCTGAGACTAATCTAACAAGAGGTGTCCTTTAGAGATGAGCGAATAGTATTTGATGTAATACGTGGCTGCCATAGGAATGCGTGTTAGCGGCCGAAGACCAAGGGGTTAAGCCTTAACCCCTTAGTTCTGGGCCGCTAACACGCATTCCTATGGCAGCCAGGTATTCGATTGAATACTATTGGGTCATCTCTAGTGTCCTTTCAAGTGATCCCTAGGATGAGTGATCTGTGCGACCATTAGCAGCCGAGAAGCGGATGATGGCCAGCAAGGGGCAGCCTGTGTATGACAGAGGATGATGCTGCTGGTGCTTGCCTTCTGACATGGACCGCCTACCTGGCAGCCATTTTGAAAAATTGACCAATAGGAACTTGAGAATTTGCATAATTACCCATAATCCTTTGCTGGAACTCTCCCTAAGCTTAGTGAATAGTGAAAAGAATAAATCAAATGAAGGAAAATGTCAAAAAAAATGTGTGTAATTCTCATCTGTGGGGTGGGCGGAGCCTGCTGGTTTGGTCCAAGCGTGGCTGCTAGGTCAGGATTCCAGCAGCTGAAATTTTGAGGCATTCCAAACAGAAAAGCAAAAATTTTAGTCTAGGTTTTAATAAAAGGGTTTTTTTTTCTTTGTAACTTAAACAGCCATTGCTTAATATGCACTACTGGCAGCCACAGGCCACACCCAGCAGGGGCTCCAGGCCTCTACCAGTAGGCAGCAAGGTACAGCAGGGGCACCAGGCCTCTACCGATAGAAAGCCAAAGGCCAAGCACAGCAGGGGCACCAGGCCTCTACCGATAGAAAGCCGAAGGCCACGCACAGCAGTGGCACCAGACCTCTACCAGTAGGCAGCCACGGGCCACACAGCAGCCGTAGACAGCCCACAGTGAGTGTGCAACACACTCTTCATGGAAGAGTCAGCATCCTCACAGGGACAACCTCAGAGCACCGTTGATTCAACTTAAGGAGAAACTCAGGCAGTGCATTATGGGAATTATTTAAATATCAAGGGCTGAAGGTGTTCCTATCATAATCTTCTTACTGAGGAGGAGCCTCACATAAGTCCTCCTAGGTCATGTGACTATTTATGATGCACCATGGAGCAAGGTCCAATGACTCCATCTTGTGATTAAGTTCCGTAACTTTGCTTCTGTCCATGCTCCGACAAATCTCAAGCGTTTTCACAACTCTTGTAATCAATCAAACCGAGCTTCAATTAGCAGGCTCAGGAGTGGCGCTGTTTTTAGAAGTATGCAGCCATGTTTCTCTCACCCTAAAGAACCCCCTTAAAGATCTGTAGATGCTGAGAAAAATCTAACAAGAGGTGTCCTTTAGAGATGAGCGAATAGTATTTGATGTAATACATGGCTGCCATAGGAATGCGTGTTAGCGGCCGAAGACCAAGGGGTTAAGCCTTAACCCCTTAGTTCTGGGCCGCTAACACGCATTCCTATGGCAGCCAGGTATTCGATTGAATACTATTGGGTCATCTCTAGTGTCCTTTCAAGTGATCCCTAGGATGAGTGATCTGTGCGACCATTAGCAGCCGAGAAGCGGATGATGGCCAGCAAGGGGCAGCCTGTGTATGACAGAGGATGATGCTGCTGGTGCTTGCCTTCTGACATGGACCGCCTACCTGGCAGCCATTTTGAAAAATTGACCAATAGGAACTTGAGAATTTGCATAATTACCCATAATCCTTTGCTGGAACTCTCCCTAAGCTTAGTGAATAGTGAAAAGAATAAATCAAATGAAGGAAAATGTCAAAAAAAAAAAAAAAAAAATGTGTAATTCTCATCTGTGGGGTGGGCAGAGCCTGCTGGTTTGGTCCAAGCGTGGCTGCTAGGTCAGGATTCCAGCAGCTGAAATTTTGAGGGATTCCAAACAGAAAAGCAAAAATTTTAGTCTAGGTTTTAATAAAAGGGTTTTTTTTTTTCTTTGTAATTTAAACAGCCATTGCTGAATACGCACTACTGGCAGCCACAGGCCACGCCCAGCAGGGGCTCCAGGCCTCTACCGGTAGGCAGCCAGGTGCCAGGCACAGCGGGGGCACCAGGCCTCTACCGGTAGGCAGCCAGGTGCCAGGCACAGCAGGGGCACCAGGCCTCTATCGATAGAAAGCCGAAGGCCACGCACAGCAGCCGTGGAAAGCCCACAGTGAGTGTGCAACACACTCTGCATGGAGGAGCCAGCATCCTCACAGGGACAACCTCAGAGCACCGTTGATTCAACTTAAGGAGAAACTCAGGCAGTGCATTATGGGAATTATTTAAATATCAAGGGCTGAAGGTGTTCCTATCATAATCTTCTTACTGAGGAGGAGCCTCACATAAGTCCTCCTAGGTCATGTGACTATTTATGATGCACCATGGAGCAAGGTCCAATGACTCCATCTTGTGATTAAGTTCCGCAACTTTGCTTCTGTCCATGCTCCGACAAATCTCAAGCGTTTTCACAACTCTTGTAATCAATGAAACCGAGCTTTAAATAGCAGGCTCAGGAGTGGCGCTGTTTTTAGAAGTATGCAGCCATGTTTCTCTAACCCTAAAGAACCCCCTTAAAGATCTGTAGATGCTGAGACTAATCTAACAAGAGGTGTCCTTTAGAGATGAGCGAATAGTATTTGATGTAATACGTGGCTGCCATAGGAATGCGTGTTAGCGGCCGAAGACCAAAGGGTTAAGCCTTAACCCCTTAGTTCTGGGCCGCTAACACGCATTCCTATGGCAGCCAGGTATTCGATTGAATACTATTGGGTCATCTCTAGTGTCCTTTCAAGTGATCCCTAGGATGAGTGATCTGTGCGACCATTAGCAGCCGAGAAGCGGATGATGGCCAGCAAGGGGCAGCCTGTGTATGACAGAGGATGATGCTGCTGGTGCTTGCCTTCTGACATGGACCGCCTACCTGGCAGCCATTTTGAAAAATTGACCAATAGGAACTTGAGAATTTGCATAATTACCCATAATCCTTTGCTGGAACTCTCCCTAAGCTTAGTGAATAGTGAAAAGAATAAATCAAATGAAGGAAAATGTCAAAAAAAAAAAAAAAAAAATGTGTAATTCTCATCTGTGGGGTGGGCAGAGCCTGCTGGTTTGGTCCAAGCGTGGCTGCTAGGTCAGGATTCCAGCAGCTGAAATTTTGAGGGATTCCAAACAGAAAAGCAAAAATTTTAGTCTAGGTTTTAATAAAAGGGTTTTTTTTTTTCTTTGTAATTTAAACAGCCATTGCTGAATACGCACTACTGGCAGCCACAGGCCACGCCCAGCAGGGGCTCCAGGCCTCTACCGGTAGGCAGCCAGGTGCCAGGCACAGCGGGGGCACCAGGCCTCTACCGGTAGGCAGCCAGGTGCCAGGCACAGCAGGGGCACCAGGCCTCTATCGATAGAAAGCCGAAGGCCACGCACAGCAGCCGTGGAAAGCCCACAGTGAGTGTGCAACACACTCTGCATGGAGGAGCCAGCATCCTCACAGGGACAACCTCAGAGCACCGTTGATTCAACTTAAGGAGAAACTCAGGCAGTGCATTATGGGAATTATTTAAATATCAAGGGCTGAAGGTGTTCCTATCATAATCTTCTTACTGAGGAGGAGCCTCACATAAGTCCTCCTAGGTCATGTGACTATTTATGATGCACCATGGAGCAAGGTCCAATGACTCCATCTTGTGATTAAGTTCCGCAACTTTGCTTCTGTCCATGCTCCGACAAATCTCAAGCGTTTTCACAACTCTTGTAATCAATGAAACCGAGCTTTAAATAGCAGGCTCAGGAGTGGCGCTGTTTTTAGAAGTATGCAGCCATGTTTCTCTAACCCTAAAGAACCCCCTTAAAGATCTGTAGATGCTGAGACTAATCTAACAAGAGGTGTCCTTTAGAGATGAGCGAATAGTATTTGATGTAATACGTGGCTGCCATAGGAATGCGTGTTAGCGGCCGAAGACCAAAGGGTTAAGCCTTAACCCCTTAGTGCTGGGCCGCTAACACGCATTCCTATGGCAGCCAGGTATTCGATTGAATACTATTGGGTCATCTCTAGTGTCCTTTCAAGTGATCCCTAGGATGAGTGATCTGTGCGACCATTAGCAGCTGAGAAGCGGATGATGGCCAGCAAGGGGCAGCCTGTGTATGACAGAGGATGATGCTGCTGGTGCTTGCCTTCTGACATGGACCGCCTACCTGGCAGCCATTTTGAAAAATTGACCAATAGGAACTTGAGAATTTGCATAATTACCCATAATCCTTTGCTGGAACTCTCCCTAAGCTTAGTGAATAGTGAAAAGAATAAATCAAATGAAGGAAAATGTCAAAAAAAAAAAAGTGTGTAATTCTCATCTGTGGGGTGGGCGGAGCCTGCTGGTTTGGTCCAAGCGTGGCTGCTAGGTCAGGATTCCAGCAGCTGAAATTTTGAGGCATTCCAAACAGAAAAGCAAAAATTTTAGTCTAGGTTTTAATAAAAGGGTTTTTTTTTCTTTGTAATTTAAACAGCCATTGCTGAATATGCACTACTGGCAGCCACAGGCCACGCCCAGCAGGGGCTCCAGGCCTCTACCAGTAGGCAGCAAGGTACAGCAGGGGCACCAGGCCTCTACCGATAGAAAGCCGAAGGCCAAGCACAGCAGGGGCACCAGGCCTCTACCGATAGAAAGCCGAAGGCCACGCACAGCAGTGGCACCAGACCTCTACCAGTAGGCAGCCACGGGCCACACAGCAGCCGTAGACAGCCCACAGTGAGTGTGCAACACACTCTACATGGAGGAGCCAGCATCCTCACAGGGACAACCTCAGAGCACCGTTGATTCAACTTAAGGAGAAACTCAGGCAGTGCATTATGGGAATTATTTAAATATCAAGGGCTGAAGGTGTTCCTATCATAATCTTCTTACTGAGGAGGAGCCTCACATAAGTCCTCCTAGGTCATGTGACTATTTATGATGCACCATGGAGCAAGGTCCAATGACTCCATCTTGTGATTAAGTTCCGTAACTTTGCTTCTGTCCATGCTCCGACAAATCTCAAGCGTTTTCACAACTCTTGTAATCAATCAAACCGAGCTTCAATTAGCAGGCTCAGGAGTGGCGCTGTTTTTAGAAGTATGCAGCCATGTTTCTCTCACCCTAAAGAACCCCCTTAAAGATCTGTAGATGCTGAGACTAATCTAACAAGAGGTGTCCTTTAGAGATGAGCGAATAGTATTTGATGTAATACGTGGCTGCCATAGGAATGCGTGTTAGCGGCCGAAGACCAAGGGGTTAAGCCTTAACCCCTTAGTTCTGGGCCGCTAACACGCATTCCTATGGCAGCCAGGTATTCGATTGAATACTATTGGGTCATCTCTAGTGTCCTTTCAAGTGATCCCTAGGATGAGTGATCTGTGCGACCATTAGCAGCCGAGAAGCGGATGATGGCCAGCAAGGGGCAGCCTGTGTATGACAGAGGATGATGCTGCTGGTGCTTGCCTTCTGACATGGACCGCCTACCTGGCAGCCATTTTGAAAAATTGACCAATAGGAACTTGAGAATTTGCATAATTACCCATAATCCTTTGCTGGAACTCTCCCTAAGCTTAGTGAATAGTGAAAAGAATAAATCAAATGAAGGAAAATGTCAAAAAAAAAAAAAAGTGTGTAATTCTCATCTGTGGGGTGGGCAGAGCCTGCTGGTTTGGTCCAAGCGTGGCTGCTAGGTCAGGATTCCAGCAGCTGAAATTTTGAGGGATTCCAAACAGAAAAGCAAAAATTTTAGTCTAGGTTTTAATAAAAGGGTTTTTTTTTTCTTTGTAATTTAAACAGCCATTGCTGAATACGCACTACTGGCAGCCACAGGCCACGCCCAGCAGGGGCTCCAGGCCTCTATCGGTAGGCAGCCAGGTGCCAGGCACAGCGGGGGCACCAGGCCTCTACCGGTAGGCAGCCAGGTGCCAGGCACAGCGGGGGCACCAGGCCTCTATCGATAGAAAGCCGAAGGCCACGCGCAGCAGCCGTGGAAAGCCCACAGTGAGTGTGCAACACACTCTGCATGGAGGAGCCAGCATCCTCACAGGGACAACCTCAGAGCACCGTTGATTCAACTTAAGGAGAAACTCAGGCAGTGCATTATGGGAATTATTTAAATATCAAGGGCTGAAGGTGTTCCTATCATAATCTTCTTACTGAGGAGGAGCCTCACATAAGTCCTCCTAGGTCATGTGACTATTTATGATGCACCATGGAGCAAGGTCCAATGACTCCATCTTGTGATTAAGTTCCGCAACTTTGCTTCTGTCCATGCTCCGACAAATCTCAAGCGTTTTCACAACTCTTGTAATCAATGAAACCGAGCTTTAAATAGCAGGCTCAGGAGTGGCGCTGTTTTTAGAAGTATGCAGCCATGTTTCTCTAACCCTAAAGAACCCCCTTAAAGATCTGTAGATGCTGAGACTAATCTAACAAGAGGTGTCCTTTAGAGATGAGCGAATAGTATTTGATGTAATACGTGGCTGCCATAGGAATGCGTGTTAGCGGCCGAAGACCAAAGGGTTAAGCCTTAACCCCTTAGTGCTGGGCCGCTAACACGCATTCCTATGGCAGCCAGGTATTCGATTGAATACTATTGGGTCATCTCTAGTGTCCTTTCAAGTGATCCCTAGGATGAGTGATCTGTGCGACCATTAGCAGCTGAGAAGCGGATGATGGCCAGCAAGGGGCAGCCTGTGTATGACAGAGGATGATGCTGCTGGTGCTTGCCTTCTGACAGGACCGCCTACCTGGCAGCCATTTTGAAAAATTGACCAATAGGAACTTGAGAATTTGCATAATTACCCATAATCCTTTGCTGGAACTCTCCCTAAGCTTAGTGAATAGTGAAAAGAATAAATCAAATGAAGGAAAATGTCAAAAAAAAAAAAGTGTGTAATTCTCATCTGTGGGGTGGGCGGAGCCTGCTGGTTTGGTCCAAGCGTGGCTGCTAGGTCAGGATTCCAGCAGCTGAAACTTTGAGGCATTCCAAACAGAAAAGCAAAAATTTTAGTCTAGGTTTTAATAAAAGGGTTTTTTTTTCTTTGTAATTTAAACAGCCATTGCTGAATATGCACTACTGGCAGCCACAGGCCACGCCCAGCAGGGGCTCCAGGCCTCTACCAGTAGGCAGCAAGGTACAGCAGGGGCACCAGGCCTCTACCGATAGAAAGCCGAAGGCCAAGCACAGCAGGGGCACCAGGCCTCTACCGATAGAAAGCCGAAGGCCACGCACAGCAGTGGCACCAGACCTCTACCAGTAGACAGCCCACAGTGAGTGTGCAACACACTCTACATGGAGGAGCCAGCATCCTCACAGGGACAACCTCAGAGCACCGTTGATTCAACTTAAGGAGAAACTCAGGCAGTGCATTATGGGAATTATTTAAATATCAAGGGCTGAAGGTGTTCCTATCATAATCTTCTTACTGAGGAGGAGCCTCACATAAGTCCTCCTAGGTCATGTGACTATTTATGATGCACCATGGAGCAAGGTCCAATGACTCCATCTTGTGATTAAGTTCCGTAACTTTGCTTCTGTCCATGCTCCGACAAATCTCAAGCGTTTTCACAACTCTTGTAATCAATCAAACCGAGCTTCAATTAGCAGGCTCAGGAGTGGCGCTGTTTTTAGAAGTATGCAGCCATGTTTCTCTCACCCTAAAGAACCCCCTTAAAGATCTGTAGATGCTGAGACTAATCTAACAAGAGGTGTCCTTTAGAGATGAGCGAATAGTATTTGATGTAATACGTGGCTGCCATAGGAATGCGTGTTAGCGGCCGAAGACCAAGGGGTTAAGCCTTAACCCCTTAGTTCTGGGCCGCTAACACGCATTCCTATGGCAGCCAGGTATTCGATTGAATACTATTGGGTCATCTCTAGTGTCCTTTCAAGTGATCCCTAGGATGAGTGATCTCTGCGACCATTAGCAGCCGAGAAGCGGATGATGGCCAGCAAGGGGCAGCCTGTGTATGACAGAGGATGATGCTGCTGGTGCTTGCCTTCTGACATGGACCGCCTACCTGGCAGCCATTTTGAAAAATTGACCAATAGGAACTTGAGAATTTGCATAATTACCCATAATCCTTTGCTGGAACTCTCCCTAAGCTTAGTGAATAGTGAAAAGAATAAATCAAATGAAGGAAAATGTCAAAAAAAAAAAAAAAGTGTGTAATTCTCATCTGTGGGGTGGGCAGAGCCTGCTGGTTTGGTCCAAGCGTGGCTGCTAGGTCAGGATTCCAGCAGCTGAAATTTTGAGGGATTCCAAACAGAAAAGCAAAAATTTTAGTCTAGGTTTTAATAAAAGGGTTTTTTTTTTCTTTGTAATTTAAACAGCCATTGCTGAATACGCACTACTGGCAGCCACAGGCCACGCCCAGCAGGGGCTCCAGGCCTCTATCGGTAGGCAGCCAGGTGCCAGGCACAGCGGGGGCACCAGGCCTCTACCGGTAGGCAGCCAGGTGCCAGGCACAGCGGGGGCACCAGGCCTCTATCGATAGAAAGCCGAAGGCCACGCACAGCAGTAGACAGCCCACAGTGAGTGTGCAACACACTCTGCATAGAGGAGCCAGCATCCTCACAGGGACAACCTCAGAGCACCGTTGATTCAACTTAAGGAGAAACTCAGGCAGTGCATTATGGGAATTATTTAAATATCAAGGGCTGAAGGTGTTCCTATCATAATCTTCTTACTGAGGAGGAGCCTCACATAAGTCCTCCTAGGTCATGTGACTATTTATGATGCACCATGGAGCAAGGTCCAATGACTCCATCTTGTGATTAAGTTCCGTAACTTTGCTTCTGTCCATGCTCCGACAAATCTCAAGCGTTTTCACAACTCTTGTAATCAATGAAACCGAGCTATAAATAGCAGGCTCAGGAGTGGCGCTGTTTTTAGAAGTATGCAGCCATGTTTCTCTCACCCTAAAGAACCCCCTTAAAGATCTGTAGATGCTGAGACTAATCTAACAAGAGGTGTCCTTTAGAGATGAGCGAATAGTATTTGATGTAATACGTGGCTGCCATAGGAATGCGTGTTAGCGGCCGAAGACCAAAGGGTTAAGCCTTAACCCCTTAGTGCTGGGCCGCTAACACGCATTCCTATGGCAGCCAGGTATTCGATTGAATACTATTGGGTCATCTCTAGTGTCCTTTCAAGTGATCCCTAGGATGAGTGATCTGTGCGACCATTAGCAGCCGAGAAGCGGATGATGGCCAGCAAGGGGCAGCCTGTGTATGACAGAGGATGATGCTGCTGGTGCTTGCCTTCTGACATGGACCGCCTACCTGGCAGCCATTTTGAAAAATTGACCAATAGGAACTTGAGAATTTGCATAATTACCCATAATCCTTTGCTGGAACTCTCCCTAAGCTTAGTGAATAGTGAAAAGAATAAATCAAATGAAGGAAAATGTCAAAAAAAAAAAGGGTGTAATGCTCATCTGTGGGGTGGGCGGAGCCTGCTGGTTTGGTCCAAGCGTGGCTGCTAGGTCAGGATTCCAGCAGCTGAAATTTTGAGGGATTCCAAACAGAAAAGCAAAAATTTTAGTCTAGGTTTTAATAAAAGGGTTTTTTTTTCTTTGTAATTTAAACAGCCATTGCTGAATATGCACTACTGGCAGCCACAGGCCACGCCCAGCAGGGGCTCCAGGCCTCTACCGGTAAGCAGCCAGGTGCCAGGCACAGCGGGGGCACCAGGCCTCTACCGATAGAAAGCCTAAGGCCACGCACAGCAGTGGCACCAGGTCTCTACCAGTAGGCAGCCACAGGCCACACAGCAGCCGTGGACAGCCCACAGTGAGTGTGCAACACACTCTACATGGAGGAGCCAGCATCCTCACAGGGACAACCTCAGAGCACCGTTGATTCAACTTAAGGAGAAACTCAGGCAGTGCATTATGGGAATTATTTAAATATCAAGGGCTGAAGGTGTTCCTATCATAATCTTCTTACTGAGGAGGAGCCTCACATAAGTCCTCCTAGGTCATGTGACTATTTATGATGCACCATGGAGCAAGGTCCAATGACTCCATCTTGTGATTAAGTTCCGCAACTTTGCTTCTGTCCATGCTCCGACAAATCTCAAGCGTTTTCACAACTCTTGTAATCAATGAAACCGAGCTTTAAATAGCAGGCTCAGGAGTGGCGCTGTTTTTAGAAGTATGCAGCCATGTTTCTCTCACCCTAAAGAACCCCCTTAAAGATCTGTAGATGCTGAGACTAATCTAACAAGAGGTGTCCTTTAGAGATGAGCGAATAGTATTTGATGTAATACGTGGCTGCCATAGGAATGCGTGTTAGCGGCCGAAGACCAAAGGGTTAAGCCTTAACCCCTTAGTGCTGGGCCGCTAACACGCATTCCTATGGCAGCCAGGTATTCGATTGAATACTATTGGGTCATCTCTAGTGTCCTTTCAAGTGATCCCTAGGATGAGTGATCTGTGCGACCATTAGCAGCTGAGAAGCGGATGATGGCCAGCAAGGGGCAGCCTGTGTATGACAGAGGATGATGCTGCTGGTGCTTGCCTTCTGACATGGACCGCCTACCTGGCAGCCATTTTGAAAAATTGACCAATAGGAACTTGAGAATTTGCATAATTACCCATAATCCTTTGCTGGAACTCTCCCTAAGCTTAGTGAATAGTGAAAAGAATAAATCAAATGAAGGAAAATGTCAAAAAAAATGTGTGTAATTCTCATCTGTGGGGTGGGCGGAGCCTGCTGGTTTGGTCCAAGCGTGGCTGCTAGGTCAGGATTCCAGCAGCTGAAATTTTGAGGCATTCCAAACAGAAAAGCAAAAATTTTAGTCTAGGTTTTAATAAAAGGGTTTTTTTTTCTTTGTAATTTAAACAGCCATTGCTGAATATGCACTACTGGCAGCCACAGGCCACGCCCAGCAGGGGCTCCAGGCCTCTACCAGTAGGCAGCCAGGTGCCACGCACAGCGGGGGCACCAGGCCTCTACCGATAGAAAGCCGAAGGCCAAGCACAGCGGGGGCACCAGGCCTCTACCGATAGAAAGCCGAAGGCCACTCACAGCAGTGGCACCAGACCTCTACCAGTAGGCAGCCACGGGCCACACAGCAGCCGTGGACAGCCCACAGTGAGTGTGCAACACACTCTACATGGAGGAGCCAGCATCCTCACAGGGACAACCTCAGAGCACCGTTGATTCAACTTAAGGAGAAACTCAGGCAGTGCATTATGGGAATTATTTAAATATCAAGGGCTGAAGGTGTTCCTATCATAATCTTCTTACTGAGGAGGAGCCTCACATAAGTCCTCCTAGGTCATGTGACTATTTATGATGCACCATGGAGCAAGGTCCAATGACTCCATCTTGTGATTAAGTTCCGTAACTTTGCTTCTGTCCATGCTCCGACAAATCTCAAGCGTTTTCACAACTCTTGTAATCAATCAAACCGAGCTTCAATTAGCAGGCTCAGGAGTGGCGCTGTTTTTAGAAGTATGCAGCCATGTTTCTCTCACCCTAAAGAACCCCCTTAAAGATCTGTAGATGCTGAGACTAATCTAACAAGAGGTGTCCTTTAGAGATGAGCGAATAGTATTTGATGTAATACGTGGCTGCCATAGGAATGCGTGTTAGCGGCCGAAGACCAAGGGGTTAAGCCTTAACCCCTTAGTTCTGGGCCGCTAACACGCATTCCTATGGCAGCCAGGTATTCGATTGAATACTATTGGGTCATCTCTAGTGTCCTTTCAAGTGATCCCTAGGATGAGTGATCTGTGCGACCATTAGCAGCCGAGAAGCGGATGATGGCCAGCAAGGGGCAGCCTGTGTATGACAGAGGATGATGCTGCTGGTGCTTGCCTTCTGACATGGACCGCCTACCTGGCAGCCATTTTGAAAAATTGACCAATAGGAACTTGAGAATTTGCATAATTACCCATAATCCTTTGCTGGAACTCTCCCTAAGCTTAGTGAATAGTGAAAAGAATAAATCAAATGAAGGAAAATGTCAAAAAAAAAAAAAGTGTGTAATTCTCATCTGTGGGGTGGGCAGAGCCTGCTGGTTTGGTCCAAGCGTGGCTGCTAGGTCAGGATTCCAGCAGCTGAAATTTTGAGGGATTCCAAACAGAAAAGCAAAAATTTTAGTCTAGGTTTTAATAAAAGGTTTTTTTTTTTCCTTTGTAATTTAAACAGCCATTGCTGAATACGCACTACTGGCAGCCACAGGCCACGCCCAGCAGGGGCTCCAGGCCTCTACCGGTAGGCAGCCAGGTGCCAGGCACAGCAGGGGCACCAGGCCTCTACCGGTAGGCAGCCAGGTGCAAGGCACAGCGGGGGCACCAGGCCTCTATCGATAGAAAGACGAAGGCCACGCACAGCAGCCGTGGACAGCCCACAGTGAGTGTGCAACACACTCTGCATGGAGGAGCCAGCATCCTCACAGGGACAACCTCAGAGCACCGTTGATTCAACTTAAGGAGAAACTCAGGCAGTGCATTATGGGAATTATTTAAATATCAAGGGCTGAAGGTGTTCCTATCATAATCTTCTTACTGAGGAGGAGCCTCACATAAGTCCTCCTTGGTCATGTGACTATTTATGATGCACCATGGAGCAAGGTCCAATGACTCCATCTTGTGATTAAGTTCCGTAACTTTGCTTCTGTCCATGCTCCGACAAATCTCAAGCGTTTTCACAACTCTTGTAATCAATGAAACCGAGCTTTAAATAGCAGGCTCAGGAGTGACGCTGTTTTTAGATGTATGCAGCCATGTTTCTCTCACCCTAAAGAACCCCCTTAAAGATCTGTAGATGCTGAGACTAATCTAACAAGAGGTGTCCTTTAGAGATGAGCGAATAGTATTTGATGTAATACGTGGCTGCCATAGGAATGCGTGTTAGCGGCCGAAGACCAAAGGGTTAAGCCTTAACCCCTTAGTGCTGGGCCTCTAACACGCATTCCTATGGCAGCCAGGTATTCGATTGAATACTATTGGGTCATCTCTAGTGTCCTTTCAAGTGATCCCTAGGATGAGTGATCTGTGCGACCATTAGCAGCCAAGAAGCGGATGATGGCCAGCAAGGGGCAGCCTGTGTATGACAGAGGATGATGCTGCTGGTGCTTGCCTTCTGACATGGACCGCCTACCTGGCAGCCATTTTGAAAAATTGACCAATAGGAACTTGAGAATTTGCATAATTACCCATAATCCTTTGCTGGAACTCTCCCTAAGCTTAGTGAATAGTGAAAAGAATAAATCAAATGAAGGAAAATGTCAAAAAAAAAAAAGTGTTTAATTCTCATCTGTGGGGTGGGCGGAGCCTGCTGGTTTGGTCCAAGCGTGGCTGCTTGGTCAGGATTCCAGCAGCTGAAATTTTGAGGGATTCAAAACAAAAGCAAAAATTTTAGTCTAGGTTTTAATAAAAAGGTTTTTTTTCTTTGTAATTTAAACAGCCATCGCTGAATATTCACTTACTGGCAGCCACAGGCCACACCCAGCAGGGGCTCCAGGCTTCTACCGGTAGGCAGCCAGGTACAGCAGGGTCACCACGCCTCCACCAGTAGGCAGCCAGGTGCCAGACATAGCGGGGGCACCAGGCCTCTACCAGTAGGCAGCCACGGGCCACACAGCAGCCGTGGACAGCCCACAGTGAGTGTGCAACACACTCTACATGGAGGAGCCAGCATCCTCACAGGGACAACCTCAGAGCACCGTTGATTCAACTTAAGGAGAAACTCAGGCAGTGCATTATGGGAATTATTTAAATATCAAGGGCTGAAGGTGTTCCTATCATAATCTTCTTACTGAGGAGGAGCCTCACATATGTCCTCCTAGGTCATGTGACTATTTATGATGCACCATGGAGCAAGGTCCAATGACTCCATCTTGTGATTAAGTTCCGCAACTTTGCTTCTGTCCATGCTCCGACAAATCTCAAGCGTTTTCACAACTCTTGTAATCAATGAAACCGAGCTTTAAATAGCAGGCTCAGGAGTGGCGCTGTTTTTAGAAGTATGCAGCCATGTTTCTCTAACCCTAAAGAACCCCCTTAAAGATCTGTAGATGCTGAGACTAATCTAACAAGAGGTGTCCTTTAGAGATGAGCGAATAGTATTTGATGTAATACGTGGCTGCCATAGGAATGCGTGTTAGCGGCCGAAGACCAAAGGGTTAAGCCTTAACCCCTTAGTGCTGGGCCGCTAACACGCATTCCTATGGCAGCCAGGTATTCGATTGAATACTATTGGGTCATCTCTAGTGTCCTTTCAAGTGATCCCTAGGATGAGTGATCTGTGCGACCATTAGCAGCTGAGAAGCGGATGATGGCCAGCAAGGGGCAGCCTGTGTATGACAGAGGATGATGCTGCTGGTGCTTGCCTTCTGACATGGACCGCCTACCTGGCAGCCATTTTGAAAAATTGACCAATAGGAACTTGAGAATTTGCATAATTACCCATAATCCTTTGCTGGAACTCTCCCTAAGCTTAGTGAATAGTGAAAAGAATAAATCAAATGAAGGAAAATGTCAAAAAAAATGTGTGTAATTCTCATCTATGGGGTGGGCGGAGCCTGCTGGTTTGGTCCAAGCGTGGCTGCTAGGTCAGGATTCCAGCAGCTGAAATTTTGAGGCATTCCAAACAGAAAAGCAAAAATTTTAGTCTAGGTTTTAATAAAAGGGTTATTTTTTTCTTTGTAATTTAAACAGCCATTGCTGAATATGCACTACTGGCAGCCACAGGCCACGCCCAGCAGGGGCTCCAGGCCTCTACCAGTAGGCAGCCAGGTGCCAGGCACAGCGGGGGCACCAGGCCTCTACCGATAGAAAGCCGAAGGCAAAGCACAGCAGGGGCACCAGGCCTCTACCGATAGAAAGCCGAAGGCCACGCACAGCAGTGGCACCAGACCTCTACCAGTAGGCAGCCACGGGCCACACAGCAGCCGTGGACAGCCCACAGTGAGTGTGCAACACACTCTACATGGAGGAGCCAGCATCCTCACAGGGACAACCTCAGAGCACCGTTGATTCAACTTAAGGAGAAACTCAGGCAGTGCATTATGGGAATTATTTAAATATCAAGGGCTGAAGGTGTTCCTATCATAATCTTCTTACTGAGGAGGAGCCTCACATAAGTCCTCCTAGGTCATGTGACTATTTATGATGCACCATGGAGCAAGGTCCAATGACTCCATCTTGTGATTAAGTTCCGTAACTTTGCTTCTGTCCATGCTCCGACAAATCTCAAGCGTTTTCACAACTCTTGTAATCAATGAAACCGAGCTTCAAATAGCAGGCTCAGGAGTGGCGCTGTTTTTAGAAGTATGCAGCCATGTTTCTCTCACCCTAAAGAACCCCCTTAAAGATCTGTAGATGCTGAGACTAATCTAACAAGAAGTGTCCTTTAGAGATGAGCGAATAGTATTTGATGTAATACGTGGCTGCCATAGGAATGCGTGTTAGCGGCCGAAGACCAAGGGGTTAAGCCTTAACCCCTTAGTGCTGGGCCGCTAACACGCATTCTGATGGCAGCCAGGTATTCGATTGAATACTATTGGGTCATCTCTAGTGTCCTTTCAAGTGATCCCTAGGATAAGTGATCTGTGCGACCATTAGCAGCCGAGAAGCGGATGATGGCCAGCAAGGGGCAGCCTGTGTATGACAGAGGATGATGCTGCTGGTGCTTGCCTTCTGACATGGACCGCCTACCTGGCAGCCATTTTGATAAATTGACCAATAGGAACTTGAGAATTTGCATAATTACCCATAATCCTTTGCTGGAACTCTCCCTAAGCTTAGTGAATAGTGAAAAGAATAAATCAAATGAAGAAAAATGGCAAAAAAAAGTGTGTAATTCTCATCTGTGGGGTGGGCGGAGCCTGCTGGTTTGGTCCAAGCGTGGCTGCTAGGTCAGGATTCCAGCAGCTGAAATTTTGAGGGATTCCAAACAGAAAAGCAAAAATTTTAGTCTAGGTTTTAATAATATGGTTTTTTTTCTTTGTAATTTAAACAGCCATTGCTGAATATGCACTACTGGCAGCCACAGGCCACGCCCAGCAGGGGCTCCAGGCCTCTACCGGTAAGCAGCCAGGTGCCAGGCACAGCGGGGGCACCAGGCCTCCACCAGTAGGCATCCAGGTACAGCGGGGGCACCAGGCCTCTACCGATAGAAAGCCTAAGGCCACGCACAGCAGTGGCACCAGGCCTCTACCAGTGGACAGCCCACAGTGAGTGTGCAACACACTCTACA
This sequence comes from Leptodactylus fuscus, assembly GCF_031893055.1. Taxonomy (NCBI): domain Eukaryota; kingdom Metazoa; phylum Chordata; class Amphibia; order Anura; family Leptodactylidae; genus Leptodactylus; species Leptodactylus fuscus. Next base: position 42,959,210 of record NC_134274.1, read on the forward strand.
TGGAGGAGCCAGCATCCTCACAGGGACAACCTCAGAGCACCGTTGATTCAACTTAAGGAGAAACTCAGGCAGTGCATTATGGGAATTATTTAAATATCAAGGGCTGAAGGTGTTCCTATCATAATCTTCTTACTGAGGAGGAGCCTCACATAAGTCCTCCTAGGTCATGTGACTATTTATGATGCACCATGGAGCAAGGTCCAATGACTCCATCTTGTGATTAAGTTCCGTAACTTTGCTTCTGTCCATGCTCCGACAAATCTCAAGCGTTTTCACAACTCTTGTAATCAATCAAACCGAGCTTCAATTAGCAGGCTCAGGAGTGGCGCTGTTTTTAGAAGTATGCAGCCATGTTTCTCTCACCCTAAAGAACCCCCTTAAAGATCTGTAGATGCTGAGACTAATCTAACAAGAGGTGTCCTTTAGAGATGAGCGAATAGTATTTGATGTAATACGTGGCTGCCATAGGAATGCGTGTTAGCGGCCGAAGACCAAGGGGTTAAGCCTTAACCCCTTAGTTCTGGGCCGCTAACACGCATTCCTATGGCAGCCAGGTATTCGATTGAATACTATTGGGTCATCTCTAGTGTCCTTTCAAGTGATCCCTAGGATGAGTGATCTGTGCGACCATTAGCAGCCGAGAAGCGGATGATGGCCAGCAAGGGGCAGCCCGTGTATGACAGAGGATGATGCTGCTGGTGCTTGCCTTCTGACATGGACCGCCTACCTGGCAGCCATTTTGAAAAATTGACCAATAGGAACTTGAGAATTTGCATAATTACCCATAATCCTTTCCTGGAACTCTCCCTAAGCTTAGTGAATAGTGAAAAGAATAAATCAAATGAAGGAAAATGTCAAAAAAAAAAACAAAGTGTGTAATTCTCATCTGTGGGGTGGGCAGAGCCTGCTGGTTTGGTCCAAGCGTGGCTGCTAGGTCAGGATTCCAGCAGCTGAAATTTTGAGGCATTCCAAACAGAAAAGCAAAAATTTTAGTCTAGGTTTTAATAAAAGGGTTTTTTTTTTTTCTTTGTAATTTAAACAGCCATTGCTGAATACGCACTACTGGCAGCCACAGGCCACGCCCAGCAGGGGCTCCAGGCCTCTACCGGTAGGCAGCCAGGTGCCAGGCACAGCGGGGGCACCAGGCCTCTACCGGTAGGCAGCCAGGTGCCAGGCACAGCGGGGGCACCAGGCCTCTATCGATAGAAAGCCGAAGGCCACGCACAGCAGGGGCTCCAGGCCTCTACCAGTAGGCAGCAAGGTACAGCAGGGGCACCAGGCCTCTACCGATAGAAAGCCGAAGGCCAAGCACAGCAGGGGCACCAGGCCTCTACCGATAGAAAGCCGAAGGCCAAGCACAGCAGGGGCACCATGCCTCTACCAGTAGGCAGCCACGGGCCACACAGCAGCCGTAGACAGCCCACAGTGAGTGTGCAACACACTCTTCATGGAGGAGCCAGCATCCTCACAGGGACAACCTCAGAGCACCGTTGATTCAACTTAAGGAGAAACTCAGGCAGTGCATTATGGGAATTATTTAAATATCAAGGGCTGAAGGTGTTCCTATCATAATCTTCTTACTGAGGAGGAGCCTCACATAAGTCCTCCTAGGTCATGTGACTATTTATGATGCACCATGGAGCAAGGTCCAATGACTCCATCTTGTGATTAAGTTCCGTAACTTTGCTTCTGTCCATGCTCCGACAAATCTCAAGCGTTTTCACAACTCTTGTAATCAATCAAACCGAGCTTCAATTAGCAGGCTCAGGAGTGGCGCTGTTTTTAGAAGTATGCAGCCATGTTTCTCTCACCCTAAAGAACCCCCTTAAAGATCTGTAGATGCTGAGACTAATCTAACAAGAGGTGTCCTTTAGAGATGAGCGAATAGTATTTGATGTAATACGTGGCTGCCATAGGAATGCGTGTTAGCGGCCGAAGACCAAGGGGTTAAGCCTTAACCCCTTAGTTCTGGGCCGCTAACACGCATTCCTATGGCAGCCAGGTATTCGATTGAATACTATTGGGTCATCTCTAGTGTCCTTTCAAGTGATCCCTAGGATGAGTGATCTGTGCGACCATTAGCAGCCGAGAAGCGGATGATGGCCAGCAAGGGGCAGCCTGTGTATGACAGAGGATGATGCTGCTGGTGCTTGCCTTCTGACATGGACCGCCTACCTGGCAGCCATTTTGAAAAATTGACCAATAGGAACTTGAGAATTTGCATAATTACCCATAATCCTTTGCTGGAACTCTCCCTAAGCTTAGTGAATAGTGAAAAGAATAAATCAAATGAAGGAAAATGTCAAGAAAAATGTGTGTAATTCTCATCTGTGGGGTGGGCGGAGCCTGCTGGTTTGGTCCAAGCGTGGCTGCTAGGTCAGGATTCCAGCAGCTGAAATTTTGAGGCATTCCAAACAGAAAAGCAAAAATTTTAGTCTAGGTTTTAATAAAAGGGTTTTTTTTTCTTTGTAACTTAAACAGCCATTGCTTAATATGCACTACTGGCAGCCACAGGCCACACCCAGCAGGGGCTCCAGGCCTCTACCAGTAGGCAGCAAGGTACAGCAGGGGCACCAGGCCTCTACCGATAGAAAGCCAAAGGCCAAGCACAGCAGGGGCACCAGGCCTCTACCGATAGAAAGCCGAAGGCCACGCACAGCAGTGGCACCAGACCTCTACCAGTAGGCAGCCACGGGCCACACAGCAGCCGTAGACAGCCCACAGTGAGTGTGCAACACACTCTTCATGGAAGAGTCAGCATCCTCACAGGGACAACCTCAGAGCACCGTTGATTCAACTTAAGGAGAAACTCAGGCAGTGCATTATGGGAATTATTTAAATATCAAGGGCTGAAGGTGTTCCTATCATAATCTTCTTACTGAGGAGGAGCCTCACATAAGTCCTCCTAGGTCATGTGACTATTTATGATGCACCATGGAGCAAGGTCCAATGACTCCATCTTGTGATTAAGTTCCGTAACTTTGCTTCTGTCCATGCTCCGACAAATCTCAAGCGTTTTCACAACTCTTGTAATCAATCAAACCGAGCTTCAATTAGCAGGCTCAGGAGTGGCGCTGTTTTTAGAAGTATGCAGCCATGTTTCTCTCACCCTAAAGAACCCCCTTAAAGATCTGTAGATGCTGAGAAAAATCTAACAAGAGGTGTCCTTTAGAGATGAGCGAATAGTATTTGATGTAATACATGGCTGCCATAGGAATGCGTGTTAGCGGCCGAAGACCAAGGGGTTAAGCCTTAACCCCTTAGTTCTGGGCCGCTAACACGCATTCCTATGGCAGCCAGGTATTCGATTGAATACTATTGGGTCATCTCTAGTGTCCTTTCAAGTGATCCCTAGGATGAGTGATCTGTGCGACCATTAGCAGCCGAGAAGCGGATGATGGCCAGCAAGGGGCAGCCTGTGTATGACAGAGGATGATGCTGCTGGTGCTTGCCTTCTGACATGGACCGCCTACCTGGCAGCCATTTTGAAAAATTGACCAATAGGAACTTGAGAATTTGCATAATTACCCATAATCCTTTGCTGGAACTCTCCCTAAGCTTAGTGAATAGTGAAAAGAATAAATCAAATGAAGGAAAATGTCAAAAAAAAAAAAAAAAAAATGTGTAATTCTCATCTGTGGGGTGGGCAGAGCCTGCTGGTTTGGTCCAAGCGTGGCTGCTAGGTCAGGATTCCAGCAGCTGAAATTTTGAGGGATTCCAAACAGAAAAGCAAAAATTTTAGTCTAGGTTTTAATAAAAGGGTTTTTTTTTTCTTTGTAATTTAAACAGCCATTGCTGAATACGCACTACTGGCAGCCACAGGCCACGCCCAGCAGGGGCTCCAGGCCTCTACCGGTAGGCAGCCAGGTGCCAGGCACAGCGGGGGCACCAGGCCTCTACCGGTAGGCAGCCAGGTGCCAGGCACAGCAGGGGCACCAGGCCTCTATCGATAGAAAGCCGAAGGCCACGCACAGCAGCCGTGGAAAGCCCACAGTGAGTGTGCAACACACTCTGCATGGAGGAGCCAGCATCCTCACAGGGACAACCTCAGAGCACCGTTGATTCAACTTAAGGAGAAACTCAGGCAGTGCATTATGGGAATTATTTAAATATCAAGGGCTGAAGGTGTTCCTATCATAATCTTCTTACTGAGGAGGAGCCTCACATAAGTCCTCCTAGGTCATGTGACTATTTATGATGCACCATGGAGCAAGGTCCAATGACTCCATCTTGTGATTAAGTTCCGCAACTTTGCTTCTGTCCATGCTCCGACAAATCTCAAGCGTTTTCACAACTCTTGTAATCAATGAAACCGAGCTTTAAATAGCAGGCTCAGGAGTGGCGCTGTTTTTAGAAGTATGCAGCCATGTTTCTCTAACCCTAAAGAACCCCCTTAAAGATCTGTAGATGCTGAGACTAATCTAACAAGAGGTGTCCTTTAGAGATGAGCGAATAGTATTTGATGTAATACGTGGCTGCCATAGGAATGCGTGTTAGCGGCCGAAGACCAAAGGGTTAAGCCTTAACCCCTTAGTGCTGGGCCGCTAACACGCATTCCTATGGCAGCCAGGTATTCGATTGAATACTATTGGGTCATCTCTAGTGTCCTTTCAAGTGATCCCTAGGATGAGTGATCTGTGCGACCATTAGCAGCTGAGAAGCGGATGATGGCCAGCAAGGGGCAGCCTGTGTATGACAGAGGATGATGCTGCTGGTGCTTGCCTTCTGACATGGACCGCCTACCTGGCAGCCATTTTGAAAAATTGACCAATAGGAACTTGAGAATTTGCATAATTACCCATAATCCTTTGCTGGAACTCTCCCTAAGCTTAGTGAATAGTGAAAAGAATAAATCAAATGAAGGAAAATGTCAAAAAAAAAAGTGTGTAATTCTCATCTGTGGGGTGGGCGGAGCCTGCTGGTTTGGTCCAAGCGTGGCTGCTAGGTCAGGATTCCAGCAGCTGAAATTTTGAGGCATTCCAAACAGAAAAGCAAAAATTTTAGTCTAGGTTTTAATAAAAGGGTTTTTTTTTCTTTGTAATTTAAACAGCCATTGCTGAATATGCACTACTGGCAGCCACAGGCCACGCCCAGCAGGGGCTCCAGGCCTCTACCAGTAGGCAGCAAGGTACAGCAGGGGCACCAGGCCTCTACCGATAGAAAGCCGAAGGCCAAGCACAGCAGGGGCACCAGGCCTCTACCGATAGAAAGCCGAAGGCCACGCACAGCAGGGGCACCAGGCCTCTACCGATAGAAAGCCGAAGGCCACGCACAGCAGTGGCACCAGACCTCTACCAGTAGGCAGCCACGGGCCACACAGCAGCCGTAGACAGCCCACAGTGAGTGTGCAACACACTCTACATGGAGGAGCCAGCATCCTCACAGGGACAACCTCAGAGCACCGTTGATTCAACTTAAGGAGAAACTCAGGCAGTGCATTATGGGAATTATTTAAATATCAAGGGCTGAAGGTGTTCCTATCATAATCTTCTTACTGAGGAGGAGCCTCACATAAGTCCTCCTAGGTCATGTGACTATTTATGATGCACCATGGAGCAAGGTCCAATGACTCCATCTTGTGATTAAGTTCCGTAACTTTGCTTCTGTCCATGCTCCGACAAATCTCAAGCGTTTTCACAACTCTTGTAATCAATCAAACCGAGCTTCAATTAGCAGGCTCAGGAGTGGCGCTGTTTTTAGAAGTATGCAGCCATGTTTCTCTCACCCTAAAGAACCCCCTTAAAGATCTGTAGATGCTGAGACTAATCTAACAAGAGGTGTCCTTTAGAGATGAGCGAATAGTATTTGATGTAATACGTGGCTGCCATAGGAATGCGTGTTAGCGGCCGAAGACCAAGGGGTTAAGCCTTAACCCCTTAGTTCTGGGCCGCTAACACGCATTCCTATGGCAGCCAGGTATTCGATTGAATACTATTGGGTCATCTCTAGTGTCCTTTCAAGTGATCCCTAGGATGAGTGATCTGTGCGACCATTAGCAGCCGAGAAGCGGATGATGGCCAGCAAGGGGCAGCCTGTGTATGACAGAGGATGATGCTGCTGGTGCTTGCCTTCTGACATGGACCGCCTACCTGGCAGCCATTTTGAAAAATTGACCAATAGGAACTTGAGAATTTGCATAATTACCCATAATCCTTTGCTGGAACTCTCCCTAAGCTTAGTGAATAGTGAAAAGAATAAATCAAATGAAGGAAAATGTCAAAAAAAAAAAAAAGTGTGTAATTCTCATCTGTGGGGTGGGCAGAGCCTGCTGGTTTGGTCCAAGCGTGGCTGCTAGGTCAGGATTCCAGCAGCTGAAATTTTGAGGGATTCCAAACAGAAAAGCAAAAATTTTAGTCTAGGTTTTAATAAAAGGGTTTTTTTTTTTCTTTGTAATTTAAACAGCCATTGCTGAATACGCACTACTGGCAGCCACAGGCCACGCCCAGCAGGGGCTCCAGGCCTCTATCGGTAGGCAGCCAGGTGCCAGGCACAGCGGGGGCACCAGGCCTCTACCGGTAGGCAGCCAGGTGCCAGGCACAGCGGGGGCACCAGGCCTCTATCGATAGAAAGCCGAAGGCCACGCACAGCAGTAGGCAGCCACGGGCCGCACAGCAGCCGTAGACAGCCCACAGTGAGTGTGCAACACACTCTGCATGGAGGAGCCAGCATCCTCACAGGGACAACCTCAGAGCACCGTTGATTCAACTTAAGGAGAAACTCAGGCAGTGCATTATGGGAATTATTTAAATATCAAGGGCTGAAGGTGTTCCTATCATAATCTTCTTACTGAGGAGGAGCCTCACATAAGTCCTCCTAGGTCATGTGACTATTTATGATGCACCATGGAGCAAGGTCCAATGACTCCATCTTGTGATTAAGTTCCGTAACTTTGCTTCTGTCCATGCTCCGACAAATCTCAAGCGTTTTCACAACTCTTGTAATCAATGAAACCGAGCTTTAAATAGCAGGCTCAGGAGTGGCGCTGTTTTTAGAAGTATGCAGCCATGTTTCTCTCACCCTAAAGAACCCCCTTAAAGATCTGTAGATGCTGAGACTAATCTAACAAGAGGTGTCCTTTAGAGATGAGCGAATAGTATTTGATGTAATACGTGGCTGCCATAGGAATGCGTGTTAGCGGCCGAAGACCAAAGGGTTAAGCCTTAACCCCTTAGTGCTGGGCCGCTAACACGCATTCCTATGGCAGCCAGGTATTCGATTGAATACTATTGGGTCATCTCTAGTGTCCTTTCAAGTGATCCCTAGGATGAGTGATCTGTGCGACCATTAGCAGCCGAGAAGCGGATGATGGCCAGCAAGGGGCAGCCTGTGTATGACAGAGGATGATGCTGCTGGTGCTTGCCTTCTGACATGGACCGCCTACCTGGCAGCCATTTTGAAAAATTGACCAATAGGAACTTGAGAATTTGCATAATTACCCATAATCCTTTGCTGGAACTCTCCCTAAGCTTAGTGAATAGTGAAAAGAATAAATCAAATGAAGGAAAATGTCAAAAAAAAAAAAAAAAAAATGTGTAATTCTCATCTGTGGGGTGGGCAGAGCCTGCTGGTTTGGTCCAAGCGTGGCTGCTAGGTCAGGATTCCAGCAGCTGAAATTTTGAGGGATTCCAAACAGAAAAGCAAAAATTTTAGTCTAGGTTTTAATAAAAGGGTTTTTTTTTTTCTTTGTAATTTAAACAGCCATTGCTGAATACGCACTACTGGCAGCCACAGGCCACGCCCAGCAGGGGCTCCAGGCCTCTACCGGTAGGCAGCCAGGTGCCAGGCACAGCGGGGGCACCAGGCCTCTACCGGTAGGCAGCCAGGTGCCAGGCACAGCGGGGGCACCAGGCCTCTATCGATAGAAAGCCGAAGGCCACGCGCAGCAGCCGTGGAAAGCCCACAGTGAGTGTGCAACACACTCTGCACGGAGGAGCCAGCATCCTCACAGGGACAACCTCAGAGCACCGTTGATTCAACTTAAGGAGAAACTCAGGCAGTGCATTATGGGAATTATTTAAATATCAAGGGCTGAAGGTGTTCCTATCATAATCTTCTTACTGAGGAGGAGCCTCACATAAGTCCTCCTAGGTCATGTGACTATTTATGATGCACCATGGAGCAAGGTCCAATGACTCCATCTTGTGATTAAGTTCCGCAACTTTGCTTCTGTCCATGCTCCGACAAATCTCAAGCGTTTTCACAACTCTTGTAATCAATGAAACCGAGCTTTAAATAGCAGGCTCAGGAGTGGCGCTGTTTTTAGAAGTATGCAGCCATGTTTCTCTAACCCTAAAGAACCCCCTTAAAGATCTGTAGATGCTGAGACTAATCTAACAAGAGGTGTCCTTTAGAGATGAGCGAATAGTATTTGATGTAATACGTGGCTGCCATAGGAATGCGTGTTAGCGGCCGAAGACCAAAGGGTTAAGCCTTAACCCCTTAGTGCTGGGCCGCTAACACGCATTCCTATGGCAGCCAGGTATTCGATTGAATACTATTGGGTCATCTCTAGTGTCCTTTCAAGTGATCCCTAGGATGAGTGATCTGTGCGACCATTAGCAGCTGAGAAGCGGATGATGGCCAGCAAGGGGCAGCCTGTGTATGACAGAGGATGATGCTGCTGGTGCTTGCCTTCTGACATGGACCGCCTACCTGGCAGCCATTTTGAAAAATTGACCAATAGGAACTTGAGAATTTGCATAATTACCCATAATCCTTTGCTGGAACTCTCCCTAAGCTTAGTGAATAGTGAAAAGAATAAATCAAATGAAGGAAAATGTCAAAAAAAAAAAAAGTGTGTAATTCTCATCTGTGGGGTGGGCGGAGCCTGCTGGTTTGGTCCAAGCGTGGCTGCTAGGTCAGGATTCCAGCAGCTGAAACTTTGAGGCATTCCAAACAGAAAAGCAAAAATTTTAGTCTAGGTTTTAATAAAAGGGTTTTTTTTTCTTTGTAATTTAAACAGCCATTGCTGAATATGCACTACTGGCAGCCACAGGCCACGCCCAGCAGGGGCTCCAGGCCTCTACCAGTAGGCAGCAAGGTACAGCAGGGGCACCAGGCCTCTACCGATAGAAAGCCGAAGGCCAAGCACAGCAGGGGCACCAGGCCTCTACCAGTAGACAGCCCACAGTGAGTGTGCAACACACTCTACATGGAGGAGCCAGCATCCTCACAGGGACAACCTCAGAGCACCGTTGATTCAACTTAAGGAGAAACTCAGGCAGTGCATTATGGGAATTATTTAAATATCAAGGGCTGAAGGTGTTCCTATCATAATCTTCTTACTGAGGAGGAGCCTCACATAAGTCCTCCTAGGTCATGTGACTATTTATGATGCACCATGGAGCAAGGTCCAATGACTCCATCTTGTGATTAAGTTCCGTAACTTTGCTTCTGTCCATGCTCCGACAAATCTCAAGCGTTTTCACAACTCTTGTAATCAATCAAACCGAGCTTCAATTAGCAGGCTCAGGAGTGGCGCTGTTTTTAGAAGTATGCAGCCATGTTTCTCTCACCCTAAAGAACCCCCTTAAAGATCTGTAGATGCTGAGACTAATCTAACAAGAGGTGTCCTTTAGAGATGAGCGAATAGTATTTGATGTAATACGTGGCTGCCATAGGAATGCGTGTTAGCGGCCGAAGACCAAAGGGTTAAGCCTTAACCCCTTAGTGCTGGGCCGCTAACACGCATTCCTATGGCAGCCAGGTATTCGATTGAATACTATTGGGTCATCTCTAGTGTCCTTTCAAGTGATCCCTAGGATGAGTGATCTGTGCGACCATTAGCAGCCGAGAAGCGGATGATGGCCAGCAAGGGGCAGCCTGTGTATGACAGAGGATGATGCTGCTGGTGCTTGCCTTCTGACATGGACCGCCTACCTGGCAGCCATTTTGAAAAATTGACCAATAGGAACTTGAGAATTTGCATAATTACCCATAATCCTTTGCTGGAACTCTCCCTAAGCTTAGTGAATAGTGAAAAGAATAAATCAAATGAAGGAAAATGTCAAAAAAAAAAAGGGTGTAATGCTCATCTGTGGGGTGGGCGGAGCCTGCTGGTTTGGTCCAAGCGTGGCTGCTAGGTCAGGATTCCAGCAGCTGAAATTTTGAGGGATTCCAAACAGAAAAGCAAAAATTTTAGTCTAGGTTTTAATAAAAGGGTTTTTTTTTCTTTGTAATTTAAACAGCCATTGCTGAATATGCACTACTGGCAGCCACAGGCCACGCCCAGCAGGGGCTCCAGGCCTCTACTGGTAAGCAGCCAGGTGCCAGGCACAGCGGGGGCACCAGGCCTCCACCAGTAGGCAGCCAGGTGCCAGGCACAGCGGGGGCATCAGGCCTCTACCGATAGAAAGCCTAAGGCCACGCACAGCAGTGGCACCAGGTCTCTACCAGTAGGCAGCCACAGGCCACACAGCAGCCGTGGACAGCCCACAGTGAGTGTGCAACACACTCTACATGGAGGAGCCAGCATCCTCACAGGGACAACCTCAGAGCACCGTTGATTCAACTTAAGGAGAAACTCAGGCAGTGCATTATGGGAATTATTTAAATATCAAGGGCTGAAGGTGTTCCTATCATAATCTTCTTACTGAGGAGGAGCCTCACATAAGTCCTCCTAGGTCATGTGACTATTTATGATGCACCATGGAGCAAGGTCCAATGACTCCATCTTGTGATTAAGTTCCGCAACTTTGCTTCTGTCCATGCTCCGACAAATCTCAAGCGTTTTCACAACTCTTGTAATCAATGAAACCGAGCTTTAAATAGCAGGCTCAGGAGTGGCGCTGTTTTTAGAAGTATGCAGCCATGTTTCTCTCACCCTAAAGAACCCCCTTAAAGATCTGTAGATGCTGAGACTAATCTAACAAGAGGTGTCCTTTAGAGATGAGCGAATAGTATTTGATGTAATACGTGGCTGCCATAGGAATGCGTGTTAGCGGCCGAAGACCAAAGGGTTAAGCCTTAACCCCTTAGTGCTGGGCCGCTAACACGCATTCCTATGGCAGCCAGGTATTCGATTGAATACTATTGGGTCATCTCTAGTGTCCTTTCAAGTGATCCCTAGGATGAGTGATCTGTGCGACCATTAGCAGCTGAGAAGCGGATGATGGCCAGCAAGGGGCAGCCTGTGTATGACAGAGGATGATGCTGCTGGTGCTTGCCTTCTGACATGGACCGCCTACCTGGCAGCCATTTTGAAAAATTGACCAATAGGAACTTGAGAATTTGCATAATTACCCATAATCCTTTGCTGGAACTCTCCCTAAGCTTAGTGAATAGTGAAAAGAATAAATCAAATGAAGGAAAATGTCAAAAAAAAAAAAGTGTGTAATTCTCATCTGTGGGGTGGGCGGAGCCTGCTGGTTTGGTCCAAGCGTGGCTGCTAGGTCAGGATTCCAGCAGCTGAAATTTTGAGGCATTCCAAACAGAAAAGCAAAAATTTTAGTCTAGGTTTTAATAAAAGGGTTTTTTTTTCTTTGTAATTTAAACAGCCATTGCTGAATATGCACTACTGGCAGCCACAGGCCACGCCCAGCAGGGGCTCCAGGCCTCTACCAGTAGGCAGCAAGGTACAGCAGGGGCACCAGGCCTCTACCGATAGAAAGCCGAAGGCCAAGCACAGCAGGGGCACCAGGCCTCTACCGATAGAAAGCCGAAGGCCACGCACAGCAGTGGCACCAGACCTCTACCAGTAGGCAGCCACGGGCCACACAGCAGCCGTAGACAGCCCACAGTGAGTGTGCAACACACTCTACATGGAGGAGCCAGCATCCTCACAGGGACAACCTCAGAGCACCGTTGATTCAACTTAAGGAGAAACTCAGGCAGTGCATTATGGGAATTATTTAAATATCAAGGGCTGAAGGTGTTCCTATCATAATCTTCTTACTGAGGAGGAGCCTCACATAAGTCCTCCTAGGTCATGTGACTATTTATGATGCACCATGGAGCAAGGTCCAATGACTCCATCTTGTGATTAAGTTCCGTAACTTTGCTTCTGTCCATGCTCCGACAAATCTCAAGCGTTTTCACAACTCTTGTAATCAATCAAACCGAGCTTCAATTAGCAGGCTCAGGAGTGGCGCTGTTTTTAGAAGTATGCAGCCATGTTTCTCTCACCCTAAAGAACCCCCTTAAAGATCTGTAGATGCTGAGACTAATCTAACAAGAGGTGTCCTTTAGAGATGAGCGAATAGTATTTGATGTAATACGTGGCTGCCATAGGAATGCGTGTTAGCGGCCGAAGACCAAGGGGTTAAGCCTTAACCCCTTAGTTCTGGGCCGCTAACACGCATTCCTATGGCAGCCAGGTATTCGATTGAATACTATTGGGTCATCTCTAGTGTCCTTTCAAGTGATCCCTAGGATGAGTGATCTGTGCGACCATTAGCAGCCGAGAAGCGGATGATGGCCAGCAAGGGGCAGCCTGTGTATGACAGAGGATGATGCTGCTGGTGCTTGCCTTCTGACATGGACCGCCTACCTGGCAGCCATTTTGAAAAATTGACCAATAGGAACTTGAGAATTTGCATAATTACCCATAATCCTTTGCTGGAACTCTCCCTAAGCTTAGTGAATAGTGAAAAGAATAAATCAAATGAAGGAAAATGTCAAAAAAAAAAAAGTGTGTAATTCTCATCTGTGGGGTGGGCAGAGCCTGCTGGTTTGGTCCAAGCGTGGCTGCTAGGTCAGGATTCCAGCAGCTGAAATTTTGAGGCATTCCAAACAGAAAAGCAAAAATTTTAGTCTAGGTTTTAATAAAAGGGTTTTTTTTTTTCTTTGTAATTTAAACAGCCATTGCTGAATACGCACTACTGGCAGCCACAGGCCACGCCCAGCAGGGGCTCCAGGCCTCTATCGGTAGGCAGCCAGGTGCCAGGCACAGCGGGGGCACCAGGCCTCTATCGATAGAAAGCCGAAGGCCACGCACAGCAGTAGGCAGCCACGGGCCGCACAGCAGCCGTAGACAGCCCACAGTGAGTGTGCAACACACTCTACATGGAGGAGCCAGCATCCTCACAGGGACAACCTCAGAGCACCGTTGATTCAACTTAAGGAGAAACTCAGGCAGTGCATTATGGGAATTATTTAAATATCAAGGGCTGAAGGTGTTCCTATCATAATCTTCTTACTGAGGAGGAGCCTCACATAAGTCCTCCTAGGTCATGTGACTATTTATGATGCACCATGGAGCAAGGTCCAATGACTCCATCTTGTGATTAAGTTCCGTAACTTTGCTTCTGTCCATGCTCCGACAAATCTCAAGCGTTTTCACAACTCTTGTAATCAATGAAACCGAGCTTTAAATAGCAGGCTCAGGAGTGGCGCTGTTTTTAGAAGTATGCAGCCATGTTTCTCTCACCCTAAAGAACCCCCTTAAAGATCTGTAGATGCTGAGACTAATCTAACAAGAGGTGTCCTTTAGAGATGAGCGAATAGTATTTGATGTAATACGTGGCTGCCATAGGAATGCGTGTTAGCGGCCGAAGACCAAAGGGTTAAGCCTTAACCCCTTAGTTCTGGGCCGCTAACACGCATTCCTATGGCAGCCAGGTATTCGATTGAATACTATTGGGTCATCTCTAGTGTCCTTTCAAGTGATCCCTAGGATGAGTGATCTGTGCGACCATTAGCAGCCGAGAAGCGGATGATGGCCAGCAAGGGGCAGCCTGTGTATGACAGAGGATGATGCTGCTGGTGCTTGCCTTCTGACATGGACCGCCTACCTGGCAGCCATTTTGAAAAATTGACCAATAGGAACTTGAGAATTTGCATAATTACCCATAATCCTTTGCTGGAACTCTCCCTAAGCTTAGTGAATAGTGAAAAGAATAAATCAAATGAAGGAAAATGTCAAAAAAAAAAAAAATAAAAAAAAATGTGTAATTCTCATCTGTGGGGTGGGCAGAGCCTGCTGGTTTGGTCCAAGCGTGGCTGCTAGGTCAGGATTCCAGCAGCTGAAATTTTGAGGGATTCCAAACAGAAAAGCAAAAATTTTAGTCTAGGTTTTAATAAAAGGGTTTTTTTTTTCTTTGCAATTTAAACAGCCATTGCTGAATACGCACTACTGGCAGCCACAGGCCACGCCCAGCAGGGGCTCCAGGCCTCTACCGGTAGGCAGCCAGGTGCCAGGCACAGCGGGGGCACCAGGCCTCTACCGGTAGGCAGCCAGGTGCCAGGCACAGCGGGGGCACCAGGCCTCTACCGGTAGGCAGCCAGGTGCCAGGCACAGCGGGGGCACCAGGCCTCTATCGATAGAAAGCCGAAGGTCACGCGCAGCAGCCGTGGAAAGCCCACAGTGAGTGTGCAACACACTCTGCATGGAGGAGCCAGCATCCTCACAGGGACAACCTCAGAGCACCGTTGATTCAACTTAAGGAGAAACTCAGGCAGTGCATTATGGGAATTATTTAAATATCAAGGGCTGAAGGTGTTCCTATCATAATCTTCTTACTGAGGAGGAGCCTCACATAAGTCCTCCTAGGTCATGTGACTATTTATGATGCACCATGGAGCAAGGTCCAATGACTCCATCTTGTGATTAAGTTCCGCAACTTTGCTTCTGTCCATGCTCCGACAAATCTCAAGCGTTTTCACAACTCTTGTAATCAATGAAACCGAGCTTTAAATAGCAGGCTCAGGAGTGGCGCTGTTTTTAGAAGTATGCAGCCATGTTTCTCTAACCCTAAAGAACCCCCTTAAAGATCTGTAGATGCTGAGACTAATCTAACAAGAGGTGTCCTTTAGAGATGAGCGAATAGTATTTGATGTAATACGTGGCTACCATAGGAATGCGTGTTAGCGGCCGAAGACCAAAGGGTTAAGCCTTAACCCCTTAGTGCTGGGCCGCTAACACGCATTCCTATGGCAGCCAGGTATTCGATTGAATACTATTGGGTCATCTCTAGTGTCCTTTCAAGTGATCCCTAGGATGAGTGATCTGTGCGACCATTAGCAGCTGAGAAGCGGATGATGGCCAGCAAGGGGCAGCCTGTGTATGACAGAGGATGATGCTGCTGGTGCTTGCCTTCTGACATGGACCGCCTACCTGGCAGCCATTTTGAAAAATTGACCAATAGGAACTTGAGAATTTGCATAATTACCCATAATCCTTTGCTGGAACTCTCCCTAAGCTTAGTGAATAGTGAAAAGAATAAATCAAATGAAGGAAAATGTCAAAAAAAAAAAAAGTGTGTAATTCTCATCTGTGGGGTGGGCGGAGCCTGCTGGTTTGGTCCAAGCGTGGCTGCTAGGTCAGGATTCCAGCAGCTGAAACTTTGAGGCATTCCAAACAGAAAAGCAAAAATTTTAGTCTAGGTTTTAATAAAAGGGTTTTTTTTTCTTTGTAATTTAAACAGCCATTGCTGAATATGCACTACTGGCAGCCACAGGCCACGCCCAGCAGGGGCTCCAGGCCTCTACCAGTAGGCAGCAAAGTACAGCAGGGGCACCAGGCCTCTACCGATAGAAAGCCGAAGGCCAAGCACAGCAGGGGCACCAGGCCTCTACCGATAGCAAGCCGAAGGCCACGCACAGCAGTGGCACCAGACCTCTACCAGTAGGCAGCCACGGGCCACACAGCAGCCGTAGACAGCCCACAGTGAGTGTGCAACACACTCTACATGGAGGAGCCAGCATCCTCACAGGGACAACCTCAGAGCACCGTTGATTCAACTTAAGGAGAAACTCAGGCAGTGCATTATGGGAATTATTTAAATATCAAGGGCTGAAGGTGTTCCTATCATAATCTTCTTACTGAGGAGGAGCCTCACATAAGTCCTCCTAGGTCATGTGACTATTTATGATGCACCATGGAGCAAGGTCCAATGACTCCATCTTGTGATTAAGTTCCGTAACTTTGCTTCTGTCCATGCTCCGACAAATCTCAAGCGTTTTCACAACTCTTGTAATCAATCAAACCGAGCTTCAATTAGCAGGCTCAGGAGTGGCGCTGTTTTTAGAAGTATGCAGCCATGTTTCTCTCACCCTAAAGAACCCCCTTAAAGATCTGTAGATGCTGAGACTAATCTAACAAGAGGTGTCCTTTAGAGATGAGCGAATAGTATTTGATGTAATACGTGGCTGCCATAGGAATGCGTGTTAGCGGCCGAAGACCAATGGGTTAAGCCTTAACCCCTTAGTGCTGGGCCGCTAACACGCATTCCTATGGCAGCCAGGTATTCGATTGAATACTATTGGGTCATCTCTAGTGTCCTTTCAAGTGATCCCTAGGATGAGTGATCTGTGCGACCATTAGCAGCCGAGAAGCGGATGATGGCCAGCAAGGGGCAGCCTGTGTATGACAGAGGATGATGCTGCTGGTGCTTGCCTTCTGACATGGACCGCCTACCTGGCAGCCATTTTGAAAAATTGACCAATAGGAACTTGAGAATTTGCATAATTACCCATAATCCTTTGCTGGAACTCTCCCTAAGCTTAGTGAATAGTGAAAAGAATAAATCAAATGAAGGAAAATGTCAAAAAAAAAAAGGGTGTAATGCTCATCTGTGGGGTGGGCGGAGCCTGCTGGTTTGGTCCAAGCGTGGCTGCTAGGTCAGGATTCCAGCAGCTGAAATTTTGAGGGATTCCAAACAGAAAAGCAAAAATTTTAGTCTAGGTTTTAATAAAAGGGTTTTTTTTTCTTTGTAATTTAAACAGCCATTGCTGAATATGCACTACTGGCAGCCACAGGCCACGCCCAGCAGGGGCTCCAGGCCTCTACTGGTAAGCAGCCAGGTGCCAGGCACAGCGGGGGCACCAGGCCTCCACCAGTAGGCAGCCAGGTGCCAGGCACAGCGGGGGCACCAGGCCTCTACCGATAGAAAGCCTAAGGCCACGCACAGCAGTGGCACCAGGTCTCTACCAGTAGGCAGCCACAGGCCACACAGCAGCCGTGGACAGCCCACAGTGAGTGTGCAACACACTCTAAATGGAGGAGCCAGCATCCTCACAGGGACAACCTCAGAGCACCGTTGATTCAACTTAAGGAGAAACTCAGGCAGTGCATTATGGGAATTATTTAAATATCAAGGGCTGAAGGTGTTCCTATCATAATCTTCTTACTGAGGAGGAGCCTCACATAAGTCCTCCTAGGTCATGTGACTATTTATGATGCACCATGGAGCAAGGTCCAATGACTCCATCTTGTGATTAAGTTCCGCAACTTTGCTTCTGTCCATGCTCCGACAAATCTCAAGCGTTTTCACAACTCTTGTAATCAATGAAACCGAGCTTTAAATAGCAGGCTCAGGAGTGGCGCTGTTTTTAGAAGTATGCAGCCATGTTTCTCTCACCCTAAAGAACCCCCTTAAAGATCTGTAGATGCTGAGACTAATCTAACAAGAGGTGTCCTTTAGAGATGAGCGAATAGTATTTGATGTAATACGTGGCTGCCATAGGAATGCGTGTTAGCGGCCGAAGACCAAAGGGTTAAGCCTTAACCCCTTAGTGCTGGGCCGCTAACACGCATTCCTATGGCAGCCAGGTATTCGATTGAATACTATTGGGTCATCTCTAGTGTCCTTTCAAGTGATCCCTAGGATGAGTGATCTGTGCGACCATTAGCAGCTGAGAAGCGGATGATGGCCAGCAAGGGGCAGCCTGTGTATGACAGAGGATGATGCTGCTGGTGCTTGCCTTCTGACATGGACCGCCTACCTGGCAGCCATTTTGAAAAATTGACCAATAGGAACTTGAGAATTTGCATAATTACCCATAATCCTTTGCTGGAACTCTCCCTAAGCTTAGTGAATAGTGAAAAGAATAAATCAAATGAAGGAAAATGTCAAAAAAAATGTGTGTAATTCTCATCTGTGGGGTGGGCGGAGCCTGCTGGTTTGGTCCAAGCGTGGCTGCTAGGTCAGGATTCCAGCAGCTGAAATTTTGAGGCATTCCAAACAGAAAAGCAAAAATTTTAGTCTAGGTTTTAATAAAAGGGTTTTTTTTTCTTTGTAATTTAAACAGCCATTGCTGAATATGCACTACTGGCAGCCACAGGCCACGCCCAGCAGGGGCTCCAGGCCTCTACCAGTAGGCAACCAGGTGCCACGCACAGCGGGGGCACCAGGCCTCTACCGATAGAAAGCCGAAGGCCAAGCACAGCAGGGGCACCAGGCCTCTACCGATAGAAAGCCGAAGGCCACTCACAGCAGTGGCACCAGACCTCTACCAGTAGGCAGCCACGGGCCACACAGCAGCCGTGGACAGCCCACAGTGAGTGTGCAACACACTCTACATGGAGGAGCCAGCATCCTCACAGGGACAACCTCAGAGCACCGTTGATTCAACTTAAGGAGAAACTCAGGCAGTGCATTATGGGAATTATTTAAATATCAAGGGCTGAAGGTGTTCCTATCATAATCTTCTTACTGAGGAGGAGCCTCACATAAGTCCTCCTAGGTCATGTGACTATTTATGATGCACCATGGAGCAAGGTCCAATGACTCCATCTTGTGATTAAGTTCCGTAACTTTGCTTCTGTCCATGCTCCGACAAATCTCAAGCGTTTTCACAACTCTTGTAATCAATCAAACCGAGCTTCAATTAGCAGGCTCAGGAGTGGCGCTGTTTTTAGAAGTATGCAGCCATGTTTCTCTCACCCTAAAGAACCCCCTTAAAGATCTGTAGATGCTGAGACTAATCTAACAAGAGGTGTCCTTTAGAGATGAGCGAATAGTATTTGATGTAATACGTGGCTGCCATAGGAATGCGTGTTAGCGGCCGAAGACCAAGGGGTTAAGCCTTAACCCCTTAGTTCTGGGCCGCTAACACGCATTCCTATGGCAGCCAGGTATTCGATTGAATACTATTGGGTCATCTCTAGTGTCCTTTCAAGTGATCCCTAGGATGAGTGATCTGTGCGACCATTAGCAGCCGAGAAGCGGATGATGGCCAGCAAGGGGCAGCCTGTGTATGACAGAGGATGATGCTGCTGGTGCTTGCCTTCTGACATGGACCGCCTACCTGGCAGCCATTTTGAAAAATTGACCAATAGGAACTTGAGAATTTGCATAATTACCCATAATCCTTTGCTGGAACTCTCCCTAAGCTTAGTGAATAGTGAAAAGAATAAATCAAATGAAGGAAAATGTCAAAAAAAAAAAAAGTGTGTAATTCTCATCTGTGGGGTGGGCGGAGCCTGCTGGTTTGGTCCAAGCGTGGCTGCTAGGTCAGGATTCCAGCAGCTGAAATTTTGAGGGATTCCAAACAGAAAAGCAAAAATTTTAGTCTAGGTTTTAATAAAAGGTTTTTTTTTTTCCTTTGTAATTTAAACAGCCATTGCTGAATACGCACTACTGGCAGCCACAGGCCACGCCCAGCAGGGGCTCCAGGCCTCTACCGGTAGGCAGCCAGGTGCCAGGCACAGCAGGGGCACCAGGCCTCTACCGGTAGGCAGCCAGGTGCAAGGCACAGCGGGGGCACCAGGCCTCTATCGATAGAAAGACGAAGGCCACGCACAGCAGTAGGCAGCCACGGGCCACACAGCAGCCGTGGACAGCCCACAGTGAGTGTGCAACACACTCTGCATGGAGGAGCCAGCATCCTCACAGGGACAACCTCAGAGCACCGTTGATTCAACTTAAGGAGAAACTCAGGCAGTGCATTATGGGAATTATTTAAATATCAAGGGCTGAAGGTGTTCCTATCATAATCTTCTTACTGAGGAGGAGCCTCACATAAGTCCTCCTTGGTCATGTGACTATTTATGATGCACCATGGAGCAAGGTCCAATGACTCCATCTTGTGATTAAGTTCCGTAACTTTGCTTCTGTCCATGCTCCGACAAATCTCAAGCGTTTTCACAACTCTTGTAATCAATGAAACGAGCTTTAAATAGCAGGCTCAGGAGTGACGCTGTTTTTAGATGTATGCAGCCATGTTTCTCTCACCCTAAAGAACCCCCTTAAAGATCTGTAGATGCTGAGACTAATCTAACAAGAGGTGTCCTTTAGAGATGAGCGAATAGTATTTGATGTAATACGTGGCTGCCATAGGAATGCGTGTTAGCGGCCGAAGACCAAAGGGTTAAGCCTTAACCCCTTAGTGCTGGGCCTCTAACACGCATTCCTATGGCAGCCAGGTATTCGATTGAATACTATTGGGTCATCTCTAGTGTCCTTTCAAGTGATCCCTAGGATGAGTGATCTGTGCGACCATTAGCAGCCAAGAAGCGGATGATGGCCAGCAAGGGGCAGCCTGTGTATGACAGAGGATGATGCTGCTGGTGCTTGCCTTCTGACATGGACCGCCTACCTGGCAGCCATTTTGAAAAATTGACCAATAGGAACTTGAGAATTTGCATAATTACCCATAATCCTTTGCTGGAACTCTCCCTAAGCTTAGTGAATAGTGAAAAGAATAAATCAAATGAAGGAAAATGTCAAAAAAATGTGTGTAATTCTCATCTGTGGGGTGGGCGGAGCCTGCTGGTTTGGTCCAAGCGTGGCTGCTAGGTCAGGATTCCAGCAGCTGAAATTTTGAGGGATTCCAAACAGAAAAGCAAAAATTTTAGTCTAGGTTTTAATAAAAGGGTTTCTTTTTCTTTGTAATTTAAACAGCCATTGCTGAATATGCACTACTGGCAGCCACAGGCCACCACCGGTAGGCAGCCAGGTGCCAGGCACAGCAGGGGCACCAGGCCTCCACTGGTAGGCAGCTAGGTGCCAGGCACAGCGGGGGCACCAGGCCTCCACCGGTAGGCAGCCAGGTGCCAGGCACAGCGGGGGCACCAGGCCTCCACCGGTAGAAAGCCTAAGGCCACGCACAGCAGTGGAACCAGGCCTCTACCAGTAGGCAGCCACAGCCCACAGTGAGTGTGCAACACACTCTACATGGAGGAGCCAGCATCCTCACAGGGACAACCTCAGAGCACCGTTGATTCAACTTAAGGAGAAACTCAGGCAGTGCATTATGGGAATTATTTAAATATCAAGGGCTGAAGGTGTTCCTATCATAATCTTCTTACTGAGGAGGAGCCTCACATAAGTCCTCCTAGGTCATGTGACTATTTATGATGCACCATGGAGCAAGGTCCAATGACTCCATCTTGTGATTAAGTTCCGTAACTTTGCTTCTGTCCATGCTCCGACAAATCTCAAGCGTTTTCACAACTCTTGTAATCAATGAAACCGAGCTTCAAATAGCAGGCTCAGGAGTGGCGCTGTTTTTAGAAGTATGCAGCCATGTTTCTCTCACCCTAAAGAACCCCCTTAAAGATCTGTAGATGCTGAGACTAATCTAACAAGAAGTGTCCTTTAGAGATGAGCGAATAGTATTTGATGTAATACGTGGCTGCCATAGGAATGCGTGTTAGCGGCCGAAGACCAAGGGGTTAAGCCTTAACCCCTTAGTGCTGGGCCGCTAACACGCATTCTGATGGCAGCCAGGTATTCGATTGAATACTATTGGGTCATCTCTAGTGTCCTTTCAAGTGATCCCTAGGATAAGTGATCTGTGCGACCATTAGCAGCCGAGAAGCGGATGATGGCCAGCAAGGGGCAGCCTGTGTATGACAGAGGATGATGCTGCTGGTGCTTGCCTTCTGACATGGACCGCCTACCTGGCAGCCATTTTGATAAATTGACCAATAGGAACTTGAGAATTTGCATAATTACCCATAATCCTTTGCTGGAACTCTCCCTAAGCTTAGTGAATAGTGAAAAGAATAAATCAAATGAAGAAAAATGGCAAAAAAAAGTGTGTAATTCTCATCTGTGGGGTGGGCGGAGCCTGCTGGTTTGGTCCAAGCGTGGCTGCTAGGTCAGGATTCCAGCAGCTGAAATTTTGAGGGATTCCAAACAGAAAAGCAAAAATTTTAGTCTAGGTTTTAATAATATGGTTTTTTTTCTTTGTAATTTAAACAGCCATTGCTGAATATGCACTACTGGCAGCCACAGGCCACGCCCAGCAGGGGCTCCAGGCCTCTACCGGTAAGCAGCCAGGTGCCAGGCACAGCGGGGGCACCAGGCCTCCACCAGTAGGCATCCAGGTACAGCGGGGGCACCAGGCCTCTACCGATAGAAAGCCTAAGGCCACGCACAGCAGTGGCACCAGGCCTCTACCAGTGGACAGCCCACAGTGAGTGTGCAACACACTCTACATGGAGGAGCCAGCATCCTCACAGGGACAACCTCAGAGCACCGTTGATTCAACTTAAGGAGAAACTCAGGCAGTGCATTATGGGAATTATTTAAATATCAAGGGCTGAAGGTGTTCCTATCATAATCTTCTTACTGAGGAGGAGCCTCACATATGTCCTCCTAGGTCATGTGACTATTTATGATGCACCATGGAGCAAGGTCCAATGACTCCATCTTGTGATTAAGTTCCGCAACTTTGCTTCTGTCCATGCTCCGACAAATCTCAAGCGTTTTCACAACTCTTGTAATCAATGAAACCGAGCTTTAAATAGCAGGCTCAGGAGTGGCGCTGTTTTTAGAAGTATGCAGCCATGTTTCTCTAACCCTAAAGAACCCCCTTAAAGATCTGTAGATGCTGAGACTAATCTAACAAGAGGTGTCCTTTAGAGATGAGCGAATAGTATTTGATGTAATACGTGGCTGCCATAGGAATGCGTGTTAGCGGCCGAAGACCAAAGGGTTAAGCCTTAACCCCTTAGTGCTGGGCCGCTAACACGCATTCCTATGGCAGCCAGGTATTCGATTGAATACTATTGGGTCATCTCTAGTGTCCTTTCAAGTGATCCCTAGGATGAGTGATCTGTGCGACCATTAGCAGCTGAGAAGCGGATGATGGCCAGCAAGGGGCAGCCTGTGTATGACAGAGGATGATGCTGCTGGTGCTTGCCTTCTGACATGGACCGCCTACCTGGCAGCCATTTTGAAAAATTGACCAATAGGAACTTGAGAATTTGCATAATTACCCATAATCCTTTGCTGGAACTCTCCCTAAGCTTAGTGAATAGTGAAAAGAATAAATCAAATGAAGGAAAATGTCAAAAAAAAATGTGTGTAATTCTCATCTGTGGGGTGGGCGGAGCCTGCTGGTTTGGTCCAAGCGTGGCTGCTAGGTCAGGATTCCAGCAGCTGAAATTTTGAGGCATTCCAAACAGAAAAGCAAAAATTTTAGTCTAGGTTTTAATAAAAGGGTTTTTTTTTCTTTGTAATTTAAACAGCCATTGCTGAATATGCACTACTGGCAGCCACAGGCCACACCCAGCAGGGGCTCCAGGCCTCTACCAGTAGGCAGTAAGGTACAGCAGGGGCACCAGGCCTCTACCGATAGAAAGCCGAAGGCCAAGCACAGCAGGGGCACCAGGCCTCTACCGATAGAAAGCCGAAGGCCACGCACAGCAGTGGCACCAGATCTCTACCAGCAGGCAGCCACGGGCCACACAGCAGCCGTAGACAGCCCACAGTGAGTGTGCAACACACTCTACATGGAGGAGCCAGCATCCTCACAGGGACAACCTCAGAGCACCGTTGATTCAACTTAAGGAGAAACTCAGGCAGTGCATTATGGGAATTATTTAAATATCAAGGGCTGAAGGTGTTCCTATCATAATCTTCTTACTGAGGAGGAGCCTCACATAAGTCCTCCTAGGTCATGTGACTATTTATGATGCACCATGGAGCAAGGTCCAATGACTCCATCTTGTGATTAAGTTCCGTAACTTTGCTTCTGTCCATGCTCCGACAAATCTCAAGCGTTTTCACAACTCTTGTAATCAATCAAACCGAGCTTCAATTAGCAGGCTCAGGAGTGGCGCTGTTTTTAGAAGTATGCAGCCATGTTTCTCTCACCCTAAAGAACCCCCTTAAAGATCTGTAGATGCTGAGACTAATCTAACAAGAGGTGTCCTTTAGAGATGAGCGAATAGTATTTGATGTAATACGTGGCTGCCATAGGAATGCGTGTTAGCGG
Organism: Leptodactylus fuscus; assembly: GCF_031893055.1. NCBI lineage: Eukaryota > Metazoa > Chordata > Amphibia > Anura > Leptodactylidae > Leptodactylus > Leptodactylus fuscus. Next base: position 42,983,096 of record NC_134274.1, read on the forward strand.
CCGAAGACCAAGGGGTTAAGCCTTAACCCCTTAGTTCTGGGCCGCTAACACGCATTCCTATGGCAGCCAGGTATTCGATTGAATACTATTGGGTCATCTCTAGTGTCCTTTCAAGTGATCCCTAGGATGAGTGATCTGTGCGACCATTAGCAGCCGAGAAGCGGATGATGGCCAGCAAGGGGCAGCCTGTGTATGACAGAGGATGATGCTGCTGGTGCTTGCCTTCTGACATGGACCGCCTACCTGGCAGCCATTTTGAAAAATTGACCAATAGGAACTTGAGAATTTGCATAATTACCCATAATCCTTTGCTGGAACTCTCCCTAAGCTTAGTGAATAGTGAAAAGAATAAATCAAATGAAGGAAAATGTCAAAAAAAATGTGTGTAATTCTCATCTGTGGGGTGGGCGGAGCCTGCTGGTTTGGTCCAAGCGTGGCTGCTAGGTCAGGATTCCAGCAGCTGAAATTTTGAGGCATTCCAAACAGAAAAGCAAAAATTTTAGTCTAGGTTTTAATAAAAGGTTTTTTTTTTCTTTGTAACTTAAACAGCCATTGCTTAATATGCACTACTGGCAGCCACAGGCCACACCCAGCAGGGGCTCCAGGCCTCTACCAGTAGGCAGCAAGGTACAGCAGGGGCACCAGGCCTCTACCGATAGAAAGCCAAAGGCCAAGCACAGCAGGGGCACCAGGCCTCTACCGATAGAAAGCCGAAGGCCACGCACAGCAGTGGCACCAGACCTCTACCAGTAGGCAGCCACGGGCCACACAGCAGCCGTAGACAGCCCACAGTGAGTGTGCAACACACTCTTCATGGAAGAGTCAGCATCCTCACAGGGACAACCTCAGAGCACCGTTGATTCAACTTAAGGAGAAACTCAGGCAGTGCATTATGGGAATTATTTAAATATCAAGGGCTGAAGGTGTTCCTATCATAATCTTCTTACTGAGGAGGAGCCTCACATAAGTCCTCCTAGGTCATGTGACTATTTATGATGCACCATGGAGCAAGGTCCAATGACTCCATCTTGTGATTAAGTTCCGTAACTTTGCTTCTGTCCATGCTCCGACAAATCTCAAGCGTTTTCACAACTCTTGTAATCAATCAAACCGAGCTTCAATTAGCAGGCTCAGGAGTGGCGCTGTTTTTAGAAGTATGCAGCCATGTTTCTCTCACCCTAAAGAACCCCCTTAAAGATCTGTAGATGCTGAGACTAATCTAACAAGAGGTGTCCTTTAGAGATGAGCGAATAGTATTTGATGTAATACGTGGCTGCCATAGGAATGCGTGTTAGCGGCCGAAGACCAAGGGGTTAAGCCTTAACCCCTTAGTTCTGGGCCGCTAACACGCATTCCTATGGCAGCCAGGTATTCGATTGAATACTATTGGGTCATCTCTAGTGTCCTTTCAAGTGATCCCTAGGATGAGTGATCTGTGCGACCATTAGCAGCCGAGAAGCGGATGATGGCCAGCAAGGGGCAGCCTGTGTATGACAGAGGATGATGCTGCTGGTGCTTGCCTTCTGACATGGACCGCCTACCTGGCAGCCATTTTGAAAAATTGACCAATAGGAACTTGAGAATTTGCATAATTACCCATAATCCTTTGCTGGAACTCTCCCTAAGCTTAGTGAATAGTGAAAAGAATAAATCAAATGAAGGAAAATGTCAAAAAAAAAAAAAGTGTGTAATTCTCATCTGTGGGGTGGGCGGAGCCTGCTGGTTTGGTCCAAGCGTGGCTGCTAGGTCAGGATTCCAGCAGCTGAAATTTTGAGGGATTCCAAACAGAAAAGCAAAAATTTTAGTCTAGGTTTTAATAAAAGGTTTTTTTTTTTCCTTTGTAATTTAAACAGCCATTGCTGAATACGCACTACTGGCAGCCACAGGCCACGCCCAGCAGGGGCTCCAGGCCTCTACCGGTAGGCAGCCAGGTGCCAGGCACAGCAGGGGCACCAGGCCTCTACCGGTAGGCAGCCAGGTGCAAGGCACAGCGGGGGCACCAGGCCTCTATCGATAGAAAGACGAAGGCCACGCACAGCAGTAGGCAGCCACGGGCCACACAGCAGCCGTGGACAGCCCACAGTGAGTGTGCAACACACTCTGCATGGAGGAGCCAGCATCCTCACAGGGACAACCTCAGAGCACCGTTGATTCAACTTAAGGAGAAACTCAGGCAGTGCATTATGGGAATTATTTAAATATCAAGGGCTGAAGGTGTTCCTATCATAATCTTCTTACTGAGGAGGAGCCTCACATAAGTCCTCCTTGGTCATGTGACTATTTATGATGCACCATGGAGCAAGGTCCAATGACTCCATCTTGTGATTAAGTTCCGTAACTTTGCTTCTGTCCATGCTCCGACAAATCTCAAGCGTTTTCACAACTCTTGTAATCAATGAAACCGAGCTTTAAATAGCAGGCTCAGGAGTGACGCTGTTTTTAGATGTATGCAGCCATGTTTCTCTCACCCTAAAGAACCCCCTTAAAGATCTGTAGATGCTGAGACTAATCTAACAAGAGGTGTCCTTTAGAGATGAGCGAATAGTATTTGATGTAATACGTGGCTGCCATAGGAATGCGTGTTAGCGGCCGAAGACCAAAGGGTTAAGCCTTAACCCCTTAGTGCTGGGCCTCTAACACGCATTCCTATGGCAGCCAGGTATTCGATTGAATACTATTGGGTCATCTCTAGTGTCCTTTCAAGTGATCCCTAGGATGAGTGATCTGTGCGACCATTAGCAGCCAAGAAGCGGATGATGGCCAGCAAGGGGCAGCCTGTGTATGACAGAGGATGATGCTGCTGGTGCTTGCCTTCTGACATGGACCGCCTACCTGGCAGCCATTTTGAAAAATTGACCAATAGGAACTTGAGAATTTGCATAATTACCCATAATCCTTTGCTGGAACTCTCCCTAAGCTTAGTGAATAGTGAAAAGAATAAATCAAATGAAGGAAAATGTCAAAAAAATGTGTGTAATTCTCATCTGTGGGGTGGGCGGAGCCTGCTGGTTTGGTCCAAGCGTGGCTGCTAGGTCAGGATTCCAGCAGCTGAAATTTTGAGGGATTCCAAACAGAAAAGCAAAAATTTTAGTCTAGGTTTTAATAAAAGGGTTTCTTTTTCTTTGTAATTTAAACAGCCATTGCTGAATATGCACTACTGGCAGCCACAGGCCACCACCGGTAGGCAGCCAGGTGCCAGGCACAGCAGGGGCACCAGGCCTCCACTGGTAGGCAGCTAGGTGCCAGGCACAGCGGGGGCACCAGGCCTCCACCGGTAGGCAGCCAGGTGCCAGGCACAGCGGGGGCACCAGGCCTCCACCGGTAGAAAGCCTAAGGCCACGCACAGCAGTGGAACCAGGCCTCTACCAGTAGGCAGCCACAGCCCACAGTGAGTGTGCAACACACTCTACATGGAGGAGCCAGCATCCTCACAGGGACAACCTCAGAGCACCGTTGATTCAACTTAAGGAGAAACTCAGGCAGTGCATTATGGGAATTATTTAAATATCAAGGGCTGAAGGTGTTCCTATCATAATCTTCTTACTGAGGAGGAGCCTCACATAAGTCCTCCTAGGTCATGTGACTATTTATGATGCACCATGGAGCAAGGTCCAATGACTCCATCTTGTGATTAAGTTCCGTAACTTTGCTTCTGTCCATGCTCCGACAAATCTCAAGCGTTTTCACAACTCTTGTAATCAATGAAACCGAGCTTCAAATAGCAGGCTCAGGAGTGGCGCTGTTTTTAGAAGTATGCAGCCATGTTTCTCTCACCCTAAAGAACCCCCTTAAAGATCTGTAGATGCTGAGACTAATCTAACAAGAAGTGTCCTTTAGAGATGAGCGAATAGTATTTGATGTAATACGTGGCTGCCATAGGAATGCGTGTTAGCGGCCGAAGACCAAGGGGTTAAGCCTTAACCCCTTAGTGCTGGGCCGCTAACACGCATTCTGATGGCAGCCAGGTATTCGATTGAATACTATTGGGTCATCTCTAGTGTCCTTTCAAGTGATCCCTAGGATAAGTGATCTGTGCGACCATTAGCAGCCGAGAAGCGGATGATGGCCAGCAAGGGGCAGCCTGTGTATGACAGAGGATGATGCTGCTGGTGCTTGCCTTCTGACATGGACCGCCTACCTGGCAGCCATTTTGATAAATTGACCAATAGGAACTTGAGAATTTGCATAATTACCCATAATCCTTTGCTGGAACTCTCCCTAAGCTTAGTGAATAGTGAAAAGAATAAATCAAATGAAGAAAAATGGCAAAAAAAAGTGTGTAATTCTCATCTGTGGGGTGGGCGGAGCCTGCTGGTTTGGTCCAAGCGTGGCTGCTAGGTCAGGATTCCAGCAGCTGAAATTTTGAGGGATTCCAAACAGAAAAGCAAAAATTTTAGTCTAGGTTTTAATAATATGGTTTTTTTTCTTTGTAATTTAAACAGCCATTGCTGAATATGCACTACTGGCAGCCACAGGCCACGCCCAGCAGGGGCTCCAGGCCTCTACCGGTAAGCAGCCAGGTGCCAGGCACAGCGGGGGCACCAGGCCTCCACCAGTAGGCATCCAGGTACAGCGGGGGCACCAGGCCTCTACCGATAGAAAGCCTAAGGCCACGCACAGCAGTGGCACCAGGCCTCTACCAGTGGACAGCCCACAGTGAGTGTGCAACACACTCTACATGGAGGAGCCAGCATCCTCACAGGGACAACCTCAGAGCACCGTTGATTCAACTTAAGGAGAAACTCAGGCAGTGCATTATGGGAATTATTTAAATATCAAGGGCTGAAGGTGTTCCTATCATAATCTTCTTACTGAGGAGGAGCCTCACATATGTCCTCCTAGGTCATGTGACTATTTATGATGCACCATGGAGCAAGGTCCAATGACTCCATCTTGTGATTAAGTTCCGCAACTTTGCTTCTGTCCATGCTCCGACAAATCTCAAGCGTTTTCACAACTCTTGTAATCAATGAAACCGAGCTTTAAATAGCAGGCTCAGGAGTGGCGCTGTTTTTAGAAGTATGCAGCCATGTTTCTCTAACCCTAAAGAACCCCCTTAAAGATCTGTAGATGCTGAGACTAATCTAACAAGAGGTGTCCTTTAGAGATGAGCGAATAGTATTTGATGTAATACGTGGCTGCCATAGGAATGCGTGTTAGCGGCCGAAGACCAAAGGGTTAAGCCTTAACCCCTTAGTGCTGGGCCGCTAACACGCATTCCTATGGCAGCCAGGTATTCGATTGAATACTATTGGGTCATCTCTAGTGTCCTTTCAAGTGATCCCTAGGATGAGTGATCTGTGCGACCATTAGCAGCTGAGAAGCGGATGATGGCCAGCAAGGGGCAGCCTGTGTATGACAGAGGATGATGCTGCTGGTGCTTGCCTTCTGACATGGACCGCCTACCTGGCAGCCATTTTGAAAAATTGACCAATAGGAACTTGAGAATTTGCATAATTACCCATAATCCTTTGCTGGAACTCTCCCTAAGCTTAGTGAATAGTGAAAAGAATAAATCAAATGAAGGAAAATGTCAAAAAAAAATGTGTGTAATTCTCATCTGTGGGGTGGGCGGAGCCTGCTGGTTTGGTCCAAGCGTGGCTGCTAGGTCAGGATTCCAGCAGCTGAAATTTTGAGGCATTCCAAACAGAAAAGCAAAAATTTTAGTCTAGGTTTTAATAAAAGGGTTTTTTTTTCTTTGTAATTTAAACAGCCATTGCTGAATATGCACTACTGGCAGCCACAGGCCACACCCAGCAGGGGCTCCAGGCCTCTACCAGTAGGCAGTAAGGTACAGCAGGGGCACCAGGCCTCTACCGATAGAAAGCCGAAGGCCAAGCACAGCAGGGGCACCAGGCCTCTACCGATAGAAAGCCGAAGGCCACGCACAGCAGTGGCACCAGATCTCTACCAGCAGGCAGCCACGGGCCACACAGCAGCCGTAGACAGCCCACAGTGAGTGTGCAACACACTCTACATGGAGGAGCCAGCATCCTCACAGGGACAACCTCAGAGCACCGTTGATTCAACTTAAGGAGAAACTCAGGCAGTGCATTATGGGAATTATTTAAATATCAAGGGCTGAAGGTGTTCCTATCATAATCTTCTTACTGAGGAGGAGCCTCACATAAGTCCTCCTAGGTCATGTGACTATTTATGATGCACCATGGAGCAAGGTCCAATGACTCCATCTTGTGATTAAGTTCCGTAACTTTGCTTCTGTCCATGCTCCGACAAATCTCAAGCGTTTTCACAACTCTTGTAATCAATCAAACCGAGCTTCAATTAGCAGGCTCAGGAGTGGCGCTGTTTTTAGAAGTATGCAGCCATGTTTCTCTCACCCTAAAGAACCCCCTTAAAGATCTGTAGATGCTGAGACTAATCTAACAAGAGGTGTCCTTTAGAGATGAGCGAATAGTATTTGATGTAATACGTGGCTGCCATAGGAATGCGTGTTAGCGGCCGAAGACCAAGGGGTTAAGCCTTAACCCCTTAGTTCTGGGCCGCTAACACGCATTCCTATGGCAGCCAGGTATTCGATTGAATACTATTGGGTCATCTCTAGTGTCCTTTCAAGTGATCCCTAGGATGAGTGATCTGTGCGACCATTAGCAGCCGAGAAGCGGATGATGGCCAGCAAGGGGCAGCCTGTGTATGACAGAGGATGATGCTGCTGGTGCTTGCCTTCTGACATGGACCGCCTACCTGGCAGCCATTTTAAAAAATTGACCAATAGGAACTTGAGAATTTGCATAATTACCCATAATCCTTTGCTGGAACTCTCCCTAAGCTTAGTGAATAGTGAAAAGAATAAATCAAATGAAGGAAAATGTCAAAAAAAATGTGTGTAATTCTCATCTGTGGGGTGGGCGGAGCCTGCTGGTTTGGTCCAAGCGTGGCTGCTAGGTCAGGATTCCAGCAGCTGAAATTTTGAGGCATTCCAAACAGAAAAGCAAAAATTTTAGTCTAGGTTTTAATAAAAGGTTTTTTTTTTCTTTGTAACTTAAACAGCCATTGCTTAATATGCACTACTGGCAGCCACAGGCCACACCCAGCAGGGGCTCCAGGCCTCTACCAGTAGGCAGCAAGGTACAGCAGGGGCACCAGGCCTCTACCGATAGAAAGCCAAAGGCCAAGCACAGCAGGGGCACCAGGCCTCTACCGATAGAAAGCCGAAGGCCACGCACAGCAGTGGCACCAGACCTCTACCAGTAGGCAGCCACGGGCCACACAGCAGCCGTAGACAGCCCACAGTGAGTGTGCAACACACTCTTCATGGAAGAGTCAGCATCCTCACAGGGACAACCTCAGAGCACCGTTGATTCAACTTAAGGAGAAACTCAGGCAGTGCATTATGGGAATTATTTAAATATCAAGGGCTGAAGGTGTTCCTATCATAATCTTCTTACTGAGGAGGAGCCTCACATAAGTCCTCCTAGGTCATGTGACTATTTATGATGCACCATGGAGCAAGGTCCAATGACTCCATCTTGTGATTAAGTTCCGTAACTTTGCTTCTGTCCATGCTCCGACAAATCTCAAGCGTTTTCACAACTCTTGTAATCAATCAAACCGAGCTTCAATTAGCAGGCTCAGGAGTGGCGCTGTTTTTAGAAGTATGCAGCCATGTTTCTCTCACCCTAAAGAACCCCCTTAAAGATCTGTAGATGCTGAGAAAAATCTAACAAGAGGTGTCCTTTAGAGATGAGCGAATAGTATTTGATGTAATACATGGCTGCCATAGGAATGCGTGTTAGCGGCCGAAGACCAAGGGGTTAAGCCTTAACCCCTTAGTTCTGGGCCGCTAACACGCATTCCTATGGCAGCCAGGTATTCGATTGAATACTATTGGGTCATCTCTAGTGTCCTTTCAAGTGATCCCTAGGATGAGTGATCTGTGCGACCATTAGCAGCCGAGAAGCGGATGATGGCCAGCAAGGGGCAGCCTGTGTATGACAGAGGATGATGCTGCTGGTGCTTGCCTTCTGACATGGACCGCCTACCTGGCAGCCATTTTGAAAAATTGACCAATAGGAACTTGAGAATTTGCATAATTACCCATAATCCTTTGCTGGAACTCTCCCTAAGCTTAGTGAATAGTGAAAAGAATAAATCAAATGAAGGAAAATGTCAAAAAAAAAAAAAGTGTGTAATTCTCATCTGTGGGGTGGGCAGAGCCTGCTGGTTTGGTCCAAGCGTGGCTGCTAGGTCAGGATTCCAGCAGCTGAAATTTTGAGGGATTCCAAACAGAAAAGCAAAAATTTTAGTCTAGGTTTTAATAAAAGGGTTTTTTTTTTTCTTTGTAATTTAAACAGCCATTGCTGAATACGCACTACTGGCAGCCACAGGCCACGCCCAGCAGGGGCTCCAGGCCTCTATCGGTAGGCAGCCAGGTGCCAGGCACAGCGGGGGCACCAGGCCTCTACCGGTAGGCAGCCAGGTGTCAGGCACAGCGGGGGCACCAGGCCTCTATCGATAGAAAGCCGAAGGCCACGCACAGCAGCCGTAGACAGCCCACAGTGAGTGTGCAACACACTCTGCATGGAGGAGCCAGCATCCTCACAGGGACAACCTCAGAGCACCGTTGATTCAACTTAAGGAGAAACTCAGGCAGTGCATTATGGGAATTATTTAAATATCAAGGGCTGAAGGTGTTCCTATCATAATCTTCTTACTGAGGAGGAGCCTCACATAAGTCCTCCTAGGTCATGTGACTATTTATGATGCACCATGGAGCAAGGTCCAATGACTCCATCTTGTGATTAAGTTCCGTAACTTTGCTTCTGTCCATGCTCCGACAAATCTCAAGCGTTTTCACAACTCTTGTAATCAATGAAACCGAGCTTTAAATAGCAGGCTCAGGAGTGGCGCTGTTTTTAGAAGTATGCAGCCATGTTTCTCTCACCCTAAAGAACCCCCTTAAAGATCTGTAGATGCTGAGACTAATCTAACAAGAGGTGTCCTTTAGAGATGAGCGAATAGTATTTGATGTAATACGTGGCTGCCATAGGAATGCGTGTTAGCGGCCGAAGACCAAAGGGTTAAGCCTTAACCCCTTAGTGCTGGGCCGCTAACACGCATTCCTATGGCAGCCAGGTATTCGATTGAATACTATTGGGTCATCTCTAGTGTCCTTTCAAGTGATCCCTAGGATGAGTGATCTGTGCGACCATTAGCAGCCGAGAAGCGGATGATGGCCAGCAAGGGGCAGCCTGTGTATGACAGAGGATGATGCTGCTGGTGCTTGCCTTCTGACATGGACCGCCTACCTGGCAGCCATTTTGAAAAATTGACCAATAGGAACTTGAGAATTTGCATAATTACCCATAATCCTTTGCTGGAACTCTCCGTAAGCTTAGTGAATAGTGAAAAGAATAAATCAAATGAAGGAAAATGTCAAAAAAAAAAAAAAAAAATGTGTAATTCTCATCTGTGGGGTGGGCAGAGCCTGCTGGTTTGGTCCAAGCGTGGCTGCTAGGTCAGGATTCCAGCAGCTGAAATTTTGAGGGATTCCAAACAGAAAAGCAAAAATTTTAGTCTAGGTTTTAATAAAAGGGTTTTTTTTTTTCTTTGTAATTTAAACAGCCATTGCTGAATACGCACTACTGGCAGCCACAGGCCACGCCCAGCAGGGGCTCCAGGCCTCTACCGGTAGGCAGCCAGGTGCCAGGCACAGCGGGGGCACCAGGCCTCTACCGGTAGGCAGCCAGGTGCCAGGCACAGCGGGGGCACCAGGCCTCTATCGATAGAAAGCCGAAGGCCACGCGCAGCAGCCGTGGAAAGCCCACAGTGAGTGTGCAACACACTCTGCATGGAGGAGCCAGCATCCTCACAGGGACAACCTCAGAGCACCGTTGATTCAACTTAAGGAGAAACTCAGGCAGTGCATTATGGGAATTATTTAAATATCAAGGGCTGAAGGTGTTCCTATCATAATCTTCTTACTGAGGAGGAGCCTCACATAAGTCCTCCTAGGTCATGTGACTATTTATGATGCACCATGGAGCAAGGTCCAATGACTCCATCTTGTGATTAAGTTCCGCAACTTTGCTTCTGTCCATGCTCCGACAAATCTCAAGCGTTTTCACAACTCTTGTAATCAATGAAACCGAGCTTTAAATAGCAGGCTCAGGAGTGGCGCTGTTTTTAGAAGTATGCAGCCATGTTTCTCTAACCCTAAAGAACCCCCTTAAAGATCTGTAGATGCTGAGACTAATCTAACAAGAGGTGTCCTTTAGAGATGAGCGAATAGTATTTGATGTAATACGTGGCTGCCATAGGAATGCGTGTTAGCGGCCGAAGACCAAAGGGTTAAGCCTTAACCCCTTAGTGCTGGGCCGCTAACACGCATTCCTATGGCAGCCAGGTATTCGATTGAATACTATTGGGTCATCTCTAGTGTCCTTTCAAGTGATCCCTAGGATGAGTGATCTGTGCGACCATTAGCAGCTGAGAAGCGGATGATGGCCAGCAAGGGGCAGCCTGTGTATGACAGAGGATGATGCTGCTGGTGCTTGCCTTCTGACATGGACCGCCTACCTGGCAGCCATTTTGAAAAATTGACCAATAGGAACTTGAGAATTTGCATAATTACCCATAATCCTTTGCTGGAACTCTCCCTAAGCTTAGTGAATAGTGAAAAGAATAAATCAAATGAAGGAAAATGTCAAAAAAAAAAAGTGTGTAATTCTCATCTGTGGGGTGGGCGGAGCCTGCTGGTTTGGTCCAAGCGTGGCTGCTAGGTCAGGATTCCAGCAGCTGAAACTTTGAGGCATTCCAAACAGAAAAGCAAAAATTTTAGTCTAGGTTTTAATAAAAGGGTTTTTTTTTCTTTGTAATTTAAACAGCCATTGCTGAATATGCACTACTGGCAGCCACAGGCCACGCCCAGCAGGGGCTCCAGGCCTCTACCAGTAGGCAGCAAGGTACAGCAGGGGCACCAGGCCTCTACCGATAGAAAGCCGAAGGCCAAGCACAGCAGGGGCACCAGGCCTCTACCGATAGAAAGCCGAAGGCCACGCACAGCAGTGGCACCAGACCTCTACCAGTAGGCAGCCACGGGCCACACAGCAGCCGTAGACAGCCCACAGTGAGTGTGCAACACACTCTACATGGAGGAGCCAGCATCCTCACAGGGACAACCTCAGAGCACCGTTGATTCAACTTAAGGAGAAACTCAGGCAGTGCATTATGGGAATTATTTAAATATCAAGGGCTGAAGGTGTTCCTATCATAATCTTCTTACTGAGGAGGAGCCTCACATAAGTCCTCCTAGGTCATGTGACTATTTATGATGCACCATGGAGCAAGGTCCAATGACTCCATCTTGTGATTAAGTTCCGTAACTTTGCTTCTGTCCATGCTCCGACAAATCTCAAGCGTTTTCACAACTCTTGTAATCAATGAAACCGAGCTTCAATTAGCAGGCTCAGGAGTGGCGCTGTTTTTAGAAGTATGCAGCCATGTTTCTCTCACCCTAAAGAACCCCCTTAAAGATCTGTAGATGCTGAGACTAATCTAACAAGAGGTGTCCTTTAGAGATGAGCGAATAGTATTTGATGTAATACGTGGCTGCCATAGGAATGCGTGTTAGCGGCCGAAGACCAAAGGGTTAAGCCTTAACCCCTTAGTGCTGGGCCGCTAACACGCATTCCTATGGCAGCCAGGTATTCGATTGAATACTATTGGGTCATCTCTAGTGTCCTTTCAAGTGATCCCTAGGATGAGTGATCTGTGCGACCATTAGCAGCCGAGAAGCGGATGATGGCCAGCAAGGGGCAGCCTGTGTATGACAGAGGATGATGCTGCTGGTGCTTGCCTTCTGACATGGACCGCCTACCTGGCAGCCATTTTGAAAAATTGACCAATAGGAACTTGAGAATTTGCATAATTACCCATAATCCTTTGCTGGAACTCTCCCTAAGCTTAGTGAATAGTGAAAAGAATAAATCAAATGAAGGAAAATGTCAAAAAAAAAAAAGGGTGTAATGCTCATCTGTGGGGTGGGCGGAGCCTGCTGGTTTGGTCCAAGCGTGGCTGCTAGGTCAGGATTCCAGCAGCTGAAATTTTGAGGGATTCCAAACAGAAAAGCAAAAATTTTAGTCTAGGTTTTAATAAAAGGGTTTTTTTTTCTTTGTAATTTAAACAGCCATTGCTGAATATGCACTACTGGCAGCCACAGGCCACGCCCAGCAGGGGCTCCAGGCCTCTACTGGTAAGCAGCCAGGTGCCAGGCACAGCGGGGGCACCAGGCCTCCACCAGTAGGCAGCCAGGTGCCAGGCACAGCGGGGGCACCAGGCCTCTACCGATAGAAAGCCTAAGGCCACGCACAGCAGTGGCACCAGGTCTCTACCAGTAGGCAGCCACAGGCCACACAGCAGCCGTGGACAGCCCACAGTGAGTGTGCAACACACTCTACATGGAGGAGCCAGCATCCTCACAGGGACAACCTCAGAGCACCGTTGATTCAACTTAAGGAGAAACTCAGGCAGTGCATTATGGGAATTATTTAAATATCAAGGGCTGAAGGTGTTCCTATCATAATCTTCTTACTGAGGAGGAGCCTCACATAAGTCCTCCTAGGTCATGTGACTATTTATGATGCACCATGGAGCAAGGTCCAATGACTCCATCTTGTGATTAAGTTCCGCAACTTTGCTTCTGTCCATGCTCCGACAAATCTCAAGCGTTTTCACAACTCTTGTAATCAATGAAACCGAGCTTTAAATAGCAGGCTCAGGAGTGGCGCTGTTTTTAGAAGTATGCAGCCATGTTTCTCTCACCCTAAAGAACCCCCTTAAAGATCTGTAGATGCTGAGACTAATCTAACAAGAGGTGTCCTTTAGAGATGAGCGAATAGTATTTGATGTAATACGTGGCTGCCATAGGAATGCGTGTTAGCGGCCGAAGACCAAAGGGTTAAGCCTTAACCCCTTAGTGCTGGGCCGCTAACACGCATTCCTATGGCAGCCAGGTATTCGATTGAATACTATTGGGTCATCTCTAGTGTCCTTTCAAGTGATCCCTAGGATGAGTGATCTGTGCGACCATTAGCAGCTGAGAAGCGGATGATGGCCAGCAAGGGGCAGCCTGTGTATGACAGAGGATGATGCTGCTGGTGCTTGCCTTCTGACATGGACCGCCTACCTGGCAGCCATTTTGAAAAATTGACCAATAGGAACTTGAGAATTTGCATAATTACCCATAATCCTTTGCTGGAACTCTCCCTAAGCTTAGTGAATAGTGAAAAGAATAAATCAAATGAAGGAAAATGTCAAAAAAAAAAAAGTGTGTAATTCTCATCTGTGGGGTGGGCGGAGCCTGCTGGTTTGGTCCAAGCGTGGCTGCTAGGTCAGGATTCCAGCAGCTGAAATTTTGAGGCATTCCAAACAGAAAAGCAAAAATTTTAGTCTAGGTTTTAATAAAAGGGTTTTTTTTTTCTTTGTAATTTAAACAGCCATTGCTGAATATGCACTACTGGCAGCCACAGGCCACGCCCAGCAGGGGCTCCAGGCCTCTACCAGTAGGCAGCAAGGTACAGCAGGGGCACCAGGCCTCTACCGATAGAAAGCCGAAGGCCAAGCACAGCAGGGGCACCAGGCCTCTACCGATAGAAAGCCGAAGGCCACGCACAGCAGTGGCACCAGACCTCTACCAGTAGGCAGCCACGGGCCACACAGCAGCCGTAGACAGCCCACAGTGAGTGTGCAACACACTCTACATGGAGGAGCCAGCATCCTCACAGGGACAACCTCAGAGCACCGTTGATTCAACTTAAGGAGAAACTCAGGCAGTGCATTATGGGAATTATTTAAATATCAAGGGCTGAAGGTGTTCCTATCATAATCTTCTTACTGAGGAGGAGCCTCACATAAGTCCTCCTAGGTCATGTGACTATTTATGATGCACCATGGAGCAAGGTCCAATGACTCCATCTTGTGATTAAGTTCCGTAACTTTGCTTCTGTCCATGCTCCGACAAATCTCAAGCGTTTTCACAACTCTTGTAATCATTCAAACCGAGCTTCAATTAGCAGGCTCAGGAGTGGCGCTGTTTTTAGAAGTATGCAGCCATGTTTCTCTCACCCTAAAGAACCCCCTTAAAGATCTGTAGATGCTGAGACTAATCTAACAAGAGGTGTCCTTTAGAGATGAGCGAATAGTATTTGATGTAATACGTGGCTGCCATAGGAATGCGTGTTAGCGGCCGAAGACCAAGGGGTTAAGCCTTAACCCCTTAGTTCTGGGCCGCTAACACGCATTCCTATGGCAGCCAGGTATTCGATTGAATACTATTGGGTCATCTCTAGTGTCCTTTCAAGTGATCCCTAGGATGAGTGATCTGTGCGACCATTAGCAGCCGAGAAGCGGATGATGGCCAGCAAGGGGCAGCCTGTGTATGACAGAGGATGATGCTGCTGGTGCTTGCCTTCTGACATGGACCGCCTACCTGGCAGCCATTTTGAAAAATTGACCAATAGGAACTTGAGAATTTGCATAATTACCCATAATCCTTTGCTGGAACTCTCCCTAAGCTTAGTGAATAGTGAAAAGAATAAATCAAATGAAGGAAAATGTCAAAAAAAAAAAAGTGTGTAATTCTCATCTGTGGGGTGGGCAGAGCCTGCTGGTTTGGTCCAAGCGTGGCTGCTAGGTCAGGATTCCAGCAGCTGAAATTTTGAGGGATTCCAAACAGAAAAGCAAAAATTTTAGTCTAGGTTTTAATAAAAGGGTTTTTTTTTTTCTTTGTAATTTAAACAGCCATTGCTGAATACGCACTACTGGCAGCCACAGGCCACGCCCAGCAGGGGCTCCAGGCCTCTATCGGTAGGCAGCCAGGTGCCAGGCACAGCGGGGGCACCAGGCCTCTACCGGTAGGCAGCCAGGTGCCAGGCACAGCGGGGGCACCAGGCCTCTATCGATAGAAAGCCGAAGGCCACGCACAGCAGTAGGCAGCCACGGGCCGCACAGCAGCCGTAGACAGCCCACAGTGAGTGTGCAACACACTCTGCATGGAGGAGCCAGCATCCTCACAGGGACAACCTCAGAGCACCGTTGATTCAACTTAAGGAGAAACTCAGGCAGTGCATTATGGGAATTATTTAAATATCAAGGGCTGAAGGTGTTCCTATCATAATCTTCTTACTGAGGAGGAGCCTCACATAAGTCCTCCTAGGTCATGTGACTATTTATGATGCACCATGGAGCAAGGTCCAATGACTCCATCTTGTGATTAAGTTCCGTAACTTTGCTTCTGTCCATGCTCCGACAAATCTCAAGCGTTTTCACAACTCTTGTAATCAATGAAACCGAGCTTTAAATAGCAGGCTCAGGAGTGGCGCTGTTTTTAGAAGTATGCAGCCATGTTTCTCTCACCCTAAAGAACCCCCTTAAAGATCTGTAGATGCTGAGACTAATCTAACAAGAGGTGTCCTTTAGAGATGAGCGAATAGTATTTGATGTAATACGTGGCTGCCATAGGAATGCGTGTTAGCGGCCGAAGACCAAAGGGTTAAGCCTTAACCCCTTAGTGCTGGGCCGCTAACACGCATTCCTATGGCAGCCAGGTATTCGATTGAATACTATTGGGTCATCTCTAGTGTCCTTTCAAGTGATCCCTAGGATGAGTGATCTGTGCGACCATTAGCAGCCGAGAAGCGGATGATGGCCAGCAAGGGGCAGCCTGTGTATGACAGAGGATGATGCTGCTGGTGCTTGCCTTCTGACATGGACCGCCTACCTGGCAGCCATTTTGAAAAATTGACCAATAGGAACTTGAGAATTTGCATAATTACCCATAATCCTTTGCTGGAACTCTCCCTAAGCTTAGTGAATAGTGAAAAGAATAAATCAAATGAAGGAAAATGTCAAAAAAAAAAAAAAAAAAAAATGTGTAATTCTCATCTGTGGGGTGGGCAGAGCCTGCTGGTTTGGTCCAAGCGTGGCTGCTAGGTCAGGATTCCAGCAGCTGAAATTTTGAGGGATTCCAAACAGAAAAGCAAAAATTTTAGTCTAGGTTTTAATAAAAGGGTTTTTTTTTTTCTTTGTAATTTAAACAGCCATTGCTGAATACGCACTACTGGCAGCCACAGGCCACGCCCAGCAGGGGCTCCAGGCCTCTACCGGTAGGCAGCCAGGTGCCAGGCACAGCGGGGGCACCAGGCCTCTACCGGTAGGCAGCCAGGTGCCAGGCACAGCGGGGGCACCAGGCCTCTATCGATAGAAAGCCGAAGGCCACGCGCAGCAGCCGTGGAAAGCCCACAGTGAGTGTGCAACACACTCTGCATGGAGGAGCCAGCATCCTCACAGGGACAACCTCAGAGCACCGTTGATTCAACTTAAGGAGAAACTCAGGCAGTGCATTATGGGAATTATTTAAATATCAAGGGCTGAAGGTGTTCCTATCATAATCTTCTTACTGAGGAGGAGCCTCACATAAGTCCTCCTAGGTCATGTGACTATTTATGATGCACCATGGAGCAAGGTCCAATGACTCCATCTTGTGATTAAGTTCCGCAACTTTGCTTCTGTCCATGCTCCGACAAATCTCAAGCGTTTTCACAACTCTTGTAATCAATGAAACCGAGCTTTAAATAGCAGGCTCAGGAGTGGCGCTGTTTTTAGAAGTATGCAGCCATGTTTCTCTAACCCTAAAGAACCCCCTTAAAGATCTGTAGATGCTGAGACTAATCTAACAAGAGGTGTCCTTTAGAGATGAGCGAATAGTATTTGATGTAATACGTGGCTACCATAGGAATGCGTGTTAGCGGCCGAAGACCAAAGGGTTAAGCCTTAACCCCTTAGTGCTGGGCCGCTAACACGCATTCCTATGGCAGCCAGGTATTCGATTGAATACTATTGGGTCATCTCTAGTGTCCTTTCAAGTGATCCCTAGGATGAGTGATCTGTGCGACCATTAGCAGCTGAGAAGCGGATGATGGCCAGCAAGGGGCAGCCTGTGTATGACAGAGGATGATGCTGCTGGTGCTTGCCTTCTGACATGGACCGCCTACCTGGCAGCCATTTTGAAAAATTGACCAATAGGAACTTGAGAATTTGCATAATTACCCATAATCCTTTGCTGGAACTCTCCCTAAGCTTAGTGAATAGTGAAAAGAATAAATCAAATGAAGGAAAATGTCAAATAAAAAAAAAGTGTGTAATTCTCATCTGTGGGGTGGGCGGAGCCTGCTGGTTTGGTCCAAGCGTGGCTGCTAGGTCAGGATTCCAGCAGCTGAAACTTTGAGGCATTCCAAACAGAAAAGCAAAAATTTTAGTCTAGGTTTTAATAAAAGGGTTTTTTTTTCTTTGTAATTTAAACAGCCATTGCTGAATATGCACTACTGGCAGCCACAGGCCACGCCCAGCAGGGGCTCCAGGCCTCTACCAGTAGGCAGCAAGGTACAGCAGGGGCACCAGGCCTCTACCGATAGAAAGCCGAAGGCCAAGCACAGCAGGGGCACCAGGCCTCTACCGATAGCAAGCCGAAGGCCACGCACAGCAGTGGCACCAGACCTCTACCAGTAGGCAGCCACGGGCCACACAGCAGCCGTAGACAGCCCACAGTGAGTGTGCAACACACTCTACATGGAGGAGCCAGCATCCTCACAGGGACAACCTCAGAGCACCGTTGATTCAACTTAAGGAGAAACTCAGGCAGTGCATTATGGGAATTATTTAAATATCAAGGGCTGAAGGTGTTCCTATCATAATCTTCTTACTGAGGAGGAGCCTCACATAAGTCCTCCTAGGTCATGTGACTATTTATGATGCACCATGGAGCAAGGTCCAATGACTCCATCTTGTGATTAAGTTCCGTAACTTTGCTTCTGTCCATGCTCCGACAAATCTCAAGCGTTTTCACAACTCTTGTAATCAATCAAACCGAGCTTCAATTAGCAGGCTCAGGAGTGGCGCTGTTTTTAGAAGTATGCAGCCATGTTTCTCTCACCCTAAAGAACCCCCTTAAAGATCTGTAGATGCTGAGACTAATCTAACAAGAGGTGTCCTTTAGAGATGAGCGAATAGTATTTGATGTAATACGTGGCTGCCATAGGAATGCGTGTTAGCGGCCGAAGACCAAAGGGTTAAGCCTTAACCCCTTAGTGCTGGGCCGCTAACACGCATTCCTATGGCAGCCAGGTATTCGATTGAATACTATTGGGTCATCTCTAGTGTCCTTTCAAGTGATCCCTAGGATGAGTGATCTGTGCGACCATTAGCAGCCGAGAAGCGGATGATGGCCAGCAAGGGGCAGCCTGTGTATGACAGAGGATGATGCTGCTGGTGCTTGCCTTCTGACATGGACCGCCTACCTGGCAGCCATTTTGAAAAATTGACCAATAGGAACTTGAGAATTTGCATAATTACCCATAATCCTTTGCTGGAACTCTCCCTAAGCTTAGTGAATAGTGAAAAGAATAAATCAAATGAAGGAAAATGTCAAAAAAAAAAAAGGGTGTAATGCTCATCTGTGGGGTGGGCGGAGCCTGCTGGTTTGGTCCAAGCGTGGCTGCTAGGTCAGGATTCCAGCAGCTGAAATTTTGAGGGATTCCAAACAGAAAAGCAAAAATTTTAGTCTAGGTTTTAATAAAAGGGTTTTTTTTTTCTTTGTAATTTAAACAGCCATTGCTGAATATGCACTACTGGCAGCCACAGGCCACGCCCAGCAGGGGCTCCAGGCCTCTACTGGTAAGCAGCCAGGTGCCAGGCACAGCGGGGGCACCAGGCCTCCACCAGTAGGCAGCCAGGTGCAAGGCACAGCAGGGGCACCAGGCCTCTACCGATAGAAAGCCTAAGGCCACGCACAGCAGTGGCACCAGGTCTCTACCAGTAGGCAGCCACAGGCCACACAGCAGCCGTGGACAGCCCACAGTGAGTGTGCAACACACTCTACATGGAGGAGCCAGCATCCTCACAGGGACAACCTCAGAGCACCGTTGATTCAACTTAAGGAGAAACTCAGGCAGTGCATTATGGGAATTATTTAAATATCAAGGGCTGAAGGTGTTCCTATCATAATCTTCTTACTGAGGAGGAGCCTCACATAAGTCCTCCTAGGTCATGTGACTATTTATGATGCACCATGGAGCAAGGTCCAATGACTCCATCTTGTGATTAAGTTCCGCAACTTTGCTTCTGTCCATGCTCCGACAAATCTCAAGCGTTTTCACAACTCTTGTAATCAATGAAACCGAGCTTTAAATAGCAGGCTCAGGAGTGGCGCTGTTTTTAGAAGTATGCAGCCATGTTTCTCTCACCCTAAAGAACCCCCTTAAAGATCTGTAGATGCTGAGACTAATCTAACAAGAGGTGTCCTTTAGAGATGAGCGAATAGTATTTGATGTAATACGTGGCTGCCATAGGAATGCGTGTTAGCGGCCGAAGACCAAAGGGTTAAGCCTTAACCCCTTAGTGCTGGGCCGCTAACACGCATTCCTATGGCAGCCAGGTATTCGATTGAATACTATTGGGTCATCTCTAGTGTCCTTTCAAGTGATCCCTAGGATGAGTGATCTGTGCGACCATTAGCAGCTGAGAAGCGGATGATGGCCAGCAAGGGGCAGCCTGTGTATGACAGAGGATGATGCTGCTGGTGCTTGCCTTCTGACATGGACCGCCTACCTGGCAGCCATTTTGAAAAATTGACCAATAGGAACTTGAGAATTTGCATAATTACCCATAATCCTTTGCTGGAACTCTCCCTAAGCTTAGTGAATAGTGAAAAGAATAAATCAAATGAAGGAAAATGTCAAAAAAAATGTGTGTAATTCTCATCTGTGGGGTGGGCGGAGCCTGCTGGTTTGGTCCAAGCGTGGCTGCTAGGTCAGGATTCCAGCAGCTGAAATTTTGAGGCATTCCAAACAGAAAAGCAAAAATTTTAGTCTAGGTTTTAATAAAAGGGTTTTTTTTTCTTTGTAATTTAAACAGCCATTGCTGAATATGCACTACTGGCAGCCACAGGCCACGCCCAGCAGGGGCTCCAGGCCTCTACCAGTAGGCAGCCAGGTGCCACGCACAGCGGGGGCACCAGGCCTCTACCGATAGAAAGCCGAAGGCCAAGCACAGCAGGGGCACCAGGCCTCTACCGATAGAAAGCCGAAGGCCACTCACAGCAGTGGCACCAGACCTCTACCAGTGGACAGCCCACAGTGAGTGTGCAACACACTCTACATGGAGGAGCCAGCATCCTCACAGGGACAACCTCAGAGCACCGTTGATTCAACTTAAGGAGAAACTCAGGCAGTGCATTATGGGAATTATTTAAATATCAAGGGCTGAAGGTGTTCCTATCATAATCTTCTTACTGAGGAGGAGCCTCACATAAGTCCTCCTAGGTCATGTGACTATTTATGATGCACCATGGAGCAAGGTCCAATGACTCCATCTTGTGATTAAGTTCCGTAACTTTGCTTCTGTCCATGCTCCGACAAATCTCAAGCGTTTTCACAACTCTTGTAATCAATCAAACCGAGCTTCAATTAGCAGGCTCAGGAGTGGCGCTGTTTTTAGAAGTATGCAGCCATGTTTCTCTCACCCTAAAGAACCCCCTTAAAGATCTGTAGATGCTGAGACTAATCTAACAAGAGGTGTCCTTTAGAGATGAGCGAATAGTATTTGATGTAATACGTGGCTGCCATAGGAATGCGTGTTAGCGGCCGAAGACCAAGGGGTTAAGCCTTAACCCCTTAGTTCTGGGCCGCTAACACGCATTCCTATGGCAGCCAGGTATTCGATTGAATACTATTGGGTCATCTCTAGTGTCCTTTCAAGTGATCCCTAGGATGAGTGATCTGTGCGACCATTAGCAGCCGAGAAGCGGATGATGGCCAGCAAGGGGCAGCCTGTGTATGACAGAGGATGATGCTGCTGGTGCTTGCCTTCTGACATGGACCGCCTACCTGGCAGCCATTTTGAAAAATTGACCAATAGGAACTTGAGAATTTGCATAATTACCCATAATCCTTTGCTGGAACTCTCCCTAAGCTTAGTGAATAGTGAAAAGAATAAATCAAATGAAGGAAAATGTCAAAAAAAAAAAAAGTGTGTAATTCTCATCTGTGGGGTGGGCGGAGCCTGCTGGTTTGGTCCAAGCGTGGCTGCTAGGTCAGGATTCCAGCAGCTGAAATTTTGAGGGATTCCAAACAGAAAAGCAAAAATTTTAGTCTAGGTTTTAATAAAAGGTTTTTTTTTTTTCCTTTGTAATTTAAACAGCCATTGCTGAATACGCACTACTGGCAGCCACAGGCCACGCCCAGCAGGGGCTCCAGGCCTCTACCGGTAGGCAGCCAGGTGCCAGGCACAGCGGGGGCACCAGGCCTCTACCGGTAGGCAGCCAGGTGCAAGGCACAGCGGGGGCACCAGGCCTCTATCGATAGAAAGACGAAGGCCACGCACAGCAGTAGGCAGCCACGGGCCACACAGCAGCCGTGGACAGCCCACAGTGAGTGTGCAACACACTCTGCATGGAGGAGCCAGCATCCTCACAGGGACAACCTCAGAGCACCGTTGATTCAACTTAAGGAGAAACTCAGGCAGTGCATTATGGGAATTATTTAAATATCAAGGGCTGAAGGTGTTCCTATCATAATCTTCTTACTGAGGAGGAGCCTCACATAAGTCCTCCTTGGTCATGTGACTATTTATGATGCACCATGGAGCAAGGTCCAATGACTCCATCTTGTGATTAAGTTCCGTAACTTTGCTTCTGTCCATGCTCCGACAAATCTCAAGCGTTTTCACAACTCTTGTAATCAATGAAACCGAGCTTTAAATAGCAGGCTCAGGAGTGACGCTGTTTTTAGATGTATGCAGCCATGTTTCTCTCACCCTAAAGAACCCCCTTAAAGATCTGTAGATGCTGAGACTAATCTAACAAGAGGTGTCCTTTAGAGATGAGCGAATAGTATTTGATGTAATACGTGGCTGCCATAGGAATGCGTGTTAGCGGCCGAAGACCAAAGGGTTAAGCCTTAACCCCTTAGTGCTGGGCCTCTAACACGCATTCCTATGGCAGCCAGGTATTCGATTGAATACTATTGGGTCATCTCTAGTGTCCTTTCAAGTGATCCCTAGGATGAGTGATCTGTGCGACCATTAGCAGCCAAGAAGCGGATGATGGCCAGCAAGGGGCAGCCTGTGTATGACAGAGGATGATGCTGCTGGTGCTTGCCTTCTGACATGGACCGCCTACCTGGCAGCCATTTTGAAAAATTGACCAATAGGAACTTGAGAATTTGCATAATTACCCATAATCCTTTGCTGGAACTCTCCCTAAGCTTAGTGAATAGTGAAAAGAATAAATCAAATGAAGGAAAATGTCAAAAAAAAAAAAGTGTTTAATTCTCATCTGTGGGGTGGGCGGAGCCTGCTGGTTTGGTCCAAGCGTGGCTGCTTGGTCAGGATTCCAGTAGCTGAAATTTTGAGGGATTCAAAACAAAAGCAAAAATTTTAGTCTAGGTTTTAATAAAAAGGTTTTTTTTCTTTGTAATTTAAACAGCCATCGCTGAATATTCACTTACTGGCAGCCACAGGCCACACCCAGCAGGGGCTCCAGGTTTCTACCGGTAGGCAGCCAGGTACAGCAGGGTCACCACGCCTCCACCAGTAGGCAGCCAGGTGCCAGACATAGCGGGGGCACCAGGCCTCTACCGATAGAAAGCCTAAGGCCACGCACAGCAGTGGCACCAGGTCTCTACCAGTAGGCAGCCACAGGCCACACAGCAGCCGCGGACAGCCCACAGTGAGTGTGCAACACACTCTACATGGAGGAGCCAGCATCCTCACAGGGACAACCTCAGAGCACCGTTGATTCAACTTAAGGAGAAACTCAGGCAGTGCATTATGGGAATTATTTAAATATCAAGGGCTGAAGGTGTTCCTATCATAATCTTCTTACTGAGGAGGAGCCTCACATAAGTCCTCCTAGGTCATGTGACTATTTATGATGCACCATGGAGCAAGGTCCAATGACTCCATCTTGTGATTAAGTTCCGCAACTTTGCTTCTGTCCATGCTCCGACAAATCTCAAGCGTTTTCACAACTCTTGTAATCAATGAAACCGAGCTTTAAATAGCAGGCTCAGGAGTGGCGCTGTTTTTAGAAGTATGCAGCCATGTTTCTCTCACCCTAAAGAACCCCCTTAAAGATCTGTAGATGCTGAGACTAATCTAACAAGAGGTGTCCTTTAGAGATGAGCGAATAGTATTTGATGTAATACGTGGCTGCCATAGGAATGCGTGTTAGCGGCCGAAGACCAAAGGGTTAAGCCTTAACCCCTTAGTGCTGGGCCGCTAACACGCATTCCTATGGCAGCCAGGTATTCGATTGAATACTATTGGGTCATCTCTAGTGTCCTTTCAAGTGATCCCTAGGATGAGTGATCTGTGCGACCATTAGCAGCTGAGAAGCGGATGATGGCCAGCAAGGGGCAGCCTGTGTATGACAGAGGATGATGCTGCTGGTGCTTGCCTTCTGACATGGACCGCCTACCTGGCAGCCATTTTGAAAAATTGACCAATAGGAACTTGAGAATTTGCATAATTACCCATAATCCTTTGCTGGAACTCTCCCTAAGCTTAGTGAATAGTGAAAAGAATAAATCAAATGAAGGAAAATGTCAAAAAAAAAAAAAAGTGTGTAATTCTCATCTGTGGGGTGGGCAGAGCCTGCTGGTTTGGTCCAAGCGTGGCTGCTAGGTCAGGATTCCAGCAGCTGAAATTTTGAGGGATTCCAAACAGAAAAGCAAAAATTTTAGTCAAAGTTTTAATAAAAGGGCTTTTTTTTTTTCTTTGTAATTTAAACAGCCATTGCTGAATACGCACTACTGGCAGCCACAGGCCACGCCCAGCAGGGGCTCCAGGCCTCTATCGGTAGGCAGCCAGGTGCCAGGCACAGCGGGGGCACCAGGCCTCTACCGGTAGGTAGGCAGCCAGGTGCCAGGCACAGCGGGGGCACCAGGCCTCTATCGATAGAAAGCCAAAGGCCACGCACAGCAGCCGTAGACAGCCCACAGTGAGTGTGCAACACACTCTGCATGGAGGAGCCAGCATCCTCACAGGGACAACCTCAGAGCACCGTTGATTCAACTTAAGGAGAAACTCAGGCAGTGCATTATGGGAATTATTTAAATATCAAGGGCTGAAGGTGTTCCTATCATAATCTTCTTACTGAGGAGGAGCCTCACATAAGTCCTCCTAGGTCATGTGACTATTTATGATGCACCATGGAGCAAGGTCCAATGACTCCATCTTGTGATTAAGTTCCGTAACTTTGCTTCTGTCCATGCTCCGACAAATCTCAAGCGTTTTCACAACTCTTGTAATCAATGAAACCGAGCTTTAAATAGCAGGCTCAGGAGTGGCGCTGTTTTTAGAAGTATGCAGCCATGTTTCTCTCACCCTAAAGAACCCCCTTAAAGATCTGTAGATGCTGAGACTAATCTAACAAGAGGTGTCCTTTAGAGATGAGCGAATAGTATTTGATGTAATACGTGGCTGCCATAGGAATGCGTGTTAGCGGCCGAAGACCAAAGGGTTAAGCCTTAACCCCTTAGTGCTGGGCCGCTAACACGCATTCCTATGGCAGCCAGGTATTCGATTGAATACTATTGGGTCATCTCTAGTGTCCTTTCAAGTGATCCCTAGGATGAGTGATCTGTGCGACCATTAGCAGCCGAGAAGCGGATGATGGCCAGCAAGGGGCAGCCTGTGTATGACAGAGGATGATGCTGCTGGTGCTTGCCTTCTGACATGGACCGCCTACCTGGCAGCCATTTTGAAAAATTGACCAATAGGAACTTGAGAATTTGCATAATTACCCATAATCCTTTGCTGGAACTCTCCCTAAGCTTAGTGAATAGTGAAAAGAATAAATCAAATGAAGGAAAATGTCAAAAAAAAAAAGGGTGTAATGCTCATCTGTGGGGTGGGCGGAGCCTGCTGGTTTGGTCCAAGCGTGGCTGCTAGGTCAGGATTCCAGCAGCTGAAATTTTGAGGGATTCCAAACAGAAAAGCAAAAATTTTAGTCTAGGTTTTAATAAAAGGGTTTTTTTTTTCTTTGTAATTTAAACAGCCATTGCTGAATATGCACTACTGGCAGCCACAGGCCACGCCCAGCAGGGGCTCCAGGCCTCTACTGGTAAGCAGCCAGGTGCCAGGCACAGCGGGGGCACCAGGCCTCCACCAGTAGGCAGCCAGGTGCCAGGCACAGCGGGGGCACCAGGCCTCTACCGATAGAAAGCCTAAGGCCACGCACAGCAGTGGCACCAGGTCTCTACCAGTAGGCAGCCACAGGCCACACAGCAGCCGTGGACAGCCCACAGTGAGTGTGCAACACACTCTACATGGAGGAGCCAGCATCCTCACAGGGACAACCTCAGAGCACCGTTGATTCAACTTAAGGAGAAACTCAGGCAGTGCATTATGGGAATTATTTAAATATCAAGGGCTGAAGGTGTTCCTATCATAATCTTCTTACTGAGGAGGAGCCTCACATAAGTCCTCCTAGGTCATGTGACTATTTATGATGCACCATGGAGCAAGGTCCAATGACTCCATCTTGTGATTAAGTTCCGCAACTTTGCTTCTGTCCATGCTCCGACAAATCTCAAGCGTTTTCACAACTCTTGTAATCAATCAAACCGAGCTTTAAATAGCAGGCTCAGGAGTGGCGCTGTTTTTAGAAGTATGCAGCCATGTTTCTCTCACCCTAAAGAACCCCCTTAAAGATCTGTAGATGCTGAGACTAATCTAACAAGAGGTGTCCTTTAGAGATGAGCGAATAGTATTTGATGTAATACGTGGCTGCCATAGGAATGCGTGTTAGCGGCCGAAGACCAAAGGGTTAAGCCTTAACCCCTTAGTGCTGGGCCGCTAACACGCATTCCTATGGCAGCCAGGTATTCGATTGAATACTATTGGGTCATCTCTAGTGTCCTTTCAAGTGATCCCTAGGATGAGTGATCTGTGCGACCATTAGCAGCTGAGAAGCGGATGATGGCCAGCAAGGGGCAGCCTGTGTATGACAGAGGATGATGCTGCTGGTGCTTGCCTTCTGACATGGACCGCCTACCTGGCAGCCATTTTGAAAAATTGACCAATAGGAACTTGAGAATTTGCATAATTACCCATAATCCTTTGCTGGAACTCTCCCTAAGCTTAGTGAATAGTGAAAAGAATAAATCAAATGAAGGAAAATGTCAAATAAAAAAAAAAGTGTGTAATTCTCATCTGTGGGGTGGGCAGAGCCTGCTGGTTTGGTCCAAGCGTGGCTGCTAGGTCAGGATTCCAGCAGCTGAAATTTTGAGGGATTCCAAACAGAAAAGCAAAAATTTTAGTCAAAGTTTTAATAAAAGGGCTTTTTTTTTTCTTTGTAATTTAAACAGCCATTGCTGAATACGCACTACTGGCAGCCACAGGCCACGCCCAGCAAGGGCTCCAGGCCTCTACCGGTAGGCAGCCAGGTGCCAGGCACAGCGGGGGCACCAGGCCTCTACCGGTAGGCAGCCAGGTGCCAGGCACAGCGGGGGCACCAGGCCTCTATCGATAGAAAGCCGAAGGCCACGCACAGCAGCCGTGGACAGCCCACAGTGAGTGTACAACACACTCTGCATGGAGGAGCCAGCATCCTCACAGGGACAACCTGAGAGCACCGTTGATTCAACTTAAGGAGAAACTCAGGCAGTGCATTATGGGAATTATTTAAATATCAAGGGCTGAAGGTGTTCCTATCATAATCTTCTTACTGAGGAGGAGCCTCACATAAGTCCTCCTAGGTCATGTGACTATTTATGATGCACCATGGAGCAAGGTCCAATGACTCCATCTTGTGATTAAGTTCCGTAACTTTGCTTCTGTCCATGCTCCGACAAATCTCAAGCGTTTTCACAACTCTTGTAATCAATCAAACCGAGCTTCAATTAGCAGGCTCAGGAGTGGCGCTGTTTTTAGAAGTATGCAGCCATGTTTCTCTCACCCTAAAGAACCCCCTTAAAGATCTGTAGATGCTGAGACTAATCTAACAAGAGGTGTCCTTTAGAGATGAGCGAATAGTATTTGATGTAATACGTGGCTGCCATAGGAATGCGTGTTAGCGGCCGAAGACCAAGGGGTTAAGCCTTAACCCCTTAGTTCTGGGCCGCTAACACGCATTCCTATGGCAGCCAGGTATTCGATTGAATACTATTGGGTCATCTCTAGTGTCCTTTCAAGTGATCCCTAGGATGAGTGATCTGTGCGACCATTAGCAGCCGAGAAGCGGATGATGGCCAGCAAGGGGCAGCCTGTGTATGACAGAGGATGATGCTGCTGGTGCTTGCCTTCTGACATGGACCGCCTACCTGGCAGCCATTTTGAAAAATTGACCAATAGGAACTTGAGAATTTGCATAATTACCCATAATCCTTTGCTGGAACTCTCCCTAAGCTTAGTGAATAGTGAAAAGAATAAATCAAATGAAGGAAAATGTCAAAAAAAAATGTGTGTAATTCTCATCTGTGGGGTGGGCGGAGCCTGCTGGTTTGGTCCAAGCGTGGCTGCTTGGTCAGGATTCCAGCAGCTGAAATTTTGAGGGATTCAAAACAAAAGCAAAAATTTTAGTCTAGGTTTTAATAAAAAGGTATTTTTTCTTTGTAATTTAAACAGCCATCGCTGAATATTCACTTACTGGCAGCCACAGGCCACACCCAGCAGGGGCTCCAGGCTTCTACCGGTAGGCAGCCAGGTACAGCAGGATCACCACGCCTCCACCAGTAGGCAGCCAGGTGCCAGACATAGCGGGGGCACCAGGCCTCTACTAGTAGGCAGCCACGGGCCACACAGCAGCCGTGGACAGCCCACAGTGAGTGTGCAACACACTCTACATGGAGGAGCCAGCATCCTCACAGGGACAACCTCAGAGCACCGTTGATTCAACTTAAGGAGAAACTCAGGCAGTGCATTATGGGAATTATTTAAATATCAAGGGCTGAAGGTGTTCCTATCATAATCTTCTTACTGAGGAGGAGCCTCACATAAGTCCTCCTAGGTCATGTGACTATTTATGATGCACCATGGAGCAAGGTCCAATGACTCCATCTTGTGATTAAGTTCCGTAACTTTGCTTCTGTCCATGCTCCGACAAATCTCAAGCGTTTTCACAACTCTTGTAATCAATGAAACCGAGCTTTAAATAGCAGGCTCAGGAGTGGCGCTGTTTTTAGAAGTATGCAGCCATGTTTCTCTCACCCTAAAGAACCCCCTTAAAGATCTGTAGATGCTGAGACTAATCTAACAAGAGGTGTCCTTTAGAGATGAGCGAATAGTATTTGATGTAATACGTGGCTGCCATAGGAATGCGTGTTAGCGGCCGAAGACCAAAGGGTTAAGCCTTAACCCCTTAGTGCTGGGCCGCTAACACGCATTCCTATGGCAGCCAGGTATTCGATTGAATACTATTGGGTCATCTCTAGTGTCCTTTCAAGTGATCCCTAGGATGAGTGATCTGTGCGACCATTAGCAGCCGAGAAGCGGATGATGGCCAGCAAGGGGCAGCCTGTGTATGACAGAGGATGATGCTGCTGGTGCTTGCCTTCTGACATGGACCGCCTACCTGGCAGCCATTTTGAAAAATTGACCAATAGGAACTTGAGAATTTGCATAATTACCCATAATCCTTTGCTGGAACTCTCCCTAAGCTTAGTGAATAGTGAAAAGAATAAATCAAATGAAGGAAAATGTCAAAAAAAAAAGGGTGTAATGCTCATCTGTGGGGTGGGCGGAGCCTGCTGGTTTGGTCCAAGCGTGGCTGCTAGGTCAGGAATCCAGCAGCTGAAATTTTGAGGGATTCCAAACAGAAAAGCAAAAATTTTAGTCTAGGTTTTAATAAAAGGGTTTTTTTTTTTTTCTTTGTAATTTAAACAGCCATTGCTGAATATGCACTACTGGCAGCCACAGGCCACGCCCAGCAGGGGCTCCAGGCCTCTACTGGTAAGCAGCCAGGTACAGCAGGGGCACCAGGCCTCCACCAGTAGGCAGCCAGGTGCCAGGCACAGCGGGGGCACCAGGCCTCTACCGATAGAAAGCCTAAGGCCACGCACAGCAGTGGCACCAGGTCTCTACCAGTAGGCAGCCACAGCCCACAGTGAGTGTGCAACACACTCTACATGGAGGAGCCAGCATCCTCACAGGGACAACCTCAGAGCACCGTTGATTCAACTTAAGGAGAAACTCAGGCAGTGCATTATGGGAATTATTTAAATATCAAGGGCTGAAGGTGTTCCTATCATAATCTTCTTACTGAGGAGGAGCCTCACATAAGTCCTCCTAGGTCATGTGACTATTTATGATGCACCATGGAGCAAGGTCCAATGACTCCATCTTGTGATTAAGTTCCGTAACTTTGCTTCTGTCCATGCTCCGACAAATCTCAAGCGTTTTCACAACTCTTGTAATCAATGAAACCGAGCTTTAAATAGCAGGCTCAGGAGTGGCGCTGTTTTTAGAAGTATGCAGCCATGTTTCTCTCACCCTAAAGAACCCCCTTAAAGATCTGTAGATGCTGAGACTAATCTAACAAGAGGTGTCCTTTAGAGATGAGCGAATAGTATTTGATGTAATACGTGGCTGCCATAGGAATGCGTGTTAGCGGCCGAAGACCAAAGGGTTAAGACTTAACCCCTTAGTGCTGGGCCGCTAACACGCATTCCTATGGCAGCCAGGTATTCGATTGAATACTATTGGGTCATCTCTAGTGTCCTTTCAAGTGATCCCTAGGATGAGTGATCTGTGCGACCATTAGCAGCCGAGAAGCGGATGATGGCCAGCAAGGGGCAGCCTGTGTATGACAGAGGATGATGCTGCTGGTGCTTGCCTTCTGACATGGACCGCCTACCTGGCAGCCATTTTGA
The DNA here is from genome assembly GCF_031893055.1 of Leptodactylus fuscus. NCBI lineage: Eukaryota > Metazoa > Chordata > Amphibia > Anura > Leptodactylidae > Leptodactylus > Leptodactylus fuscus. Next base: position 43,012,981 of record NC_134274.1, read on the forward strand.
AAAATTGACCAATAGGAACTTGAGAATTTGCATAATTACCCATAATCCTTTGCTGGAACTCTCCCTAAGCTTAGTGAATAGTGAAAAGAATAAATCAAATGAAGGAAAATGTCAAAAAAATGTGTATAATTCTCATCTGTGGGGTGGGCGGAGCCTGCTGGTTTGGTCCAAGCGTGGCTGCTAGGTCAGGATTCCAGCAGCTGAAATTTTGAGGCATTCCAAACAGAAAAGCAAAAATTTTAGTCTAGGTTTTAATAAAAGGGTTTTTTTTTCTTTGTAATTTAAACAGCCATTGCTGAATATGCACTACTGGCAGCCACAGGCCACTACCGGTAGGCAGCCAGGTGCCAGGCACAGCGAGGGCACCAGGCCTCCACCGGTAGGCAGCCAGGTGCCAGGCACAGCGGGGGCAACAGGCCTCTACCGATAGAAAGCCTAAGGCCACGCACAGCAGTGGAACCAGGCCTCTACCAGTAGGCAGCCACAGCCCACAGTGAGTGTGCAACACACTCTACATGGAGGAGCCAGCATCCTCACAGGGACAACCTCAGAGCACCGTTGATTCAACTTAAGGAGAAACTCAGGCAGTGCATTATGGGAATTATTTAAATATCAAGGGCTGAAGGTGTTCCTATCATAATCTTCTTACTGAGGAGGAGCCTCACATAAGTCCTCTTAGGTCATGTGACTATTTATGATGCACCATGGAGCAAGGTCCAATGACTCCATCTTGTGATTAAGTTCCGTAACTTTGCTTCTGTCCATGCTCCGACAAATCTCAAGCGTTTTCACAACTCTTGTAATCAATCAAACCGAGCTTCAATTAGCAGGCTCAGGAGTGGCGCTGTTTTTAGAAGTATGCAGCCATGTTTCTCTCACCCTAAAGAACCCCCTTAAAGATCTGTAGATGCTGAGACTAATCTAACAAGAGGTGTCCTTTAGAGATGAGCGAATAGTATTTGATGTAATACGTGGCTGCCATAGGAATGCGTGTTAGCGGCCGAAGACCAAGGGGTTAAGCCTTAACCCCTTAGTGCTGGGCCGCTAACACGCATTCCTATGGCAGCCAGGTATTCGATTGAATACTATTGGGTCATCTCTAGTGTCCTTTCAAGTGATTCCTAGGATGAGTCATCTGTGCGACCATTAGCAGCCGAGAAGCGGATGATTGCCAGCAAGGGGCAGCCTGTGTATGACAGAGGATGATGCTGCTGGTGCTTGCCTTCTGACATGGACCGCCTACCTGGCAGCCATTTTGAAAAATTGACCAATAGGAACTTGAGAATTTGCATAATTACCCATAATCCTTTGCTGGAACTCTCCCTAAGCTTAGTGAATAGTGAAAAGAATAAATCAAATGAAGGAAAATGTCAAAAAAATGTGTATAATTCTCATCTGTGGGGTGGGCGGAGCCTGCTGGTTTGGTCCAAGCGTGGCTGCTAGGTCAGGATTCCAGCAGCTGAAATTTTGAGGCATTCCAAACAGAAAAGCAAAAATTTTAGTCTAGGTTTTAATAAAAGGGTTTTTTTTTCTTTGTAATTTAAACAGCCATTGCTGAATATGCACTACTGGCAGCCACAGGCCACTACCGGTAGGCAGCCAGGTGCCAGGCACAGCGGGGGCACCAGGCCTCCACCGGTAGGCAGCCAGGTGCCAGGCACAGCGGGGGCACCAGGCCTCCACCGGTAGGCAGCCAGGTGCCAGGCACAGCGGGGGCAACAGGCCTCTACCGATAGAAAGCCTAAGGCCACGCACAGCAGTGGAACCAGGCCTCTACCAGTAGGCAGCCACAGCCCACAGTGAGTGTGCAACACACTGTACATGGAGGAGCCAGCATCCTCACAGGGACAACCTCAGAGCACCGTTGATTCAACTTAAGGAGAAACTCAGGCAGTGCATTATGGGAATTATTTAAATATCAAGGGCTGAAGGTGTTCCTATCATAATCTTCTTACTGAGGAGGAGCCTCACATAAGTCCTCTTAGGTCATGTGACTATTTATGATGCACCATGGAGCAAGGTCCAATGACTCCATCTTGTGATTAAGTTCCGTAACTTTGCTTCTGTCCATGCTCCGACAAATCTCAAGCGTTTTCACAACTCTTGTAATCAATCAAACCGAGCTTCAATTAGCAGGCTCAGGAGTGGCGCTGTTTTTAGAAGTATGCAGCCATGTTTCTCTCACCCTAAAGAACCCCCTTAAAGATCTGTAGATGCTGAGACTAATCTAACAAGAGGTGTCCTTTAGAGATGAGCGAATAGTATTTGATGTAATACGTGGCTGCCATAGGAATGCGTGTTAGCGGCCGAAGACCAAGGGGTTAAGCCTTAACCCCTTAGTTCTGGGCCGCTAACACGCATTCCTATGGCAGCCAGGTATTCGATTGAATACTATTGGGTCATCTCTAGTGTCCTTTCAAGTGATCCCTAGGATGAGTGATCTGTGCGACCATTAGCAGCCGAGAAGCGGATGATGGCCAGCAAGGGGCAGCCTGTGTATGACAGAGGATGATGCTGCTGGTGCTTGCCTTCTGACATGGACCGCCTACCTGGCAGCCATTTTGAAAAATTGACCAATAGGAACTTGAGAATTTGCATAATTACCCATAATCCTTTGCTGGAACTCTCCCTAAGCTTAGTGAATAGTGAAAAGAATAAATCAAATGAAGGAAAATGTCAAAAAAAAAAGTGTGTAATTCTCATCTGTGGGGTGGGCGGAGCCTGCTGGTTTGGTCCAAGCGTGGCTGCTTGGTCAGGATTCCAGCAGCTGAATTTTTGAGGGATTCAAAACAAAAGCAAAAATTTTAGTCTAGGTTTTAATAAAAAGGTTTTTTTTCTTTGTAATTTAAACAGCCATCGCTGAATATTCACTTACTGGCAGCCACAGGCCACACCCAGCAGGGGCTCCAGGCTTCTACCGGTAGGCAGCCAGGTACAGCAGGGTCACCACGCCTCCACCAGTAGGCAGCCAGGTGCCAGACATAGCGTGGGCACCAGGCCTCTACCAGTAAGCAGTCACGGGCCACACAGCAGCCATGGACAGCCCACAGTGAGTGTGCAACACACTCTACATGGAGGAGCCAGCATCCTCACAGGGACAACCTCAGAGCACCGTTGATTCAACTTAAGGAGAAACTCAGGCAGTGCATTATGGGAATTATTTAAATATCAAGGGCTGAAGGTGTTCCTATCATAATCTTCTTACTGAGGAGGAGCCTCACATAAGTCCTCCTAGGTCATGTGACTATTTATGATGCACCATGGAGCAAGGTCCAATGACTCCATCTTGTGATTAAGTTCCGTAACTTTGCTTCTGTCCATGCTCCGACAAATCTCAAGCGTTTTCACAACTCTTGTAATCAATGAAACCGAGCTTTAAATAGCAGGCTCAGGAGTGGCGCTGTTTTTAGAAGTATGCAGCCATGTTTCTCTCACCCTAAAGTACCCCCTTAAAGATCTGTAGATGCTGAGACTAATCTAACAAGAGGTGTCCTTTAGAGATGAGCGAATAGTATTTGATGTAATACGTGGCTGCCATAGGAATGCGTGTTAGCGGCCGAAGACCAAAGGGTTAAGCCTTAACCCCTTAGTGCTGGGCCGCTAACACGCATTCCTATGGCAGCCAGGTATTCGATTGAATACTATTGGGTCATCTCTAGTGTCCTTTCAAGTGATCCCTAGGATGAGTGATCTGTGCGACCATTAGCAGCCGAGAAGCGGATGATTGCCAGCAAGGGGCAGCCTGTGTATGACAGAGGATGATGCTGCTGGTGCTTGCCTTCTGACATGGACCGCCTACCTGGCAGCCATTTTGAAAAATTGACCAATAGGAACTTGAGAATTTGCATAATTACCCATAATCCTTTGCTGGAACTCTCCCTAAGCTTAGTGAATAGTGAAAAGAATAAATCAAATGAAGGAAAATGTCAAAAAAAAAAAAAGTGTGTAATTCTCATCTGTGGGGTGGGCGGAGCCTGCTGGTTTGGTCCAAGCGTGGCTGCTAGGTCAGGATTCCAGCAGCTGAAATTTTGAGGCATTCCAAACAGAAAAGCAAAAATTTTAGTCTAGGTTTTAATAAAAGGGTTTTTTTTTCTTTGTAATTTAAACAGCCATTGCTGAATATGCACTACTGGCAGCCACAGGCCACGCCCAGCAGGGGCTCCAGGCCTCTACCAGTAGGCAGCAAGGTACAGCAGGGGCACCAGGCCTCTACCGATAGAAAGCCGAAGGCCAAGCACAGCAGGGGCACCAGGCCTCTACCGATAGAAAGCCGAAGGCCACGCACAGCAGTGGCACCAGACCTCTACCAGTAGGCAGCCACGGGCCACACAGCAGCCGTAGACAGCCCACAGTGAGTGTGCAACACACTCTACATGGAGGAGCCAGCATCCTCACAGGGACAACCTCAGAGCACCGTTGATTCAACTTAAGGAGAAACTCAGGCAGTGCATTATGGGAATTATTTAAATATCAAGGGCTGAAGGTGTTCCTATCATAATCTTCTTACTGAGGAGGAGCCTCACATAAGTCCTCCTAGGTCATGTGACTATTTATGATGCACCATGGAGCAAGGTCCAATGACTCCATCTTGTGATTAAGTTCCGTAACTTTGCTTCTGTCCATGCTCCGACAAATCTCAAGCGTTTTCACAACTCTTGTAATCAATCAAACCGAGCTTCAATTAGCAGGCTCAGGAGTGGCGCTGTTTTTAGAAGTATGCAGCCATGTTTCTCTCACCCTAAAGAACCCCCTTAAAGATCTGTAGATGCTGAGACTAATCTAACAAGAGGTGTCCTTTAGAGATGAGCGAATAGTATTTGATGTAATACGTGGCTGCCATAGGAATGCGTGTTAGCGGCCGAAGACCAAGGGGTTAAGCCTTAACCCCTTAGTTCTGGGCCGCTAACACGCATTCCTATGGCAGCCAGGTATTCGATTGAATACTATTGGGTCATCTCTAGTGTCCTTTCAAGTGATCCCTAGGATGAGTGATCTGTGCGACCATTAGCAGCCGAGAAGCGGATGATGGCCAGCAAGGGGCAGCCTGTGTATGACAGAGGATGATGCTGCTGGTGCTTGCCTTCTGACATGGACCGCCTACCTGGCAGCCATTTTGAAAAATTGACCAATAGGAACTTGAGAATTTGCATAATTACCCATAATCCTTTGCTGGAACTCTCCCTAAGCTTAGTGAATAGTGAAAAGAATAAATCAAATGAAGGAAAATGTCAAAAAAAAAAAAAAGTGTGTAATTCTCATCTGTGGGGTGGGCAGAGCCTGCTGGTTTGGTCCAAGCGTGGCTGCTAGGTCAGGATTCCAGCAGCTGAAATTTTGAGGGATTCCAAACAGAAAAGCAAAAATTTTAGTCTAGATTTTAATAAAAGGGTTTTTTTTTTCTTTGTAATTTAAACAGCCATTGCTGAATACGCACTACTGGCAGCCACAGGCCACGCCCAGCAGGGGCTCCAGGCCTCTATCGGTAGGCAGCCAGGTGCCAGGCACAGCGGGGGCACCAGGCCTCTACCGGTAGGCAGCCAGGTGCCAGGCACAGCGGGGGCACCAGGCCTCTATCGATAGAAAGCCAAAGGCCACGCACAGCAGTAGGCAGCCACGGGCCGCACAGCAGCCGTAGACAGCCCACAGTGAGTGTGCAACACACTCTGCATGGAGGAGCCAGCATCCTCACAGGGACAACCTCAGAGCACCGTTGATTCAACTTAAGGAGAAACTCAGGCAGTGCATTATGGGAATTATTTAAATATCAAGGGCTGAAGGTGTTCCTATCATAATCTTCTTACTGAGGAGGAGCCTCACATAAGTCCTCCTAGGTCATGTGACTATTTATGATGCACCATGGAGCAAGGTCCAATGACTCCATCTTGCGATTAAGTTCCGTAACTTTGCTTCTGTCCATGCTCCGACAAATCTCAAGCGTTTTCACAACTCTTGTAATCAATGAAACCGAGCTTTAAATAGCAGGCTCAGGAGTGGCGCTGTTTTTAGAAGTATGCAGCCATGTTTCTCTCACCCTAAAGAACCCCCTTAAAGATCTGTAGATGCTGAGACTAATCTAACAAGAGGTGTCCTTTAGAGATGAGCGAATAGTATTTGATGTAATACGTGGCTGCCATAGGAATGCGTGTTAGCGGCCGAAGACCAAAGGGTTAAGCCTTAACCCCTTAGTGCTGGGCCGCTAACACGCATTCCTATGGCAGCCAGGTATTCGATTGAATACTATTGGGTCATCTCTAGTGTCCTTTCAAGTGATCCCTAGGATGAGTGATCTGTGCGACCATTAGCAGCCGAGAAGCGGATGATGGCCAGCAAGGGGCAGCCTGTGTATGACAGAGGATGATGCTGCTGGTGCTTGCCTTCTGACATGGACCGCCTACCTGGCAGCCATTTTGAAAAATTGACCAATAGGAACTTGAGAATTTGCATAATTACCCATAATCCTTTGCTGGAACTCTCCCTAAGCTTAGTGAATAGTGAAAAGAATAAATCAAATGAAGGAAAATGTCAAAAAAAAAAAAAAAGTGTGTAATTCTCATCTGTGGGGTGGGCAGAGCCTGCTGGTTTGGTCCAAGCGTGGCTGCTAGGTCAGGATTCCAGCAGCTGAAATTTTGAGGGATTCCAAACAGAAAAGCAAAAATTTTAGTCAAAGTTTTAATAAAAGGGCTTTTTTTTTTCTTTGTAATTTAAACAGCCATTGCTGAATACGCACTACTGGCAGCCACAGGCCACGCCCAGCAAGGGCTCCAGGCCTCTACCGGTAGGCAGCCAGGTGCCAGGCACAGCGGGGGCACCAGGCCTCTACCGGTAGGCAGCCAGGTGCCAGGCACAGCGGGGGCACCAGGCCTCTATCGATAGAAAGCCGAAGGCCACGCACAGCAGCCGTGGACAGCCCACAGTGAGTGTACAACACACTCTGCATGGAGGAGCCAGCATCCTCACAGGGACAACCTGAGAGCACCGTTGATTCAACTTAAGGAGAAACTCAGGCAGTGCATTATGGGAATTATTTAAATATCAAGGGCTGAAGGTGTTCCTATCATAATCTTCTTACTGAGGAGGAGCCTCACATAAGTCCTCCTAGGTCATGTGACTATTTATGATGCACCATGGAGCAAGGTCCAATGACTCCATCTTGTGATTAAGTTCCGTAACTTTGCTTCTGTCCATGCTCCGACAAATCTCAAGCGTTTTCACAACTCTTGTAATCAATCAAACCGAGCTTCAATTAGCAGGCTCAGGAGTGGCGCTGTTTTTAGAAGTATGCAGCCATGTTTCTCTCACCCTAAAGAACCCCCTTAAAGATCTGTAGATGCTGAGACTAATCTAACAAGAGGTGTCCTTTAGAGATGAGCGAATAGTATTTGATGTAATACGTGGCTGCCATAGGAATGCGTGTTAGCGGCCGAAGACCAAGGGGTTAAGCCTTAACCCCTTAGTTCTGGGCCGCTAACACGCATTCCTATGGCAGCCAGGTATTCGATTGAATACTATTGGGTCATCTCTAGTGTCCTTTCAAGTGATCCCTAGGATGAGTGATCTGTGCGACCATTAGCAGCCGAGAAGCGGATGATGGCCAGCAAGGGGCAGCCTGTGTATGACAGAGGATGATGCTGCTGGTGCTTGCCTTCTGACATGGACCGCCTACCTGGCAGCCATTTTGAAAAATTGACCAATAGGAACTTGAGAATTTGCATAATTACCCATAATCCTTTGCTGGAACTCTCCCTAAGCTTAGTGAATAGTGAAAAGAATAAATCAAATGAAGGAAAATGTCAAAAAAAAATGTGTGTAATTCTCATCTGTGGGGTGGGCGGAGCCTGCTGGTTTGGTCCAAGCGTGGCTGCTTGGTCAGGATTCCAGCAGCTGAAATTTTGAGGGATTCAAAACAAAAGCAAAAATTTTAGTCTGGGTTTTAATAAAAAGGTATTTTTTCTTTGTAATTTAAACAGCCATCGCTGAATATTCACTTACTGGCAGCCACAGGCCACACCCAGCAGGGGCTCCAGGCTTCTACCGGTAGGCAGCCAGGTACAGCAGGATCACCACGCCTCCACCAGTAGGCAGCCAGGTGCCAGACATAGCGGGGGCACCAGGCCTCTACTAGTAGGCAGCCACGGGCCACACAGCAGCCGTGGACAGCCCACAGTGAGTGTGCAACACACTCTACATGGAGGAGCCAGCATCCTCACAGGGACAACCTCAGAGCACCGTTGATTCAACTTAAGGAGAAACTCAGGCAGTGCATTATGGGAATTATTTAAATATCAAGGGCTGAAGGTGTTCCTATCATAATCTTCTTACTGAGGAGGAGCCTCACATAAGTCCTCCTAGGTCATGTGACTATTTATGATGCACCATGGAGCAAGGTCCAATGACTCCATCTTGTGATTAAGTTCCGTAACTTTGCTTCTGTCCATGCTCCGACAAATCTCAAGCGTTTTCACAACTCTTGTAATCAATGAAACCGAGCTTCAAATAGCAGGCTCAGGAGTGGCGCTGTTTTTAGAAGTATGCAGCCATGTTTCTCTCACCCTAAAGAACCCCCTTAAAGATCTGTAGATGCTGAGACTAATCTAACAAGAGGTGTCCTTTAGAGATGAGCGAATAGTATTTGATGTAATACGTGGCTGCCATAGGAATGCGTGTTAGCGGCCGAAGACCAAGGGGTTAAGCCTTAACCCCTTAGTTCTGGGCCGCTAACACGCATTCCTATGGCAGCCAGGTATTCGATTGAATACTATTGGGTCATCTCTAGTGTCCTTTCAAGTGATCCCTAGCATGAGTGATCTGTGCGACCATTAGCAGCCGAGAAGCGGATGATGGCCAGCAAGGGGCAGCCTGTGTATGACAGAGGATGATGCTGCTGGTGCTTGCCTTCTGACATGGACCGCCTACCTGGCAGCCATTTTGAAAAATTGACCAATAGGAACTTGAGAATTTGCATAATTACCCATAATCCTTTGCTGGAACTCTCCCTAAGCTTAGTGAATAGTGAAAAGAATAAATCAAATGAAGAAAAATGGCAAAAAAAAAAAGTGTGTAATTCTCATCTGTGGGGTGGGCGGAGCCTGCTGGTTTGGTCCAAGTGTGGCTGCTAGGTCAGGATTCCAGCAGCTGAAATTTTGATGGATTCCAAACAGAAAAGCAAAAATTTTAGTCTAGGTTTTAATAATATGGTTTTTTTTCTTTGTAATTTAAACAGCCATTGCTGAATATGCACTACTGGCAGCCACAGGCCACGCCCAGCAGGGGCTCCAGGCCTCTACCGGTAAGCAGCCAGGTGCCAGGCACAGCGGGGGCACCAGGCCTCCACCAGTAGGCAGCCAGGTGCCAGGCACAGCAGGGGCACCAGGCCTCTACCGATAGAATGCCTAAGGCCACGCACATCAGTGGCACCAGGCCTCTACCAGTGGACAGCCCACAGTGAGTGTGCAACACACTCTACATGGAGGAGCCAGCATCCTCACAGGGACAACCTCAGAGCACCGTTGATTCAACTTAAGGAGAAACTCAGGCAGTGCATTATGGGAATTATTTAAATATCAAGGGCTGAAGGTGTTCCTATCATAATCTTCTTACTGAGGAGGAGCCTCACATAAGTCCTCCTAGGTCATGTGACTATTTATGATGCACCATGGAGCAAGGTCCAATGACTCCATCTTGTGATTAAGTTCCGTAACTTTGCTTCTGTCCATGCTCCGACAAATCTCAAGCGTTTTCACAACTCTTGTAATCAATGAAACCGAGCTTTAAATAGCAGGCTCAGGAGTGGCGCTGTTTTTAGAAGTATGCAGCCATGTTTCTCTCACCCTAAAGAACCCCCTTAAAGATCTGTAGATGCTGAGACTAATCTAACAAGAGGTGTCCTTTAGAGATGAGCGAATAGTATTTGATGTAATACGTGGCTGCCATAGGAATGCGTGTTAGCGGCCGAAGACCAAAGGGTTAAGCCTTAACCCCTTAGTGCTGGGCCGCTAACACGCATTCCTATGGCAGCCAGGTATTCGATTGAATACTATTGGGTCATCTCTAGTGTCCTTTCAAGTGATCCCTAGGATGAGTGATCTGTGCGACCATTAGCAGCCGAGAAGCGGATGATGGCCAGCAAGGGGCAGCCTGTGTATGACAGAGGATGATGCTGCTGGTGCTTGCCTTCTGACATGGACCGCCTACCTGGCAGCCATTTTGAAAAATTGACCAATAGGAACTTGAGAATTTGCATAATTACCCATAATCCTTTGCTGGAACTCTCCCTAAGCTTAGTGAATAGTGAAAAGAATAAATCAAATGAAGGAAAATGTCAAAAAAAAAAGGGTGTAATGCTCATCTGTGGGGTGGGCGGAGCCTGCTGGTTTGGTCCAAGCGTGGCTGCTAGGTCAGGAATCCAGCAGCTGAAATTTTGAGGGATTCCAAACAGAAAAGCAAAAATTTTAGTCTAGGTTTTAATAAAAGGGTTTTTTTTTTTTCTTTGTAATTTAAACAGCCATTGCTGAATATGCACTACTGGCAGCCACAGGCCACGCCCAGCAGGGGCTCCAGGCCTCTACTGGTAAGCAGCCAGGTACAGCAGGGGCACCAGGCCTCCACCAGTAGGCAGCCAGGTGCCAGGCACAGCGGGGGCACCAGGCCTCTACCGATAGAAAGCCTAAGGCCACGCACAGCAGTGGCACCAGGTCTCTACCAGTAGGCAGCCACAGCCCACAGTGAGTGTGCAACACACTCTACATGGAGGAGCCAGCATCCTCACAGGGACAACCTCAGAGCACCGTTGATTCAACTTAAGGAGAAACTCAGGCAGTGCATTATGGGAATTATTTAAATATCAAGGGCTGAAGGTGTTCCTATCATAATCTTCTTACTGAGGAGGAGCCTCACATAAGTCCTCCTAGGTCATGTGACTATTTATGATGCACCATGGAGCAAGGTCCAATGACTCCATCTTGTGATTAAGTTCCGTAACTTTGCTTCTGTCCATGCTCCGACAAATCTCAAGCGTTTTCACAACTCTTGTAATCAATCAAACCGAGCTTCAATTAGCAGGCTCAGGAGTGGCGCTGTTTTTAGAAGTATGCAGCCATGTTTCTCTCACCCTAAAGAACCCCCTTAAAGATCTGTAGATGCTGAGACTAATCTAACAAGAGGTGTCCTTTAGAGATGAGCGAATAGTATTTGATGTAATACGTGGCTGCCATAGGAATGCGTGTTAGCGGCCGAAGACCAAGGGGTTAAGCCTTAACCCCTTAGTTCTGGGCCGCTAACACGCATTCCTATGGCAGCCAGGTATTCGATTGAATACTATTGGGTCATCTCTAGTGTCCTTTCAAGTGATCCCTAGGATGAGTGATCTGTGCGACCATTAGCAGCCGAGAAGCGGATGATGGCCAGCAAGGGGCAGCCTGTGTATGACAGAGGATGATGCTGCTGGTGCTTGCCTTCTGACATGGACCGCCTACCTGGCAGCCATTTTGAAAAATTGACCAATAGGAACTTGAGAATTTGCATAATTACCCATAATCCTTTGCTGGAACTCTCCCTAAGCTTAGTGAATAGTGAAAAGAATAAATCAAATGAAGGAAAATGTCAAAAAAAAAAAGGGTGTAATGCTCATCTGTGGGGTGGGCGGAGCCTGCTGGTTTGGTCCAAGCGTGGCTGCTAGGTCAGGAATCCAGCAGCTGAAATTTTGAGGGATTCCAAACAGAAAAGCAAAAATTTTAGTCTAGGTTTTAATAAAAGGGTTTTTTTTTTTTTCTTTGTAATTTAAACAGCCATTGCTGAATATGCACTACTGGCAGCCACAGGCCACGCCCAGCAGGGGCTCCAGGCCTCTACTGGTAAGCAGCCAGGTACAGCAGGGGCACCAGGCCTCCACCAGTAGGCAGCCAGGTGCCAGGCACAGCGGGGGCACCAGGCCTCTACCGATAGAAAGCCTAAGGCCACGCACAGCAGTGGCACCAGGTCTCTACCAGTAGGCAGCCACAGCCCACAGTGAGTGTGCAACACACTCTACATGGAGGAGCCAGCATCCTCACAGGGACAACCTCAGAGCACCGTTGATTCAACTTAAGGAGAAACTCAGGCAGTGCATTATGGGAATTATTTAAATATCAAGGGCTGAAGGTGTTCCTATCATAATCTTCTTACTGAGGAGGAGCCTCACATAAGTCCTCCTAGGTCATGTGACTATTTATGATGCACCATGGAGCAAGGTCCAATGACTCCATCTTGTGATTAAGTTCCGTAACTTTGCTTCTGTCCATGCTCCGACAAATCTCAAGCGTTTTCACAACTCTTGTAATCAATCAAACCGAGCTTCAATTAGCAGGCTCAGGAGTGGCGCTGTTTTTAGAAGTATGCAGCCATGTTTCTCTCACCCTAAAGAACCCCCTTAAAGATCTGTAGATGCTGAGACTAATCTAACAAGAGGTGTCCTTTAGAGATGAGCGAATAGTATTTGATGTAATACGTGGCTGCCATAGGAATGCGTGTTAGCGGCCGAAGACCAAGGGGTTAAGCCTTAACCCCTTAGTTCTGGGCCGCTAACACGCATTCCTATGGCAGCCAGGTATTCGATTGAATACTATTGGGTCATCTCTAGTGTCCTTTCAAGTGATCCCTAGGATGAGTGATCTGTGCGACCATTAGCAGCCGAGAAGCGGATGATGGCCAGCAAGGGGCAGCCTGTGTATGACAGAGGATGATGCTGCTGGTGCTTGCCTTCTGACATGGACCGCCTACCTGGCAGCCATTTTGAAAAATTGACCAATAGGAACTTGAGAATTTGCATAATTACCCATAATCCTTTGCTGGAACTCTCCCTAAGCTTAGTGAATAGTGAAAAGAATAAATCAAATGAAGGAAATTGTCAAAAAAAATAAAGTGTTTAATTCTCATCTGTGGGGTGGGCGGAGCCTGCTGGTTTGGTCCAAGCGTGGCTGCTTGGTCAGGATTCCAGCAGCTGAAATTTTGAGGGATTCAAAACAAAAGCAAAAATTTTAGTCTAGGTTTTAATAAAAAGGTTTTTTTTCTTTGTAATTTAAACAGCCATCGCTGAATATTCACTTACTGGCAGCCACAGGCCACACCCAGCAGGGGCTCCAGGCTTCTACCGGTAGGCAGCCAGGTACAGCAGGGTCACCACGCCTCCACCAGTAGGCAGCCAGGTGCCAGACATAGCGGGGGCACCAGGCCTCTACCAGTAGGCAGCCACGGGCCACACAGCAGCCGTGGACAGCCCACAGTGAGTGTGCAACACACTCTACATGGAGGAGCCAGCATCCTCACAGGGACAACCTCAGAGCACCGTTGATTCAACTTAAGGAGAAACTCAGGTAGTGCATTATGGGAATTATTTAAATATCAAGGGCTGAAGGTGTTCCTATCATAATCTTCTTACTGAGGAGGAGCCTCACATAAGTCCTCCTAGGTCATGTGACTATTTATGATGCACCATGGAGCAAGGTCCAATGACTCCATCTTGTGATTAAGTTCCGTAACTTTGCTTCTGTCCATGCTCCGACAAATCTCAAGCGTTTTCACAACTCTTGTAATCAATGAAACCGAGCTTAAATAGCAGGCTCAGGAGTGGCGCTGTTTTTAGAAGTATGCAGCCATGTTTCTCTCACCCTAAAGAACCCCCTTAAAGATCTGTAGATGCTGAGACTAATCTAACAAGAGGTGTCCTTTAGAGATGAGCGAATAGTATTTGATGTAATACGTGGCTGCCATAGGAATGCGTGTTAGCGGCCGAAGACCAAAGGGTTAAGCCTTAACCCCTTAGTGCTGGGCCGCTAACACGCATTCCTATGGCAGCCAGGTATTCGATTGAATACTATTGGGTCATCTCTAGTGTCCTTTCAAGTGATCCCTAGCATGAGTGATCTGTGCGACCATTAGCAGCCGAGAAGCGGATGATGGCCAGCAAGGGGCAGCCTGTGTATGACAGAGGATGATGCTGCTGGTGCTTGCCTTCTGACATGGACCGCCTACCTGGCAGCCATTTTGAAAAATTGACCAATAGGAACTTGAGAATTTGCATAATTACCCATAATCCTTTGCTGGAACTCTCCCTAAGCTTAGTGAATAGTGAAAAGAATAAATCAAATGAAGGAAAATGTCAAAAAAAAAAGGGTGTAATGCTCATCTGTGGGGTGGGCGGAGCCTGCTGGTTTGGTCCAAGCGTGGCTGCTAGGTCAGGAATCCAGCAGCTGAAATTTTGAGGGATTCCAAACAGAAAAGCAAAAATTTTAGTCTAGGTTTTAATAAAAGGGTTTTTTTTTTTCTTTGTAATTTAAACAGCCATTGCTGAATATGCACTACTGGCAGCCACAGGCCACGCCCAGCAGGGGCTCCAGGCCTCTACTGGTAAGCAGCCAGGTACAGCAGGGGCACCAGGCCTCCACCAGTAGGCAGCCAGGTGCCAGGCACAGCGGGGGCACCAGGCCTCTACCGATAGAAAGCCTAAGGCCACGCACAGCAGTGGCACCAGGTCTCTACCAGTAGGCAGCCACAGCCCACAGTGAGTGTGCAACACACTCTACATGGAGGAGCCAGCATCCTCACAGGGACAACCTCAGAGCACCGTTGATTCAACTTAAGGAGAAACTCAGGCAGTGCATTATGGGAATTATTTAAATATCAAGGGCTGAAGGTGTTCCTATCATAATCTTCTTACTGAGGAGGAGCCTCACATAAGTCCTCCTAGGTCATGTGACTATTTATGATGCACCATGGAGCAAGGTCCAATGACTCCATCTTGTGATTAAGTTCCGTAACTTTGCTTCTGTCCATGCTCCGACAAATCTCAAGCGTTTTCACAACTCTTGTAATCAATGAAACCGAGCTTTAAATAGCAGGCTCAGGAGTGGCGCTGTTTTTAGAAGTATGCAGCCATGTTTCTCTCACCCTAAAGAACCCCCTTAAAGATCTGTAGATGCTGAGACTAATCTAACAAGAGGTGTCCTTTAGAGATGAGCGAATAGTATTTGATGTAATACGTGGCTGCCATAGGAATGCGTGTTAGCGGCCGAAGACCAAAGGGTTAAGCCTTAACCCCTTAGTGCTGGGCCGCTAACACGCATTCCTATGGCAGCCAGGTATTCGATTGAATACTATTGGGTCATCTCTAGTGTCCTTTCAAGTGATCCCTAGGATGAGTGATCTGTGCGACCATTAGCAGCCGAGAAGCGGATGATGGCCAGCAAGGGGCAGCCTGTGTATGACAGAGGATGATGCTGCTGGTGCTTGCCTTCTGACATGGACCGCCTACCTGGCAGCCATTTTGAAAAATTGACCAATAGGAACTTGAGAATTTGCATAATTACCCATAATCCTTTGCTGGAACTCTCCCTAAGCTTAGTGAATAGTGAAAAGAATAAATCAAATGAAGGAAAATGTCAAAAAAAAAAAGTGTGTAATTCTCATCTGTGGGGTGGGCGGAGCCTGCTGGTTTGGTCCAAGCGTGGGTGCTAGGTCAGGATTCCAGCAGCTGAAATTTTGAGGGATTCCAAACAGAAAAGCAAAAATTTTAGTCTAGGTTTTAATAAAAGGGTTTTTTTTTTTCTTTGTAATTTAAACAGCCATTGCTGAATACACACTACTGGCAGCCACAGGCCACGCCCAGCAGGGGCTCCAGGCCTCTACCGGTAGGCAGCCAGGTGCCAGGCACAGCAGGGGCACCAGGCCTCTACCGGTAGGCAGCCAGGTGCCAGGCACAGCGGGGGCACCAGGCCTCTATCGATAGAAAGCCGAAGGCCACGCACAGCAGCCGTGGACAGCCCACAGTGAGTGTGCAACACACTCTGCATGGAGGAGCCAGCATCCTCACAGGGACAACCTCAGAGCACCGTTGATTCAACTTAAGGAGAAACTCAGGCAGTGCATTATGGGAATTATTTAAATATCAAGGGCTGAAGGTGTTCCTATCATAATCTTCTTACTGAGGAGGAGCCTCACATAAGTCCTCTTAGGTCATGTGACTATTTATGATGCACCATGGAGCAAGGTCCAATGACTCCATCTTGTGATTAAGTTCCGTAACTTTGCTTCTGTCCATGCTCCGACAAATCTCAAGCGTTTTCACAACTCTTGTAATCAATCAAACCGAGCTTCAATTAGCAGGCTCAGGAGTGGCGCTGTTTTTAGAAGTATGCAGCCATGTTTCTCTCACCCTAAAGAACCCCCTTAAAGATCTGTAGATGCTGAGACTAATCTAACAAGAGGTGTCCTTTAGAGATGAGCGAATAGTATTTGATGTAATACGTGGCTGCCATAGGAATGCGTGTTAGCGGCCGAAGACCAAGGGGTTAAGCCTTAACCCCTTAGTTCTGGGCCGCTAACACGCATTCCTATGGCAGCCAGGTATTCGATTGAATACTATTGGGTCATCTCTAGTGTCCTTTCAAGTGATCCCTAGGATGAGTGATCTGTGCGACCATTAGCAGCCGAGAAGCGGATGATGGCCAGCAAGGGGCAGCCTGTGTATGACAGAGGATGATGCTGCTGGTGCTTGCCTTCTGACATGGACCGCCTACCTGGCAGCCATTTTGAAAAATTGACCAATAGGAACTTGAGAATTTGCATAATTACCCATAATCCTTTGCTGGAACTCTCCCTAAGCTTAGTGAATAGTGAAAAGAATAAATCAAATGAAGGAAAATGTCAAAAAAAAAAAGTGTGTAATTCTCATCTGTGGGGTGGGCGGAGCCTGCTGGTTTGGTCCAAGCGTGGCTGCTTGGTCAGGATTCCAGCAGCTGAAATTTTGAGGGATTCAAAACAAAAGCAAAAATTTTAGTCTAGGTTTTAATAAAAAGGTTTTTTTTCTTTGTAATTTAAACAGCCATCGCTGAATATTCACTTACTGGCAGCCACAGGCCACACCCAGCAGGGGCTCCAGGCTTCTACCGGTAGGCAGCCAGGTACAGCAGGGTCACCACGCCTCCACCAGTAGGCAGCCAGGTGCCAGACATAGCGTGGGCACCAGGCCTCTACCAGTAAGCAGTCACGGGCCACACAGCAGCCGTGGACAGCCCACAGTGAGTGTGCAACACACTCTACATGGAGGAGCCAGCATCCTCACAGGGACAACCTCAGAGCACCGTTGATTCAACTTAAGGAGAAACTCAGGCAGTGCATTATGGGAATTATTTAAATATCAAGGGCTGAAGGTGTTCCTATCATAATCTTCTTACTGAGGAGGAGCCTCACATAAGTCCTCCTAGGTCATGTGACTATTTATGATGCACCATGGAGCAAGGTCCAATGACTCCATCTTGTGATTAAGTTCCGTAACTTTGCTTCTGTCCATGCTCCGACAAATCTCAAGCGTTTTCACAACTCTTGTAATCAATGAAACCGAGCTTTAAATAGCAGGCTCAGGAGTGGCGCTGTTTTTAGAAGTATGCAGCCATGTTTCTCTCACCCTAAAGTACCCCCTTAAAGATCTGTAGATGCTGAGACTAATCTAACAAGAGGTGTCCTTTAGAGATGAGCGAATAGTATTTGATGTAATACGTGGCTGCCATAGGAATGCGTGTTAGCGGCCGAAGACCAAAGGGTTAAGCCTTAACCCCTTAGTGCTGGGCCGCTAACACGCATTCCTATGGCAGCCAGGTATTCGATTGAATACTATTGGGTCATCTCTAGTGTCCTTTCAAGTGATCCCTAGGATGAGTGATCTGTGCGACCATTAGCAGCCGAGAAGCGGATGATTGCCAGCAAGGGGCAGCCTGTGTATGACAGAGGATGATGCTGCTGGTGCTTGCCTTCTGACATGGACCGCCTACCTGGCAGCCATTTTGAAAAATTGACCAATAGGAACTTGAGAATTTGCATAATTACCCATAATCCTTTGCTGGAACTCTCCCTAAGCTTAGTGAATAGTGAAAAGAATAAATCAAATGAAGGAAAATGTCAAAAAAATGTGTGTAATTCTCATCTGTGGGGTGGGCGGAGCCTGCTGGTTTGGTCCAAGCGTGGCTGCTAGGTCAGGATTCCAGCAGCTGAAATTTTGAGGCATTCCAAACAGAAAAGCACAAATTTTAGTCTAGGTTTTAATAAAAGGGTTTTTTTTTCTTTGTAATTTAAACAGCCATTGCTGAATATGCACTACTGGCAACCACAGGCCACCAGGCCTCTACCTGTAGGCAGCCAGGTGCCAGGCACGGCGGGGGCACCAGGCCTCCACCGGTAGGCAGCCAGGTGCCAGGCACGGCGGGGGCAACAGGCCTCCACCGGTAGGCAGCCAGGTGCCAGGCACAGCGGAGGCAACAGGCCTCTACCGATAGAAAGCCTAAGGCCACGCACAGCAGTGGAACCAGGCCTCTACCAGTAGGCAGCCACAGCCCACAGTGAGTGTGCAACACACTCTACATGGAGGAGCCAGCATCCTCACAGGGACAACCTCAGAGCACCGTTGATTCAACTTAAGGAGAAACTCAGGCAGTGCATTATGGGAATTATTTAAATATCAAGGGCTGAAGGTGTTCCTATCATAATCTTCTTACTGAGGAGGAGCCTCACATAAGTCCTCCTAGGTCATGTGACTATTTATGATGCACCATGGAGCAAGGTCCAATGACTCCATCTTGTGATTAAGTTCCGTAACTTTGCTTCTGTCCATGCTCCGACAAATCTCAAGCGTTTTCACAACTCTTGTAATCAATGAAACCGAGCTTTAAATAGCAGGCTCAGGAGTGGCGCTGTTTTTAGAAGTATGCAGCCATGTTTCTCTCACCCTAAAGAACCCCCTTAAAGATCTGTAGATGCTGAGACTAATCTAACAAGAGGTGTCCTTTAGAGATGAGCGAATAGTATTTGATGTAATACGTGGCTGCCATAGGAATGCGTGTTAGCGGCCGAAGACCAAAGGGTTAAGCCTTAACCCCTTAGTGCTGGGCCGCTAACACGCATTCCTATGGCAGCCAGGTATTCGATTGAATACTATTGGGTCATCTCTAGTGTCCTTTCAAGTGATCCCTAGGATGAGTGATCTGTGCGACCATTAGCAGCCGAGAAGCGGATGATGGCCAGCAAGGGGCAGCCTGTGTATGACAGAGGATGATGCTGCTGGTGCTTGCCTTCTGACATGGACCGCCTACCTGGCAGCCATTTTGAAAAATTGACCAATAGGAACTTGAGAATTTGCATAATTACCCATAATCCTTTGCTGGAACTCTCCTTAAGCTTAGTGAATAGTGAAAAGAATAAATCAAACGAAGGAAAATGTCAAAAAAAAAATGTGTGTAATTCTCATCTGTGGGGTGGGCGGAGCCTGCTGGTTTGGTCCAAGCGTGGCTGCTAGGTCAGGATTCCAGCAGCTGAAATTTTGAGGGATTCCAAACAGAAAAGCAAAAATTTTAGTCTAGGTTTTAATAAAAGGGTTTTTTTTTTCTTTGTAATTTAAACAGCCATTGCTGAATATGCACTACTGGCAGCCACAGGCCACGCCCAGCAGGGCTCCAGGCCTCTACCAGTAGGCAGCCAGGTGCCAGGCACAGCGGGGGCACCAGGCCTCTACCGAAAGAAAGCCAAAGGCCAAGCACAGCAGGGGCACCAGGCCTCTACCGATAGAAAGCCGAAGGCCACGCACAGCAGTGGCACCAGGCCTCTACCAGTAGGCAGCCACGGGCCACACAGCAGCCGTGGACAGCTCACAGTGAGTGTGCAACACACTCTACATGGAGGAGCCAGCATCCTCACAGGGACAACCTCAGAGCACCGTTGATTCAACTTAAGGAGAAACTCAGGCAGTGCATTATGGGAATTATTTAAATATCAAGGGCTGAAGGTGTTCCTATCATAATCTTCTTACTGAGGAGGAGCCTCACATAAGTCCTCCTAGGTCATGTGACTATTTATGATGCACCATGGAGCAAGGTCCAATGACTCCATCTTGTGATTAAGTTCCGTAACTTTGCTTCTGTCCATGCTCCGACAAATCTCAAGCGTTTTCACAACTCTTGTAATCAATCAAACCGAGCTTCAATTAGCAGGCTCAGGAGTGGCGCTGTTTTTAGAAGTATGCAGCCATGTTTCTCTCACCCTAAAGAACCCCCTTAAAGATCTGTAGATGCTGAGACTAATCTAACAAGAGGTGTCCTTTAGAGATGAGCGAATAGTATTTGATGTAATACGTGGCTGCCATAGGAATGCGTGTTAGCGGCCGAAGACCAAGGGGTTAAGCCTTAACCCCTTAGTTCTGGGCCGCTAACACGCATTCCTATGGCAGCCAGGTATTCGATTGAATACTATTGGGTCATCTCTAGTGTCCTTTCAAGTGATCCCTAGGATGAGTGATCTGTGCGACCATTAGCAGCCGAGAAGCGGATGATGGCCAGCAAGGGGCAGCCTGTGTATGACAGAGGATGATGCTGCTGGTGCTTGCCTTCTGACATGGACCGCCTACCTGGCAGCCATTTTGAAAAATTGACCAATAGGAACTTGAGAATTTGCATAATTACCCATAATCCTTTGCTGGAACTCTCCCTAAGCTTAGTGAATAGTGAAAAGAATAAATCAAATGAAGGATAACGTCTAAAAAAAAAATGTGTGTAATTCTCATCTGTGGGGTGGGCGGAGCCTGCTGGTTTGGTCCAAGCGTGGCTGCTTGGTCAGGATTCCAGCAGCTGAAATTTTGAGGGATTCAAAACAAAAGCAAAAATTTTAGTCTAGGTTTTAATAAAAAGGTTTTTTTTCTTTGTAATTTAAACAGCCATCGCTGAATATTCACTTACTGGCAGCCACAGGCCACACCCAGCAGGGGCTCCAGGCTTCTACCGGTAGGCAGCCAGGTACAGCAGGGTCACCACGCCTCCACCAGTAGGCAGCCAGGTGCCAGACATAGCGGGGGCACCAGGCCTCTACCAGTAGGCAGCCACGGGCCACACAGCAGCCGTGGACAGCCCACAGTGAGTGTGCAACACACTCTACATGGAGGAGCCAGCATCCTCACAGGGACAACCTCAGAGCACCGTTGATTCAACTTAAGGAGAAACTCAGGCAGTGCATTGTGGGAATTATTTAAATATCAAGGGCTGAAGGTGTTCCTATCATAATCTTCTTACTGAGGAGGAGCCTCACATAAGTCCTCCTAGGTCATGTGACTATTTATGATGCACCATGGAGCAAGGTCCAATGACTCCATCTTGTGATTAAGTTCCGTAACTTTGCTTCTGTCCATGCTCCGACAAATCTCAAGCGTTTTCACAACTCTTGTAATCAATGAAACCGAGCTTCAAATAGCAGGCTCAGGAGTGGCGCTGTTTTTAGAAGTATGCAGCCATGTTTCTCTCACCCTAAAGAACCCCCTTAAAGATCTGTAGATGCTGAGACTAATCTAACAAGAAGTGTCCTTTAGAGATGAGCGAATAGTATTTGATGTAATACGTGGCTGCCATAGGAATGCGTGTTAGCGGCCGAAGACCAAGGGGTTAAGCCTTAACCCCTTAGTGCTGGGCCGCTAACACGCATTCTGATGGCAGCCAGGTATTCGATTGAATACTATTGGGTCATCTCTAGTGTCCTTTCAAGTGATCCCTAGGATGAGTGATCTGTGCGACCATTAGCAGCCGAGAAGCGGATGATGGCCAGCAAGGGGCAGCCTGTGTATGACAGAGGATGATGCTGCTGGTGCTTGCCTTCTGACATGGACCGCCTACCTGGCAGCCATTTTGAAAAATTGACCAATAGGAACTTGAGAATTTGCATAATTACCCATAATCCTTTGCTGGAACTCTCCCTAAGCTTAGTGAATAGTGAAAAGAATAAATCAAATGAAGAAAAATGGCAAAAAAAAGTGTGTAATTCTCATCTGTGGGGTGGGCGGAGCCTGCTGGTTTGGTCCAAGCGTGGCTGCTAGGTAAGGATTCCAGCAGCTGAAATTTTGAGGGATTCCAAACAGAAAAGCAAAAATTTTAGTCTAGGTTTTAATAATATGGTTTTTTTTCTTTGTAATTTAAACAGCCATTGCTGAATATGCACTACTGGCAGCCACAGGCCACGCCCAGCAGGGGCTCCAGGCCTCTACCGGTAAGCAGCCAGGTGCCAGGCACAGCGGGGGTACCAGGCCTCCACCAGTAGGCAGCCAGGTACAGCGGGGGCACCAGGCCTCTACCGATAGAAAGCCTAAGGCCACGCACAGCAGTGGCACCAGGCCTCTACCAGTAGGCAGCCACGGGCCACACAGCAGCCGTGGACAGCCCACAGTGAGTGTGCAACACACTCTACATGGAGGAGCCAGCATCCTCACAGGGACAACCTCAGAGCACCGTTGATTGAACTTAAGGAGAAACTCAGGCAGTGCATTATGGGAATTATTTAAATATCAAGGGCTGAAGGTGTTCCTATCATAATCTTCTTACTGAGGAGGAGCCTCACATATGTCCTCCTAGGTCATGTGACTATTTATGATGCACCATGGAGCAAGGTCCAATGACTCCATCTTGTGATTAAGTTCCGCAACTTTGCTTCTGTCCATGCTCCGACAAATCTCAAGCGTTTTCACAACTCTTGTAATCAATGAAACCGAGCTTTAAATAGCAGGCTCAGGAGTGGCGCTGTTTTTAGAAGTATGCAGCCATGTTTCTCTAACCCTAAAGAACCCCCTTAAAGATCTGTAGATGCTGAGACTAATCTAACAAGAGGTGTCCTTTAGAGATGAGCGAATAGTATTTGATGTAATACGTGGCTGCCATAGGAATGCGTGTTAGCGGCCGAAGACCAAAGGGTTAAGCCTTAACCCCTTAGTGCTGGGCCGCTAACACGCATTCCTATGGCAGCCAGGTATTCGATTGAATACTATTGGGTCATCTCTAGTGTCCTTTCAAGTGATCCCTAGGATGAGTGATCTGTGCGACCATTAGCAGCTGAGAAGCGGATGATGGCCAGCAAGGGGCAGCCTGTGAATGACAGAGGATGATGCTGCTGGTGCTTGCCTTCTGACATGGACCGCCTACCTGGCAGCCATTTTGAAAAATTGACCAATAGGAACTTGAGAATTTGCATAATTACCCATAATCCTTTGCTGGAACTCTCCCTAAGCTTAGTGAATAGTGAAAAGAATAAATTAAATGAAGGAAAATGTCAAAAAAAATGTGTGTAATTCTCATCTGTGGGGTGGGCGGAGCCTGCTGGTTTGGTCCAAGCGTGGCTGCTAGGTCAGGATTCCAGCAGCTGAAATTTTGAGGCATTCCAAACAGAAAAGCAAAAATTTTAGTCTAGGTTTTAATAAAAGGGTTTTTTTTTCTTTGTAATTTAAACAGCCATTGCTGAATATGCACTACTGGCAGCCACAGGCCACGCCCAGCAGGGGCTCCAGGCCTCTACCAGTAGGCAGCAAGGTACAGCAGGGGCACCAGGCCTCTACCGATAGAAAGCCGAAGGCCAAGCACAGCAGGGGCACCAGGCCTCTACCGATAGAAAGCCGAAGGCCACGCACAGCAGTGGCACCAGACCTCTACCAGTAGGCAGCCACGGGCCACACAGCAGCCGTAGACAGCCCACAGTGAGTGTGCAACACACTCTACATGGAGGAGCCAGCATCCTCACAGGGACAACCTCAGAGCACCGTTGATTCAACTTAAGGAGAAACTCAGGCAGTGCATTATGGGAATTATTTAAATATCAAGGGCTGAAGGTGTTCCTATCATAATCTTCTTACTGAGGAGGAGCCTCACATAAGTCCTCCTAGGTCATGTGACTATTTATGATGCACCATGGAGCAAGGTCCAATGACTCCATCTTGTGATTAAGTTCCGTAACTTTGCTTCTGTCCATGCTCCGACAAATCTCAAGCGTTTTCACAACTCTTGTAATCAATCAAACCGAGCTTCAATTAGCAGGCTCAGGAGTGGCGCTGTTTTTAGAAGTATGCAGCCATGTTTCTCTCACCCTAAAGAACCCCCTTAAAGATCTGTAGATGCTGAGACTAATCTAACAAGAGGTGTCCTTTAGAGATGAGCGAATAGTATTTGATGTAATACGTGGCTGCCATAGGAATGCGTGTTAGCGGCCGAAGACCAAGGGGTTAAGCCTTAACCCCTTAGTTCTGGGCCGCTAACACGCATTCCTATGGCAGCCAGGTATTCGATTGAATACTATTGGGTCATCTCTAGTGTCCTTTCAAGTGATCCCTAGGATGAGTGATCTGTGCGACCATTAGCAGCCGAGAAGCGGATGATGGCCAGCAAGGGGCAGCCTGTGTATGACAGAGGATGATGCTGCTGGTGCTTGCCTTCTGACATGGACCGCCTACCTGGCAGCCATTTTGAAAAATTGACCAATAGGAACTTGAGAATTTGCATAATTACCCATAATCCTTTGCTGGAACTCTCCCTAAGCTTAGTGAATAGTGAAAAGAATAAATCAAATGAAGGAAAATGTCAAAAAAAAAAAAAGTGTGTAATTCTCATCTGTGGGGTGGGCAGAGCCTGCTGGTTTGGTCCAAGCGTGGCTGCTAGGTAAGGATTCCAGCAGCTGAAATTTTGAGGGATTCCAAACAGAAAAGCAAAAATTTTAGTCTAGGTTTTAATAAAAGGTTTTTTTTTTTTCTTTGTAATTTAAACAGCCATTGCTGAATACGCACTACTGGCAGCCACAGGCCACGCCCAGCAGGGGCTCCAGGCCTCTACCGGTAGGCAGCCAGGTGCCAGGCACAGCGGGGGCACCAGGCCTCTACCGGTAGGCAGCCAGGTGCCAGGCACAGCGGGGGCACCAGGCCTCTATCGATAGAAAGCCGAAGGCCACGCACAGCAGCCGTGGACAGCCCACAGTGAGTGTGCAACACACTCTGCATGGAGGAGCCAGCATCCTCACAGGGACAACCTCAGAGCACCGTTGATTCAACTTAAGGAGAAACTCAGGCAGTGCATTATGGGAATTATTTAAATATCAAGGGCTGAAGGTGTTCCTATCATAATCTTCTTACTGAGGAGGAGCCTCACATAAGTCCTCCTAGGTCATGTGACTATTTATGATGCACCATGGAGCAAGGTCCAATGACTCCATCTTGTGATTAAGTTCCGCAACTTTGCTTCTGTCCATGCTCCGACAAATCTCAAGCGTTTTCACAACTCTTGTAATCAATGAAACCGAGCTTTAAATAGCAGGCTCAGGAGTGGCGCTGTTTTTAGAAGTATGCAGCCATGTTTCTCTAACCCTAAAGAACCCCCTTAAAGATCTGTAGATGCTGAGACTAATCTAACAAGAGGTGTCCTTTAGAGATGAGCGAATAGTATTTGATGTAATACGTGGCTGCCATAGGAATGCGTGTTAGCGGCCGAAGACCAAAGGGTTAAGCCTTAACCCCTTAGTGCTGGGCCGCTAACACGCATTCCTATGGCAGCCAGGTATTCGATTGAATACTATTGGGTCATCTCTAGTGTCCTTTCAAGTGATCCCTAGGATGAGTGATCTGTGCGACCATTAGCAGCTGAGAAGCGGATGATGGCCAGCAAGGGGCAGCCTGTGTATGACAGAGGATGATGCTGCTGGTGCTTGCCTTCTGACATGGACCGCCTACCTGGCAGCCATTTTGAAAAATTGACCAATAGGAACTTGAGAATTTGCATAATTACCCATAATCCTTTGCTGGAACTCTCCCTAAGCTTAGTGAATAGTGAAAAGAATAAATCAAATGAAGGAAAATGTCAAAAAAAAAAAGTGTGTAATTCTCATCTGTGGGGTGGGCGGAGCCTGCTGGTTTGGTCCAAGCGTGGCTGCTAGGTCAGGATTCCAGCAGCTGAAATTTTGAGGCATTCCAAACAGAAAAGCAAAAATTTTAGTCTAGGTTTTAATAAAAGGGTTTTTTTTTCTTTGTAATTTAAACAGCCATTGCTGAATATGCACTACTGGCAGCCACAGGCCACGCCCAGCAGGGGCTCCAGGCCTCTACCAGTAGGCAGCAAGGTACAGCAGGGGCACCAGGCCTCTACCGATAGAAAGCCGAAGGCCAAGCACAGCAGGGGCACCAGGCCTCTACCGATAGAAAGCCGAAGGCCACGCACAGCAGTGGCACCAGACCTCTACCAGTAGACAGCCCACAGTGAGTGTGCAACACACTCTACATGGAGGAGCCAGCATCCTCACAGGGACAACCTCAGAGCACCGTTGATTCAACTTAAGGAGAAACTCAGGCAGTGCATTATGGGAATTATTTAAATATCAAGGGCTGAAGGTGTTCCTATCATAATCTTCTTACTGAGGAGGAGCCTCACATAAGTCCTCCTAGGTCATGTGACTATTTATGATGCACCATGGAGCAAGGTCCAATGACTCCATCTTGTGATTAAGTTCCGTAACTTTGCTTCTGTCCATGCTCCGACAAATCTCAAGCGTTTTCACAACTCTTGTAATCAATCAAACCGAGCTTCAATTAGCAGGCTCAGGAGTGGCGCTGTTTTTAGAAGTATGCAGCCATGTTTCTCTCACCCTAAAGAACCCCCTTAAAGATCTGTAGATGCTGAGACTAATCTAACAAGAGGTGTCCTTTAGAGATGAGCGAATAGTATTTGATGTAATACGTGGCTGCCATAGGAATGCGTGTTAGCGGCCGAAGACCAAGGGGTTAAGCCTTAACCCCTTAGTTCTGGGCCGCTAACACGCATTCCTATGGCAGCCAGGTATTCGATTGAATACTATTGGGTCATCTCTAGTGTCCTTTCAAGTGATCCCTAGGATGAGTGATCTGTGCGACCATTAGCAGCCGAGAAGCGGATGATGGCCAGCAAGGGGCAGCCTGTGTATGACAGAGGATGATGCTGCTGGTGCTTGCCTTCTGACATGGACCGCCTACCTGGCAGCCATTTTGAAAAATTGACCAATAGGAACTTGAGAATTTGCATAATTACCCATAATCCTTTGCTGGAACTCTCCCTAAGCTTAGTGAATAGTGAAAAGAATAAATCAAATGAAGGAAAATGTCAAAAAAAAAAAAAGTGTGTAATTCTCATCTGTGGGGTGGGCAGAGCCTGCTGGTTTGGTCCAAGCGTGGCTGCTAGGTAAGGATTCCAGCAGCTGAAATTTTGAGGGATTCCAAACAGAAAAGCAAAAATTTTAGTCTAGGTTTTAATAAAAGGGTTTTTTTTTTTCTTTGTAATTTAAACAGCCATTGCTGAATACGCACTACTGGCAGCCACAGGCCACGCCCAGCAGGGGCTCCAGGCCTCTACCGGTAGGCAGCCAGGTGCCAGGCACAGTGGGGGCACCAGGCCTCTACCGGTAGGCAGCCAGGTGCCAGGCACAGCGGGGGCACCAGGCCTCTATCGATAGAAAGCCGAAGGCCACGCACAGCAGCCGTGGACAGCCCACAGTGAGTGTGCAACACACTCTGCATGGAGGAGCCAGCATCCTCACAGGGACAACCTCAGAGCACCGTTGATTCAACTTAAGGAGAAACTCAGGCAGTGCATTATGGGAATTATTTAAATATCAAGGGCTGAAGGTGTTCCTATCATAATCTTCTTACTGAGGAGGAGCCTCACATAAGTCCTCCTAGGTCATGTGACTATTTATGATGCACCATGGAGCAAGGTCCAATGACTCCATCTTGTGATTAAGTTCCGCAACTTTGCTTCTGTCCATGCTCCGACAAATCTCAAGCGTTTTCACAACTCTTGTAATCAATGAAACCGAGCTTTAAATAGCAGGCTCAGGAGTGGCGCTGTTTTTAGAAGTATGCAGCCATGTTTCTCTAACCCTAAAGAACCCCCTTAAAGATCTGTAGATGCTGAGACTAATCTAACAAGAGGTGTCCTTTAGAGATGAGCGAATAGTATTTGATGTAATACGTGGCTGCCATAGGAATGCGTGTTAGCGGCCGAAGACCAAAGGGTTAAGCCTTAACCCCTTAGTGCTGGGCCGCTAACACGCATTCCTATGGCAGCCAGGTATTCGATTGAATACTATTGGGTCATCTCTAGTGTCCTTTCAAGTGATCCCTAGGATGAGTGATCTGTGCGACCATTAGCAGCTGAGAAGCGGATGATGGCCAGCAAGGGGCAGCCTGTGTATGACAGAGGATGATGCTGCTGGTGCTTGCCTTCTGACATGGACCGCCTACCTGGCAGCCATTTTGAAAAATTGACCAATAGGAACTTGAGAATTTGCATAATTACCCATAATCCTTTGCTGGAACTCTCCCTAAGCTTAGTGAATAGTGAAAAGAATAAATCAAATGAAGGAAAATGTCAAAAAAAAAAGTGTGTAATTCTCATCTGTGGGGTGGGCGGAGCCTGCTGGTTTGGTCCAAGCGTGGCTGCTAGGTCAGGATTCCAGCAGCTGAAATTTTGAGGCATTCCAAACAGAAAAGCAAAAATTTTAGTCTAGGTTTTAATAAAAGGGTTTTTTTTTCTTTGTAATTTAAACAGCCATTGCTGAATATGCACTACTGGCAGCCACAGGCCACGCCCAGCAGGGGCTCCAGGCCTCTACCAGTAGGCAGCAAGGTACAGCAGGGGCACCAGGCCTCTACCGATAGAAAGCCGAAGGCCAAGCACAGCAGGGGCACCAGGCCTCTACCGATAGAAAGCCAAAGGCCACGCACAGCAGTGGCACCAGACCTCTACCAGTAGGCAGCCACGGGCCACACAGCAGCCGTAGACAGCCCACAGTGAGTGTGCAACACACTCTACATGGAGGAGCCAGCATCCTCACAGGGACAACCTCAGAGCACCGTTGATTCAACTTAAGGAGAAACTCAGGCAGTGCATTATGGGAATTATTTAAATATCAAGGGCTGAAGGTGTTCCTATCATAATCTTCTTACTGAGGAGGAGCCTCACATAAGTCCTCCTTGGTCATGTGACTATTTATGATGCACCATGGAGCAAGGTCCAACGACTCCATCTTGTGATTAAGTTCCGTAACTTTGCTTCTGTCCATGCTCCGACAAATCTCAAGCGTTTTCACAACTCTTGTAATCAATGAAACCGAGCTTTAAATAGCAGGCTCAGGAGTGACGCTGTTTTTAGATGTATGCAGCCATGTTTCTCTCACCCTAAAGAACCCCCTTAAAGATCTGTAGATGCTGAGACTAATCTAACAAGAGGTGTCCTTTAGAGATGAGCGAATAGTATTTGATGTAATACGTGGCTGCCATAGGAATGCGTGTTAGCGGCCGAAGACCAAAGGGTTAAGCCTTAACCCCTTAGTGCTGGGCCTCTAACACGCATTCCTATGGCAGCCAGGTATTCGATTGAATACTATTGGGTCATCTCTAGTGTCCTTTCCAGTGATCCCTAGGATGAGTGATCTGTGCGACCATTAGCAGCTGAGAAGCGGATGATGGCCAGCAAGGGGCAGCCTGTGTATGACAGAGGATGATGCTGCTGGTGCTTGCCTTCTGACATGGACCGCCTACCTGGCAGCCATTTTGAAAAATTGACCAATAGGAACTTGAGAATTTGCATAATTACCCATAATCCTTTGCTGGAACTCTCCCTAAGCTTAGTGAATAGTGAAAAGAATAAATCAAATGAAGGAAAATGGCAAAAAAAATGTGTGTAATTCTCATCTGTGGGGTGGGCGGAGCCTGCTGGTTTGGTCCAAGCGTGGCTGCTAGGTCAGGATTCCAGCAGCTGAAATTTTGAGGCATTCCAAACAGAAAAGCAAAAATTTTAGTCTAGGTTTTAATAAAAGGGTTTTTTTTTCTTTGTAATTTAAACAGCCATTGCTGAATATGCACTACTGGCAGCCACAGGCCACGCCCAGCAGGGGCTCCAGGCCTCTACCAGTAGGCAGCAAGGTACAGCAGGGGCACCAGGCCTCTACCGATAGAAAGCCGAAGGCCAAGCACAGCAGGGGCACCAGGCCTCTACCGATAGAAAGCCGAAGGCCACGCACAGCAGTGGCACCAGACCTCTACCAGTAGGCAGCCACGGGCCACACAGCAGCCGTAGACAGCCCACAGTGAGTGTGCAACACACTCTACATGGAGGAGCCAGCATCCTCACAGGGACAACCTCAGAGCACCGTTGATTCAACTTAAGGAGAAACTCAGGCAGTGCATTATGGGAATTATTTAAATATCAAGGGCTGAAGGTGTTCCTATCATAATCTTCTTACTGAGGAGGAGCCTCACATAAGTCCTCCTAGGTCATGTGACTATTTATGATGCACCATGGAGCAAGGTCCAATGACTCCATCTTGTGATTAAGTTCCGTAACTTTGCTTCTGTCCATGCTCCGACAAATCTCAAGCGTTTTCACAACTCTTGTAATCAATCAAACCGAGCTTCAATTAGCAGGCTCAGGAGTGGCGCTGTTTTTAGAAGTATGCAGCCATGTTTCTCTCACCCTAAAGAACCCCCTTAAAGATCTGTAGATGCTGAGACTAATCTAACAAGAGGTGTCCTTTAGAGATGAGCGAATAGTATTTGATGTAATACGTGGCTGCCATAGGAATGCGTGTTAGCGGCCGAAGACCAAGGGGTTAAGCCTTAACCCCTTAGTTCTGGGCCGCTAACACGCATTCCTATGGCAGCCAGGTATTCGATTGAATACTATTGGGTCATCTCTAGTGTCCTTTCAAGTGATCCCTAGGATGAGTGATCTGTGCGACCATTAGCAGCCGAGAAGCGGATGATGGCCAGCAAGGGGCAGCCTGTGTATGACAGAGGATGATGCTGCTGGTGCTTGCCTTCTGACATGGACCGCCTACCTGGCAGCCATTTTGAAAAATTGACCAATAGGAACTTGAGAATTTGCATAATTACCCATAATCCTTTGCTGGAACTCTCCCTAAGCTTAGTGAATAGTGAAAAGAATAAATCAAATGAAGGAAAATGTAAAAAAAAAAAAAAGTGTGTAATTCTCATCTGTGGGGTGGGCAGAGCCTGCTGGTTTGGTCCAAGCGTGGCTGCTAGGTAAGGATTCCAGCAGCTGAAATTTTGAGGGATTCCAAACAGAAAAGCAAAAATTTTAGTCTAGGTTTTAATAAAAGGTTTTTTTTTTTTCTTTGTAATTTAAACAGCCATTGCTGAATACGCACTACTGGCAGCCACAGGCCACGCCCAGCAGGGGCTCCAGGCCTCTACCGGTAGGCAGCCAGGTGCCAGGCACAGCGGGGGCACCAGGCCTCTACCGGTAGGCAGCCAGGTGCCAGGCACAGCGGGGGCACCAGGCCTCTATCGATAGAAAGCCGAAGGCCACGCACAGCAGCCGTGGACAGCCCACAGTGAGTGTGCAACACACTCTGCATGGAGGAGCCAGCATCCTCACAGGGACAACCTCAGAGCACCGTTGATTCAACTTAAGGAGAAACTCAGGCAGTGCATTATGGGAATTATTTAAATATCAAGGGCTGAAGGTGTTCCTATCATAATCTTCTTACTGAGGAGGAGCCTCACATAAGTCCTCCTAGGTCATGTGACTATTTATGATGCACCATGGAGCAAGGTCCAATGACTCCATCTTGTGATTAAGTTCCGCAACTTTGCTTCTGTCCATGCTCCGACAAATCTCAAGCGTTTTCACAACTCTTGTAATCAATGAAACCGAGCTTTAAATAGCAGGCTCAGGAGTGGCGCTGTTTTTAGAAGTATGCAGCCATGTTTCTCTAACCCTAAAGAACCCCCTTAAAGATCTGTAGATGCTGAGACTAATCTAACAAGAGGTGTCCTTTAGAGATGAGCGAATAGTATTTGATGTAATACGTGGCTGCCATAGGAATGCGTGTTAGCGGCCGAAGACCAAAGGGTTAAGCCTTAACCCCTTAGTGCTGGGCCGCTAACACGCATTCCTATGGCAGCCAGGTATTCGATTGAATACTATTGGGTCATCTCTAGTGTCCTTTCAAGTGATCCCTAGGATGAGTGATCTGTGCGACCATTAGCAGCTGAGAAGCGGATGATGGCCAGCAAGGGGCAGCCTGTGTATGACAGAGGATGATGCTGCTGGTGCTTGCCTTCTGACATGGACCGCCTACCTGGCAGCCATTTTGAAAAATTGACCAATAGGAACTTGAGAATTTGCATAATTACCCATAATCCTTTGCTGGAACTCTCCCTAAGCTTAGTGAATAGTGAAAAGAATAAATCAAATGAAGGAAAATGTCAAAAAAAAAAAGTGTGTAATTCTCATCTGTGGGGTGGGCGGAGCCTGCTGGTTTGGTCCAAGCGTGGCTGCTAGGTCAGGATTCCAGCAGCTGAAATTTTGAGGCATTCCAAACAGAAAAGCAAAAATTTTAGTCTAGGTTTTAATAAAAGGGTTTTTTTTTCTTTGTAATTTAAACAGCCATTGCTGAATATGCACTACTGGCAGCCACAGGCCACGCCCAGCAGGGGCTCCAGGCCTCTACCAGTAGGCAGCAAGGTACAGCAGGGGCACCAGGCCTCTACCGATAGAAAGCCGAAGGCCAAGCACAGCAGGGGCACCAGGCCTCTACCGATAGAAAGCCGAAGGCCACGCACAGCAGTGGCACCAGACCTCTACCAGTAGACAGCCCACAGTGAGTGTGCAACACACTCTACATGGAGGAGCCAGCATCCTCACAGGGACAACCTCAGAGCACCGTTGATTCAACTTAAGGAGAAACTCAGGCAGTGCATTATGGGAATTATTTAAATATCAAGGGCTGAAGGTGTTCCTATCATAATCTTCTTACTGAGGAGGAGCCTCACATAAGTCCTCCTAGGTCATGTGACTATTTATGATGCACCATGGAGCAAGGTCCAATGACTCCATCTTGTGATTAAGTTCCGTAACTTTGCTTCTGTCCATGCTCCGACAAATCTCAAGCGTTTTCACAACTCTTGTAATCAATCAAACCGAGCTTCAATTAGCAGGCTCAGGAGTGGCGCTGTTTTTAGAAGTATGCAGCCATGTTTCTCTCACCCTAAAGAACCCCCTTAAAGATCTGTAGATGCTGAGACTAATCTAACAAGAGGTGTCCTTTAGAGATGAGCGAATAGTATTTGATGTAATACGTGGCTGCCATAGGAATGCGTGTTAGCGGCCGAAGACCAAGGGGTTAAGCCTTAACCCCTTAGTTCTGGGCCGCTAACACGCATTCCTATGGCAGCCAGGTATTCGATTGAATACTATTGGGTCATCTCTAGTGTCCTTTCAAGTGATCCCTAGGATGAGTGATCTGTGCGACCATTAGCAGCCGAGAAGCGGATGATGGCCAGCAAGGGGCAGCCTGTGTATGACAGAGGATGATGCTGCTGGTGCTTGCCTTCTGACATGGACCGCCTACCTGGCAGCCATTTTGAAAAATTGACCAATAGGAACTTGAGAATTTGCATAATTACCCATAATCCTTTGCTGGAACTCTCCCTAAGCTTAGTGAATAGTGAAAAGAATAAATCAAATGAAGGAAAATGTCAAAAAAAAAAAAAGTGTGTAATTCTCATCTGTGGGGTGGGCAGAGCCTGCTGGTTTGGTCCAAGCGTGGCTGC
Source organism: Leptodactylus fuscus (assembly GCF_031893055.1). NCBI lineage: Eukaryota > Metazoa > Chordata > Amphibia > Anura > Leptodactylidae > Leptodactylus > Leptodactylus fuscus. Next base: position 43,046,384 of record NC_134274.1, read on the forward strand.
TAGGTAAGGATTCCAGCAGCTGAAATTTTGAGGGATTCCAAACAGAAAAGCAAAAATTTTAGTCTAGGTTTTAATAAAAGGGTTTTTTTTTTTCTTTGTAATTTAAACAGCCATTGCTGAATACGCACTACTGGCAGCCACAGGCCACGCCCAGCAGGGGCTCCAGGCCTCTACCGGTAGGCAGCCAGGTGCCAGGCACAGCGGGGGCACCAGGCCTCTACCGGTAGGCAGCCAGGTGCCAGGCACAGCGGGGGCACCAGGCCTCTATCGATAGAAAGCCGAAGGCCACGCACAGCAGCCGTGGACAGCCCACAGTGAGTGTGCAACACACTCTGCATGGAGGAGCCAGCATCCTCACAGGGACAACCTCAGAGCACCGTTGATTCAACTTAAGGAGAAACTCAGGCAGTGCATTATGGGAATTATTTAAATATCAAGGGCTGAAGGTGTTCCTATCATAATCTTCTTACTGAGGAGGAGCCTCACATAAGTCCTCCTAGGTCATGTGACTATTTATGATGCACCATGGAGCAAGGTCCAATGACTCCATCTTGTGATTAAGTTCCGCAACTTTGCTTCTGTCCATGCTCCGACAAATCTCAAGCGTTTTCACAACTCTTGTAATCAATGAAACCGAGCTTTAAATAGCAGGCTCAGGAGTGGCGCTGTTTTTAGAAGTATGCAGCCATGTTTCTCTAACCCTAAAGAACCCCCTTAAAGATCTGTAGATGCTGAGACTAATCTAACAAGAGGTGTCCTTTAGAGATGAGCGAATAGTATTTGATGTAATACGTGGCTGCCATAGGAATGCGTGTTAGCGGCCGAAGACCAAAGGGTTAAGCCTTAACCCCTTAGTGCTGGGCCGCTAACACGCATTCCTATGGCAGCCAGGTATTCGATTGAATACTATTGGGTCATCTCTAGTGTCCTTTCAAGTGATCCCTAGGATGAGTGATCTGTGCGACCATTAGCAGCTGAGAAGCGGATGATGGCCAGCAAGGGGCAGCCTGTGTATGACAGAGGATGATGCTGCTGGTGCTTGCCTTCTGACATGGACCGCCTACCTGGCAGCCATTTTGAAAAATTGACCAATAGGAACTTGAGAATTTGCATAATTACCCATAATCCTTTGCTGGAACTCTCCCTAAGCTTAGTGAATAGTGAAAAGAATAAATCAAATGAAGGAAAATGTCAAAAAAAAAAGTGTGTAATTCTCATCTGTGGGGTGGGCGGAGCCTGCTGGTTTGGTCCAAGCGTGGCTGCTAGGTCAGGATTCCAGCAGCTGAAATTTTGAGGCATTCCAAACAGAAAAGCAAAAATTTTAGTCTAGGTTTTAATAAAAGGGTTTTTTTTTCTTTGTAATTTAAACAGCCATTGCTGAATATGCACTACTGGCAGCCACAGGCCACGCCCAGCAGGGGCTCCAGGCCTCTACCAGTAGGCAGCAAGGTACAGCAGGGGCACCAGGCCTCTACCGATAGAAAGCCGAAGGCCAAGCACAGCAGGGGCACCAGGCCTCTACCGATAGAAAGCCAAAGGCCACGCACAGCAGTGGCACCAGACCTCTACCAGTAGGCAGCCACGGGCCACACAGCAGCCGTAGACAGCCCACAGTGAGTGTGCAACACACTCTACATGGAGGAGCCAGCATCCTCACAGGGACAACCTCAGAGCACCGTTGATTCAACTTAAGGAGAAACTCAGGCAGTGCATTATGGGAATTATTTAAATATCAAGGGCTGAAGGTGTTCCTATCATAATCTTCTTACTGAGGAGGAGCCTCACATAAGTCCTCCTTGGTCATGTGACTATTTATGATGCACCATGGAGCAAGGTCCAATGACTCCATCTTGTGATTAAGTTCCGTAACTTTGCTTCTGTCCATGCTCCGACAAATCTCAAGCGTTTTCACAACTCTTGTAATCAATGAAACCGAGCTTTAAATAGCAGGCTCAGGAGTGACGCTGTTTTTAGATGTATGCAGCCATGTTTCTCTCACCCTAAAGAACCCCCTTAAAGATCTGTAGATGCTGAGACTAATCTAACAAGAGGTGTCCTTTAGAGATGAGCGAATAGTATTTGATGTAATACGTGGCTGCCATAGGAATGCGTGTTAGCGGCCGAAGACCAAAGGGTTAAGCCTTAACCCCTTAGTGCTGGGCCTCTAACACGCATTCCTATGGCAGCCAGGTATTCGATTGAATACTATTGGGTCATCTCTAGTGTCCTTTCCAGTGATCCCTAGGATGAGTGATCTGTGCGACCATTAGCAGCTGAGAAGCGGATGATGGCCAGCAAGGGGCAGCCTGTGTATGACAGAGGATGATGCTGCTGGTGCTTGCCTTCTGACATGGACCGCCTACCTGGCAGCCATTTTGAAAAATTGACCAATAGGAACTTGAGAATTTGCATAATTACCCATAATCCTTTGCTGGAACTCTCCCTAAGCTTAGTGAATAGTGAAAAGAATAAATCAAATGAAGGAAAATGGCAAAAAAAATGTGTGTAATTCTCATCTGTGGGGTGGGCGGAGCCTGCTGGTTTGGTCCAAGCGTGGCTGCTAGGTCAGGATTCCAGCAGCTGAAATATGAGGCATTCCAAACAGAAAAACAAAAATTTTAGTCGAGGTTTTAATAAAAGGGTTTTTTTTTCTTTGTAATTTAAACAGCCATTGCTGAATATGCACTACTGGCAGCCACAGGCCACGCCCAGCAGGGGCTCCAGGCCTCTACCAGTAGGCAGCCAGGTGCCACGCACAGCGGGGGCACCAGGCCTCTACCGATAGAAAACCGAAGGCCACGCAGAGCAGTGGCTCCAGACCTCTACCAGTAGGCAGCCACGGGCCACACAGCAGCCGTGGACAGCCCACAGTGAGTGTGCAACACACTCTACATGGAGGAGCCAGCATCCTCACAGGGACAACCTCAGAGCACCGTTGATTCAACTTAAGGAGAAACTCAGGCAGTGCATTATGGGAATTATTTAAATATCAAGGGCTGAAGGTGTTCCTATCATAATCTTCTTACTGAGGAGGAGCCTCACATAAGTCCTCCTAGGTCATGTGACTATTTATGATGCACCATGGAGCAAGGTCCAATGACTCCATCTTGTGATTAAGTTCCGTAACTTTGCTTCTGTCCATGCTCCGACAAATCTCAAGCGTTTTCACAACTCTTGTAATCATTCAAACCGAGGTTCAATTAGCAGGCTCAGGAGTGGCGCTGTTTTTAGAAGTATGCAGCCATGTTTCTCTCACCCTAAAGAACCCCCTTAAAGATCTGTAGATGCTGAGACTAATCTAACAAGAGGTGTCCTTTAGAGATGAGCGAATAGTATTTGATGTAATACGTGGCTGCCATAGGAATGCGTGTTAGCGGCCGAAGACCAAGGGGTTAAGCCTTAACCCCTTAGTTCTGGGCCGCTAACACGCATTCCTATGGCAGCCAGGTATTCGATTGAATACTATTGGGTCATCTCTAATGTCCTTTCAAGTGATCCCTAGGATGAGTGATCTGTGCGACCATTAGCAGCCGAGAAGCGGATGATGGCCAGCAAGGGGCAGCCTGTGTATGACAGAGGATGATGCTGCTGGTGCTTGCCTTCTGACATGGACCGCCTACCTGGCAGCCATTTTGAAAAATTGACCAATAGGAACTTGAGAATTTGCATAATTACCCATAATCCTTTGCTGGAACTCTCCCTAAGCTTAGTGAATAGTGAAAAGAATAAATCAAATGAAGGAAAATGTCAAAAAAAAAAAAAGTGTGTAATTCTCATCTGTGGGGTGGGCGGAGCCTGCTGGTTTGGTCCAAGCGTGGCTGCTAGGTCAGGATTCCAGCAGCTGAAATTTTGAGGGATTCCAAACAGAAAAGCAAAAATTTTAGTCTAGGTTTTAATAAAAGGGTTTTTTTTTTCTTTGTAATTTAAACAGCCATTGCTGAATACGCACTACTGGCAGCCACAGGCCACGCCCAGCAGGGGCTCCAGGCCTCTACCGGTAGGCAGCCAGGTGCCAGGCACAGCGGGGGCACCAGGCCTCTACTGGTAGGCAGCCAGGTGCCAGGCACAGCGGGGGCACCAGGCCTCTATCGATAGAAAGACAAAGGCCACGCACAGCAGTAGGCAGCCACGGGCCACACAGCAGCCGTGGACAGCCTACAGTGAGTGTGCAACACACTCTGCATGGAGGAGCCAGCATCCTCACAGGGACAACCTCAGAGCACCGTTGATTCAACTTAAGGAGAAACTGAGGCAGTGCATTATGGGAATTATTTAAATATCAAGGGCTGAAGGTGTTCCTATCATAATCTTCTTACTGAGGAGGAGCCTCACATAAGTCCTCCTTGGTCATGTGACTATTTATGATGCACCATGGAGCAAGGTCCAATGACTCCATCTTGTGATTAAGTTCCGTAACTTTGCTTCTGTCCATGCTCCGACAAATCTCAAGCGTTTTCACAACTCTTGTAATCAATGAAACCGAGCTTTAAATAGCAGGCTCAGGAGTGGCGCTGTTTTTAGAAGTATGCAGCCATGTTTCTCTCACCCTAAAGAACCCCCTTAAAGATCTGTAGATGCTGAGACTAATCTAACAAGAGGTGACCTTTAGAGATGAGCGAATAGTATTTGATGTAATACGTGGCTGCCATAGGAATGCGTGTTAGCGGCCGAAGACCAAGGGGTTAAGCCTTAACCCCTTAGTTCTGGGCCGCTAACACGCATTCCTATGGCAGCCAGGTATTCGATTGAATACTATTGGGTCATCTCTAGTGTCCTTTCAAATGATCCCTAGGATGAGTGATCTGTGCGACCATTAGCAGCCGAGAAGCGGATGATGGCCAGCAAGGGGCAGCCTGTGTATGACAGAGGATGATGCTGCTGGTGCTTGCCTTCTGACATGGACCGCCTACCTGGCAGCCATTTTGAAAAATTGACCAATAGGAACTTGAGAATTTGCATAATTACCCATAATCCTTTGCTGGAACTCTCCCTAAGCTTAGTGAATAGTGAAAAGAATAAATCAAATGAAGGAAAATGTCAAAAAAAAAAAAAAGTGTGTAATTCTCATCTGTGGGGTGGGCGGAGCCTGCTGGTTTGGTCCAAGCGTGGCTGCTAGGTCAGGATTCCAGCAGCTGAAATTTTGAGGGATTCCAAACAGAAAAGCAAAAATTTTAGTCTAGGTTTTAATAAAAGGTTTTTTTTTTTTCTTTGTAATTTAAACAGCCATTGCTGAATACGCACTACTGGCAGCCACAGGCCACGCCCAGCAGGGGCTCCAGGCCTCTACCGGTAGGCAGCCAGGTGCCAGGCACAGCGGGGGCACCAGGCCTCTACCGGTAGGCAGCCAGGTGCCAGGCACAGCGGGGGCACCAGGCCTCTATCGATAGAAAGACGAAGGCCACGCACAGCAGTAGGCAGCCACGGGCCACACAGCAGCCGTGGACAGCCCACAGTGAGTGTGCAACACACTCTGCATGGAGGAGCCAGCATCCTCACAGGGACAACCTCAGAGCACCGTTGATTCAACTTAAGGAGAAACTGAGGCAGTGCATTATGGGAATTATTTAAATATCAAGGGCTGAAGGTGTTCCTATCATAATCTTCTTACTGAGGAGGAGCCTCACATAAGTCCTCCTTGGTCATGTGACTATTTATGATGCACCATGGAGCAAGGTCCAATGACTCCATCTTGTGATTAAGTTCCGTAACTTTGCTTCTGTCCATGCTCCGACAAATCTCAAGCGTTTTCACAACTCTTGTAATCAATGAAACCGAGCTTTAAATAGCAGGCTCAGGAGTGACGCTGTTTTTAGATGTATGCAGCCATGTTTCTCTCACCCTAAAGAACCCCCTTAAAGATCTGTAGATGCTGAGACTAATCTAACAAGAGGTGTCCTTTAGAGATGAGCGAATAGTATTTGATGTAATACGTGGCTGCCATAGGAATGCGTGTTAGCGGCCGAAGACCAAAGGGTTAAGCCTTAACCCCTTAGTGCTGGGCCGCTAACACGCATTCCTATGGCAGCCAGGTATTCGATTGAATACTATTGGGTCATCTCTAGTGTCCTTTCAAGTGATCCCTAGGATGAGTGATCTGTGCGACCATTAGCAGCTGAGAAGCGGATGATGGCCAGCAAGGGGCAGCCTGTGTATGACAGAGGATGATGCTGCTGGTGCTTGCCTTCTGACATGGACCGCCTACCTGGCAGCCATTTTGAAAAATTGACCAATAGGAACTTGAGAATTTGCATAATTACCCATAATCCTTTGCTGGAACTCTCCCTAAGCTTAGTGAATAGTGAAAAGAATAAATCAAATGAAGGAAAATGTCAAAAAAAAAAAGTGTGTAATTCTCATCTGTGGGGTGGGCGGAGCCTGCTGGTTTGGTCCAAGCGTGGCTGCTAGGTCAGGATTCCAGCAGCTGAAATTTTGAGGCATTCCAAACAGAAAAGCAAAAATTTTAGTCTAGGTTTTAATAAAAGGGTTTTTTTTTCTTTGTAATTTAAACAGCCATTGCTGAATATGCACTACTGGCAGCCACAGGCCACGCCCAGCAGGGGCTCCAGGCCTCTACCAGTAGGCAGCAAGGTACAGCAGGGGCACCAGGCCTCTACCGATAGAAAGCCGAAGGCCAAGCACAGCAGGGGCACCAGGCCTCTACCGATAGAAAGCCGAAGGCCACGCACAGCAGTGGCACCAGACCTCTACCAGTAGACAGCCCACAGTGAGTGTGCAACACACTCTACATGGAGGAGCCAGCATCCTCACAGGGACAACCTCAGAGCACCGTTGATTCAACTTAAGGAGAAACTCAGGCAGTGCATTATGGGAATTATTTAAATATCAAGGGCTGAAGGTGTTCCTATCATAATCTTCTTACTGAGGAGGAGCCTCACATAAGTCCTCCTAGGTCATGTGACTATTTATGATGCACCATGGAGCAAGGTCCAATGACTCCATCTTGTGATTAAGTTCCGTAACTTTGCTTCTGTCCATGCTCCGACAAATCTCAAGCGTTTTCACAACTCTTGTAATCAATCAAACCGAGCTTCAATTAGCAGGCTCAGGAGTGGCGCTGTTTTTAGAAGTATGCAGCCATGTTTCTCTCACCCTAAAGAACCCCCTTAAAGATCTGTAGATGCTGAGACTAATCTAACAAGAGGTGTCCTTTAGAGATGAGCGAATAGTATTTGATGTAATACGTGGCTGCCATAGGAATGCGTGTTAGCGGCCGAAGACCAAGGGGTTAAGCCTTAACCCCTTAGTTCTGGGCCGCTAACACGCATTCCTATGGCAGCCAGGTATTCGATTGAATACTATTGGGTCATCTCTAGTGTCCTTTCAAGTGATCCCTAGGATGAGTGATCTGTGCGACCATTAGCAGCCGAGAAGCGGATGATGGCCAGCAAGGGGCAGCCTGTGTATGACAGAGGATGATGCTGCTGGTGCTTGCCTTCTGACATGGACCGCCTACCTGGCAGCCATTTTGAAAAATTGACCAATAGGAACTTGAGAATTTGCATAATTACCCATAATCCTTTGCTGGAACTCTCCCTAAGCTTAGTGAATAGTGAAAAGAATAAATCAAATGAAGGAAAATGTCAAAAAAAAAAAAAGTGTGTAATTCTCATCTGTGGGGTGGGCAGAGCCTGCTGGTTTGGGCCAAGCGTGGCTGCTAGGTAAGGATTCCAGCAGCTGAAATTTTGAGGGATTCCAAACAGAAAAGCAAAAATTTTAGTCTAGGTTTTAATAAAAGGGTTTTTTTTTTTCTTTGTAATTTAAACAGCCATTGCTGAATACGCACTACTGGCAGCCACAGGCCACGCCCAGCAGGGGCTCCAGGCCTCTACCGGTAGGCAGCCAGGTGCCAGGCACAGCGGGGGCACCAGGCCTCTACCGGTAGGCAGCCAGGTGCCAGGCACAGCGGGGGCACCAGGCCTCTATCGATAGAAAGCCGAAGGCCACGCACAGCAGCCGTGGACAGCCCACAGTGAGTGTGCAACACACTCTGCATGGAGGAGCCAGCATCCTCACAGGGACAACCTCAGAGCACCGTTGATTCAACTTAAGGAGAAACTCAGGCAGTGCATTATGGGAATTATTTAAATATCAAGGGCTGAAGGTGTTCCTATCATAATCTTCTTACTGAGGAGGAGCCTCACATAAGTCCTCCTAGGTCATGTGACTATTTATGATGCACCATGGAGCAAGGTCCAATGACTCCATCTTGTGATTAAGTTCCGCAACTTTGCTTCTGTCCATGCTCCGACAAATCTCAAGCGTTTTCACAACTCTTGTAATCAATGAAACCGAGCTTTAAATAGCAGGCTCAGGAGTGGCGCTGTTTTTAGAAGTATGCAGCCATGTTTCTCTAACCCTAAAGAACCCCCTTAAAGATCTGTAGATGCTGAGACTAATCTAACAAGAGGTGTCCTTTAGAGATGAGCGAATAGTATTTGATGTAATACGTGGCTGCCATAGGAATGCGTGTTAGCGGCCGAAGACCAAAGGGTTAAGCCTTAACCCCTTAGTGCTGGGCCGCTAACACGCATTCCTATGGCAGCCAGGTATTCGATTGAATACTATTGGGTCATCTCTAGTGTCCTTTCAAGTGATCCCTAGGATGAGTGATCTGTGCGACCATTAGCAGCTGAGAAGCGGATGATGGCCAGCAAGGGGCAGCCTGTGTATGACAGAGGATGATGCTGCTGGTGCTTGCCTTCTGACATGGACCGCCTACCTGGCAGCCATTTTGAAAAATTGACCAATAGGAACTTGAGAATTTGCATAATTACCCATAATCCTTTGCTGGAACTCTCCCTAAGCTTAGTGAATAGTGAAAAGAATAAATCAAATGAAGGAAAATGTCAAAAAAAAAAGTGTGTAATTCTCATCTGTGGGGTGGGCGGAGCCTGCTGGTTTGGTCCAAGCGTGGCTGCTAGGTCAGGATTCCAGCAGCTGAAATTTTGAGGCATTCCAAACAGAAAAGCAAAAATTTTAGTCTAGGTTTTAATAAAAGGGTTTTTTTTTCTTTGTAATTTAAACAGCCATTGCTGAATATGCACTACTGGCAGCCACAGGCCACGCCCAGCAGGGGCTCCAGGCCTCTACCAGTAGGCAGCAAGGTACAGCAGGGGCACCAGGCCTCTACCGATAGAAAGCCGAAGGCCAAGCACAGCAGGGGCACCAGGCCTCTACCGATAGAAAGCCAAAGGCCACGCACAGCAGTGGCACCAGACCTCTACCAGTAGGCAGCCACGGGCCACACAGCAGCCGTAGACAGCCCACAGTGAGTGTGCAACACACTCTACATGGAGGAGCCAGCATCCTCACAGGGACAACCTCAGAGCACCGTTGATTCAACTTAAGGAGAAACTCAGGCAGTGCATTATGGGAATTATTTAAATATCAAGGGCTGAAGGTGTTCCTATCATAATCTTCTTACTGAGGAGGAGCCTCACATAAGTCCTCCTTGGTCATGTGACTATTTATGATGCACCATGGAGCAAGGTCCAATGACTCCATCTTGTGATTAAGTTCCGTAACTTTGCTTCTGTCCATGCTCCGACAAATCTCAAGCGTTTTCACAACTCTTGTAATCAATGAAACCGAGCTTTAAATAGCAGGCTCAGGAGTGACGCTGTTTTTAGATGTATGCAGCCATGTTTCTCTCACCCTAAAGAACCCCCTTAAAGATCTGTAGATGCTGAGACTAATCTAACAAGAGGTGTCCTTTAGAGATGAGCGAATAGTATTTGATGTAATACGTGGCTGCCATAGGAATGCGTGTTAGCGGCCGAAGACCAAAGGGTTAAGCCTTAACCCCTTAGTGCTGGGCCTCTAACACGCATTCCTATGGCAGCCAGGTATTCGATTGAATACTATTGGGTCATCTCTAGTGTCCTTTCCAGTGATCCCTAGGATGAGTGATCTGTGCGACCATTAGCAGCTGAGAAGCGGATGATGGCCAGCAAGGGGCAGCCTGTGTATGACAGAGGATGATGCTGCTGGTGCTTGCCTTCTGACATGGACCGCCTACCTGGCAGCCATTTTGAAAAATTGACCAATAGGAACTTGAGAATTTGCATAATTACCCATAATCCTTTGCTGGAACTCTCCCTAAGCTTAGTGAATAGTGAAAAGAATAAATCAAATGAAGGAAAATGGCAAAAAAAATGTGTGTAATTCTCATCTGTGGGGTGGGCGGAGCCTGCTGGTTTGGTCCAAGCGTGGCTGCTAGGTCAGGATTCCAGCAGCTGAAATATGAGGCATTCCAAACAGAAAAACAAAAATTTTAGTCGAGGTTTTAATAAAAGGGTTTTTTTTTCTTTGTAATTTAAACAGCCATTGCTGAATATGCACTACTGGCAGCCACAGGCCACGCCCAGCAGGGGCTCCAGGCCTCTACCAGTAGGCAGCCAGGTGCCACGCACAGCGGGGGCACCAGGCCTCTACCGATAGAAAACCGAAGGCCACGCAGAGCAGTGGCTCCAGACCTCTACCAGTAGGCAGCCACGGGCCACACAGCAGCCGTGGACAGCCCACAGTGAGTGTGCAACACACTCTACATGGAGGAGCCAGCATCCTCACAGGGACAACCTCAGAGCACCGTTGATTCAACTTAAGGAGAAACTCAGGCAGTGCATTATGGGAATTATTTAAATATCAAGGGCTGAAGGTGTTCCTATCATAATCTTCTTACTGAGGAGGAGCCTCACATAAGTCCTCCTAGGTCATGTGACTATTTATGATGCACCATGGAGCAAGGTCCAATGACTCCATCTTGTGATTAAGTTCCGTAACTTTGCTTCTGTCCATGCTCCGACAAATCTCAAGCGTTTTCACAACTCTTGTAATCAATCAAACCGAGGTTCAATTAGCAGGCTCAGGAGTGGCGCTGTTTTTAGAAGTATGCAGCCATGTTTCTCTCACCCTAAAGAACCCCCTTAAAGATCTGTAGATGCTGAGACTAATCTAACAAGAGGTGTCCTTTAGAGATGAGCGAATAGTATTTGATGTAATACGTGGCTGCCATAGGAATGCGTGTTAGCGGCCGAAGACCAAGGGGTTAAGCCTTAACCCCTTAGTTCTGGGCCGCTAACACGCATTCCTATGGCAGCCAGGTATTCGATTGAATACTATTGGGTCATCTCTAATGTCCTTTCAAGTGATCCCTAGGATGAGTGATCTGTGCGACCATTAGCAGCCGAGAAGCGGATGATGGCCAGCAAGGGGCAGCCTGTGTATGACAGAGGATGATGCTGCTGGTGCTTGCCTTCTGACATGGACCGCCTACCTGGCAGCCATTTTGAAAAATTGACCAATAGGAACTTGAGAATTTGCATAATTACCCATAATCCTTTGCTGGAACTCTCCCTAAGCTTAGTGAATAGTGAAAAGAATAAATCAAATGAAGGAAAATGTCAAAAAAAAAAAAAGTGTGTAATTCTCATCTGTGGGGTGGGCGGAGCCTGCTGGTTTGGTCCAAGCGTGGCTGCTAGGTCAGGATTCCAGCAGCTGAAATTTTGAGGGATTCCAAACAGAAAAGCAAAAATTTTAGTCTAGGTTTTAATAAAAGGGTTTTTTTTTTCTTTGTAATTTAAACAGCCATTGCTGAATACGCACTACTGGCAGCCACAGGCCACGCCCAGCAGGGGCTCCAGGCCTCTACCGGTAGGCAGCCAGGTGCCAGGCACAGCGGGGGCACCAGGCCTCTACTGGTAGGCAGCCAGGTGCCAGGCACAGCGGGGGCACCAGGCCTCTATCGATAGAAAGACAAAGGCCACGCACAGCAGTAGGCAGCCACGGGCCACACAGCAGCCGTGGACAGCCTACAGTGAGTGTGCAACACACTCTGCATGGAGGAGCCAGCATCCTCACAGGGACAACCTCAGAGCACCGTTGATTCAACTTAAGGAGAAACTGAGGCAGTGCATTATGGGAATTATTTAAATATCAAGGGCTGAAGGTGTTCCTATCATAATCTTCTTACTGAGGAGGAGCCTCACATAAGTCCTCCTTGGTCATGTGACTATTTATGATGCACCATGGAGCAAGGTCCAATGACTCCATCTTGTGATTAAGTTCCGTAACTTTGCTTCTGTCCATGCTCCGACAAATCTCAAGCGTTTTCACAACTCTTGTAATCAATGAAACCGAGCTTTAAATAGCAGGCTCAGGAGTGGCGCTGTTTTTAGAAGTATGCAGCCATGTTTCTCTCACCCTAAAGAACCCCCTTAAAGATCTGTAGATGCTGAGACTAATCTAACAAGAGGTGACCTTTAGAGATGAGCGAATAGTATTTGATGTAATACGTGGCTGCCATAGGAATGCGTGTTAGCGGCCGAAGACCAAGGGGTTAAGCCTTAACCCCTTAGTTCTGGGCCGCTAACACGCATTCCTATGGCAGCCAGGTATTCGATTGAATACTATTGGGTCATCTCTAGTGTCCTTTCAAATGATCCCTAGGATGAGTGATCTGTGCGACCATTAGCAGCCGAGAAGCGGATGATGGCCAGCAAGGGGCAGCCTGTGTATGACAGAGGATGATGCTGCTGGTGCTTGCCTTCTGACATGGACCGCCTACCTGGCAGCCATTTTGAAAAATTGACCAATAGGAACTTGAGAATTTGCATAATTACCCATAATCCTTTGCTGGAACTCTCCCTAAGCTTAGTGAATAGTGAAAAGAATAAATCAAATGAAGGAAAATGTCAAAAAAAAAAAAAAGTGTGTAATTCTCATCTGTGGGGTGGGCGGAGCCTGCTGGTTTGGTCCAAGCGTGGCTGCTAGGTCAGGATTCCAGCAGCTGAAATTTTGAGGGATTCCAAACAGAAAAGCAAAAATTTTAGTCTAGGTTTTAATAAAAGGTTTTTTTTTTTTCTTTGTAATTTAAACAGCCATTGCTGAATACGCACTACTGGCAGCCACAGGCCACGCCCAGCAGGGGCTCCAGGCCTCTACCGGTAGGCAGCCAGGTGCCAGGCACAGCGGGGGCACCAGGCCTCTACCGGTAGGCAGCCAGGTGCCAGGCACAGCGGGGGCACCAGGCCTCTATCGATAGAAAGACGAAGGCCACGCACAGCAGTAGGCAGCCACGGGCCACACAGCAGCCGTGGACAGCCCACAGTGAGTGTGCAACACACTCTGCATGGAGGAGCCAGCATCCTCACAGGGACAACCTCAGAGCACCGTTGATTCAACTTAAGGAGAAACTGAGGCAGTGCATTATGGGAATTATTTAAATATCAAGGGCTGAAGGTGTTCCTATCATAATCTTCTTACTGAGGAGGAGCCTCACATAAGTCCTCCTTGGTCATGTGACTATTTATGATGCACCATGGAGCAAGGTCCAATGACTCCATCTTGTGATTAAGTTCCGTAACTTTGCTTCTGTCCATGCTCCGACAAATCTCAAGCGTTTTCACAACTCTTGTAATCAATGAAACCGAGCTTTAAATAGCAGGCTCAGGAGTGACGCTGTTTTTAGATGTATGCAGCCATGTTTCTCTCACCCTAAAGAACCCCCTTAAAGATCTGTAGATGCTGAGACTAATCTAACAAGAGGTGTCCTTTAGAGATGAGCGAATAGTATTTGATGTAATACGTGGCTGCCATAGGAATGCGTGTTAGCGGCCGAAGACCAAAGGGTTAAGCCTTAACCCCTTAGTGCTGGGCCTCTAACACGCATTCCTATGGCAGCCAGGTATTCGATTGAATACTATTGGGTCATCTCTAGTGTCCTTTCCAGTGATCCCTAGGATGAGTGATCTGTGCGACCATTAGCAGCTGAGAAGCGGATGATGGCCAGCAAGGGGCAGCCTGTGTATGACAGAGGATGATGCTGCTGGTGCTTGCCTTCTGACATGGACCGCCTACCTGGCAGCCATTTTGAAAAATTGACCAATAGGAACTTGAGAATTTGCATAATTACCCATAATCCTTTGCTGGAACTCTCCCTAAGCTTAGTGAATAGTGAAAAGAATAAATCAAATGAAGGAAAATGGCAAAAAAAATGTGTGTAATTCTCATCTGTGGGGTGGGCGGAGCCTGCTGGTTTGGTCCAAGCGTGGCTGCTAGGTCAGGATTCCAGCAGCTGAAATATGAGGCATTCCAAACAGAAAAGCAAAAATTTTAGTCGAGGTTTTAATAAAAGGGTTTTTTTTTCTTTGTAATTTAAACAGCCATTGCTGAATATGCACTACTGGCAGCCACAGGCCACGCCCAGCAGGGGCTCCAGGCCTCTACCAGTAGGCAGCCAGGTGCCACGCACAGCGGGGGCACCAGGCCTCTACCGATAGAAAACCGAAGGCCAAGCACAGCAAGGGCGCCAGGCCTCTACCGATAGAAAGCCGAAGGCCACGCACAGCAGTGGCACCAGACCTCTACCAGTAGGCAGCCACGGGCCACACAGCAGCCGTGGACAGCCCACAGTGAGTGTGCAACACACTCTACATGGAGGAGCCAGCATCCTCACAGGGACAACCTCAGAGCACCGTTGATTCAACTTAAGGAGAAACTCAGGCAGTGCATTATGGGAATTATTTAAATATCAAGGGCTGAAGGTGTTCCTATCATAATCTTCTTACTGAGGAGGAGCCTCACATAAGTCCTCCTAGGTCATGTGACTATTTATGATGCACCATGGAGCAAGGTCCAATGACTCCATCTTGTGATTAAGTTCCGTAACTTTGCTTCTGTCCATGCTCCGACAAATCTCAAGCGTTTTCACAACTCTTGTAATCAATCAAACCGAGGTTCAATTAGCAGGCTCAGGAGTGGCGCTGTTTTTAGAAGTATGCAGCCATGTTTCTCTCACCCTAAAGAACCCCCTTAAAGATCTGTAGATGCTGAGACTAATCTAACAAGAGGTGTCCTTTAGAGATGAGCGAATAGTATTTGATGTAATACGTGGCTGCCATAGGAATGCGTGTTAGCGGCCGAAGACCAAGGGGTTAAGCCTTAACCCCTTAGTTCTGGGCCGCTAACACGCATTCCTATGGCAGCCAGGTATTCGATTGAATACTATTGGGTCATCTCTAGTGTCCTTTCAAGTGATCCCTAGGATGAGTGATCTGTGCGACCATTAGCAGCCGAGAAGCGGATGATGGCCAGCAAGGGGCAGCCTGTGTATGACAGAGGATGATGCTGCTGGTGCTTGCCTTCTGACATGGACCGCCTACCTGGCAGCCATTTTGAAAAATTGACCAATAGGAACTTGAGAATTTGCATAATTACCCATAATCCTTTGCTGGAACTCTCCCTAAGCTTAGTGAATAGTGAAAAGAATAAATCAAATGAAGGAAAATGTCAAAAAAAAAAAAGTGTGTAATTCTCATCTGTGGGGTGGGCGGAGCCTGCTGGTTTGGTCCAAGCGTGGCTGCTAGGTCAGGATTCCAGCAGCTGAAATTTTGAGGGATTCCAAACAGAAAAGCAAAAATTTTAGTCTAGGTTTTAATAAAAGGTTTTTTTTTTTTCTTTGTAATTTAAACAGCCATTGCTGAATACGCACTACTGGCAGCCACAGGCCACGCCCAGCAGGGGCTCCAGGCCTCTACCGGTAGGCAGCCAGGTGCCAGGCACAGCGGGGGCACCAGGCCTCTACTGGTAGGCAGCCAGGTGCCAGGCACAGCGGGGGCACCAGGCCTCTATCGATAGAAAGACAAAGGCCACGCACAGCAGTAGGCAGCCACAGGCCACACAGCAGCCGTGGACAGCCTACAGTGAGTGTGCAACACACTCTGCATGGAGGAGCCAGCATCCTCACAGGGACAACCTCAGAGCACCGTTGATTCAACTTAAGGAGAAACTGAGGCAGTGCATTATGGGAATTATTTAAATATCAAGGGCTGAAGGTGTTCCTATCATAATCTTCTTACTGAGGAGGAGCCTCACATAAGTCCTCCTTGGTCATGTGACTATTTATGATGCACCATGGAGCAAGGTCCAATGACTCCATCTTGTGATTAAGTTCCGTAACTTTGCTTCTGTCCATGCTCCGACAAATCTCAAGCGTTTTCACAACTCTTGTAATCAATGAAACCGAGCTTTAAATAGCAGGCTCAGGAGTGGCGCTGTTTTTAGAAGTATGCAGCCATGTTTCTCTCACCCTAAAGAACCCCCTTAAAGATCTGTAGATGCTGAGACTAATCTAACAAGAGGTGTCCTTTAGAGATGAGCGAATAGTATTTGATGTAATACGTGGCTGCCATAGGAATGCGTGTTAGCGGCCGAAGACCAAAGGGTTAAGCCTTAACCCCTTAGTGCTGGGCCTCTAACACGCATTCCTATGGCAGCCAGGTATTCGATTGAATACTATTGGGTCATCTCTAGTGTCCTTTCCAGTGATCCCTAGGATGAGTGATCTGTGCGACCATTAGCAGCTGAGAAGCGGATGATGGCCAGCAAGGGGCAGCCTGTGTATGACAGAGGATGATGCTGCTGGTGCTTGCCTTCTGACATGGACCGCCTACCTGGCAGCCATTTTGAAAAATTGACCAATAGGAACTTGAGAATTTGCATAATTACCCATAATCCTTTGCTGGAACTCTCCCTAAGCTTAGTGAATAGTGAAAAGAATAAATCAAATGAAGGAAAATGGCAAAAAAAATGTGTGTAATTCTCATCTGTGGGGTGGGCGGAGCCTGCTGGTTTGGTCCAAGCGTGGCTGCTAGGTCAGGATTCCAGCAGCTGAAATATGAGGCATTCCAAACAGAAAAGCAAAAATTTTAGTCGAGGTTTTAATAAAAGGGGTTTTTTTTCTTTGTAATTTAAACAGCCATTGCTGAATATGCACTACTGGCAGCCACAGGCCACGCCCAGCAGGGGCTCCAGGCCTCTACCAGTAGGCAGCCAGGTGCCACGCACAGCGGGGGCACCAGGCCTCTACCGATAGAAAACCGAAGGCCAAGCACAGCAGGGGCGCCAGGCCTCTACCGATATAAAGCCGAAGGCCACGCACAGCAGTGGCACCAGACCTCTACCAGTAGGCAGCCACGGGCCACACAGCAGCCGTAGACAGCCCACAGTGAGTGTGCAACACACTCTACATGGAGGAGCCAGCATCCTCACAGGGACAACCTCAGAGCACCGTTGATTCAACTTAAGGAGAAACTCAGGCAGTGCATTATGGGAATTATTTAAATATCAAGGGCTGAAGGTGTTCCTATCATAATCTTCTTACTGAGGAGGAGCCTCACATAAGTCCTCCTTGGTCATGTGACTATTTATGATGCACCATGGAGCAAGGTCCAATGACTCCATCTTGTGATTAAGTTCCGTAACTTTGCTTCTGTCCATGCTCCGACAAATCTCAAGCGTTTTCACAACTCTTGTAATCAATGAAACCGAGCTTTAAATAGCAGGCTCAGGAGTGACGCTGTTTTTAGATGTATGCAGCCATGTTTCTCTCACCCTAAAGAACCCCCTTAAAGATCTGTAGATGCTGAGACTAATCTAACAAGAGGTGTCCTTTAGAGATGAGCGAATAGTATTTGATGTAATACGTGGCTGCCATAGGAATGCGTGTTAGCGGCCGAAGACCAAAGGGTTAAGCCTTAACCCCTTAGTGCTGGGCCTCTAACACGCATTCCTATGGCAGCCAGGTATTCGATTGAATACTATTGGGTCATCTCTAGTGTCCTTTCCAGTGATCCCTAGGATGAGTGATCTGTGCGACCATTAGCAGCTGAGAAGCGGATGATGGCCAGCAAGGGGCAGCCTGTGTATGACAGAGGATGATGCTGCTGGTGCTTGCCTTCTGACATGGACCGCCTACCTGGCAGCCATTTTGAAAAATTGACCAATAGGAACTTGAGAATTTGCATAATTACCCATAATCCTTTGCTGGAACTCTCCCTAAGCTTAGTGAATAGTGAAAAGAATAAATCAAATGAAGGAAAATGGCAAAAAAAATGTGTGTAATTCTCATCTGTGGGGTGGGCGGAGCCTGCTGGTTTGGTCCAAGCGTGGCTGCTAGGTCAGGATTCCAGCAGCTGAAATATGAGGCATTCCAAACAGAAAAGCAAAAATTTTAGTCGAGGTTTTAATAAAAGGGTTTTTTTTTCTTTGTAATTTAAACAGCCATTGCTGAATATGCACTACTGGCAGCCACAGGCCACGCCCAGCAGGGGCTCCAGGCCTCTACCAGTAGGCAGCCAGGTGCCACGCACAGCGGGGGCACCAGGCCTCCACCAGTAGGCAGCCAGGTGCCAGGCACAGCGGGGGCACCAGGCCTCTACCGATAGAAAGCCTAAGGCCACGCACAGCAGTGGCACCAGGTCTCTACCAGTAGGCAGCCACAGGCCACACAGCAGCCGTGGACAGCCCACAGTGAGTGTGCAACACACTCTACATGGAGGAGCCAGCATCCTCACAGGGACAACCTCAGAGCACCGTTGATTCAACTTAAGGAGAAACTCAGGCAGTGCATTATGGGAATTATTTAAATATCAAGGGCTGAAGGTGTTCCTATCATAATCTTCTTACTGAGGAGGAGCCTCACATAAGTCCTCCTAGGTCATGTGACTATTTATGATGCACCATGGAGCAAGGTCCAATGACTCCATCTTGTGATTAAGTTCCGCAACTTTGCTTCTGTCCATGCTCCGACAAATCTCAAGCGTTTTCACAACTCTTGTAATCAATGAAACCGAGCTTTAAATAGCAGGCTCAGGAGTGGCGCTGTTTTTAGAAGTATGCAGCCATGTTTCTCTCACCCTAAAGAACCCCCTTAAAGATCTGTAGATGCTGAGACTAATCTAACAAGAGGTGTCCTTT
Source organism: Leptodactylus fuscus (assembly GCF_031893055.1). Lineage (NCBI taxonomy): Eukaryota > Metazoa > Chordata > Amphibia > Anura > Leptodactylidae > Leptodactylus > Leptodactylus fuscus. Next base: position 43,065,161 of record NC_134274.1, read on the forward strand.
AGAGATGAGCGAATAGTATTTGATGTAATACGTGGCTGCCATAGGAATGCGTGTTAGCGGCCGAAGACCAAAGGGTTAAGCCTTAACCCCTTAGTGCTGGGCCGCTAACACGCATTCCTATGGCAGCCAGGTATTCGATTGAATACTATTGGGTCATCTCTAGTGTCCTTTCAAGTGATCCCTAGGATGAGTGATCTGTGCGACCATTAGCAGCTGAGAAGCGGATAATGGCCAGCAAGGGGCAGCCTGTGTATGACAGAGGATGATGCTGCTGGTGCTTGCCTTCTGACATGGACCGCCTACCTGGCAGCCATTTTGAAAAATTGACCAATAGGAACTTGAGAATTTGCATAATTACCCATAATCCTTTGCTGGAACTCTCCCTAAGCTTAGTGAATAGTGAAAAGAATAAATCAAATGAAGGAAAATGTCAAAAAAAAAAAGTGTGTAATTCTCATCTGTGGGGTGGGCGGAGCCTGCTGGTTTGGTCCAAGCGTGGCTGCTAGGTCAGGATTCCAGCAGCTGAAATTTTGAGACATTCCAAACAGAAAAGCCAAAATTTTAGTCTAGGTTTTAATAAAAGGGTTTTTTTTTCTTTGTAATTTAAACAGCCATTGCTGAATATGCACTACTGGCAGCTACAGGCCACGCCCAGCAGGGGCTCCAGGCCTCTACCAGTAGGCAGCCAGGTGCCACGCACAGCGGGGGCACCAGGCCTCTACCGATAGAAAGCCGAAGGCCACGCACAGCAGGGGCACCAGGCCTCTACCGATAGAAAGCCGAAGGCCACGCACAGCAGTGGCACCAGACCTCTACCAGTAGGCAGCCACGGGCCACACAGCAGCCGTGGACAGCCCACAGCGAGTGTGCAACACACTCTACATGGAGGAGCCAGCATCCTCACAGGGACAACCTCAGAGCACCGTTGATTCAACTTAAGGAGAAACTCAGGCAGTGCATTATGGGAATTATTTAAATATCAAGGGCTGAAGGTGTTCCTATCATAATCTTCTTACTGAGGAGGAGCCTCACATAAGTCCTCCTAGGTCATGTGACTATTTATGATGCACCATGGAGCAAGGTCCAATGACTCCATCTTGTGATTAAGTTCCATAACTTTGCTTCTGTCCATGCTCCGACAAATCTCAAGCGTTTTCACAACTCTTGTAATCAATCAAACCGAGCTTCAATTAGCAGGCTCAGGAGTGGCGCTGTTTTTAGAAGTATGCAGCCATGTTTCTCTCACCCTAAAGAACCCCCTTAAAGATCTGTAGATGCTGAGACTAATCTAACAAGAGGTGTCCTTTAGAGATGAGCGAATAGTATTTGATGTAATACGTGGCTGCCATAGGAATGCGTGTTAGCGGCCGAAGACCAAGGGGTTAAGCCTTAACCCCTTAGTTCTGGGCCGCTAACACGCATTCCTATGGCAGCCAGGTATTCGATTGAATACTATTGGGTCATCTCTAGTGTCCTTTCAAGTGATCCCTAGGATGAGTGATCTGTGTGACCATTAGCAGCCGAGAAGCGGATGATGGCCAGCAAGGGGCAGCCTGTGTATGACAGAGGATGATGCTGCTGGTGCTTGCCTTCTGACATGGACCGCCTACCTGGCAGCCATTTTGAAAAATTGACCAATAGGAACTTGAGAATTTGCATAATTACCCATAATCCTTTGCTGGAACTCTCCCTAAGCTTAGTGAATAGTGAAAAGAATAAATCAAATGAAGGAAAATGTCAAAAAAAAAAAAAAGTGTGTAATTCTCATCTGTGGGGTGGGCGGAGCCTGCTGGTTTGGTCCAAGCGTGGCTGCTAGGTCAGGATTCCAGCAGCTGAAATTTTGAGGGATTCCAAACAGAAAAGCAAAAATTTTAGTCTAGGTTTTAATAAAAGGTTTTTTTTTTTTCTTTGTAATTTAAACAGCCATTGCTGAATACGCACTACTGGCAGCCACAGGCCACGCCCAGCAGGGGCTCCAGGCCTCTACCGGTAGGCAGCCAGGTGCCAGGCACAGCGGGGGCACCAGGCCTCTACCGGTAGGCAGCCAGGTGCCAGGCACAGCGGGGGCACCAGGCCTCTATCGATAGAAAGACGAAGGCCACGCACAGCAGTAGGCAGCCACGGGCCACACAGCAGCCGTGGACAGCCCACAGTGAGTGTGCAACACACTCTGCATGGAGGAGCCAGCATCCTCACAGGGACAACCTCAGAGCACCGTTGATTCAACTTAAGGAGAAACTGAGGCAGTGCATTATGGGAATTATTTAAATATCAAGGGCTGAAGGTGTTCCTATCATAATCTTCTTACTGAGGAGGAGCCTCACATAAGTCCTCCTTGGTCATGTGACTATTTATGATGCACCATGGAGCAAGGTCCAATGACTCCATCTTGTGATTAAGTTCCGTAACTTTGCTTCTGTCCATGCTCCGACAAATCTCAAGCGTTTTCACAACTCTTGTAATCAATGAAACCGAGCTTTAAATAGCAGGCTCAGGAGTGACGCTGTTTTTAGATGTATGCAGCCATGTTTCTCTCACCCTAAAGAACCCCCTTAAAGATCTGTAGATGCTGAGACTAATCTAACAAGAGGTGTCCTTTAGAGATGAGCGAATAGTATTTGATGTAATACGTGGCTGCCATAGGAATGCGTGTTAGCGGCCGAAGACCAAAGGGTTAAGCCTTAACCCCTTAGTGCTGGGCCTCTAACACGCATTCCTATGGCAGCCAGGTATTCGATTGAATACTATTGGGTCATCTCTAGTGTCCTTTCCAGTGATCCCTAGGATGAGTGATCTGTGCGACCATTAGCAGCTGAGAAGCGGATGATGGCCAGCAAGGGGCAGCCTGTGTATGACAGAGGATGATGCTGCTGGTGCTTGCCTTCTGACATGGACCGCCTACCTGGCAGCCATTTTGAAAAATTGACCAATAGGAACTTGAGAATTTGCATAATTACCCATAATCCTTTGCTGGAACTCTCCCTAAGCTTAGTGAATAGTGAAAAGAATAAATCAAATGAAGGAAAATGGCAAAAAAAATGTGTGTAATTCTCATCTGTGGGGTGGGCGGAGCCTGCTGGTTTGGTCCAAGCGTGGCTGCTAGGTCAGGATTCCAGCAGCTGAAATATGAGGCATTCCAAACAGAAAGGCAAAAATTTTAGTCGAGGTTTTAATAAAAGGGTTTTTTTTTCTTTGTAATTTAAACAGCCATTGCTGAATATGCACTACTGGCAGCCACAGGCCACGCCCAGCAGGGGCTCCAGGCCTCTACCAGTAGGCAGCCAGGTGCCACGCACAGCGGGGGCACCAGGCCTCTACCGATAGAAAACCGAAGGCCAAGCACAGCAGGGGCGCCAGGCCTCTACCGATAGAAAACCGAAGGCCAAGCACAGCAGGGGCGCCAGGCCTCTACCGATAGAAAGCCGAAGGCCACGCACAGCAGGGGCACCAGGCCTCTACCGATAGAAAGCCGAAGGCCACGCACAGCAGTGGCACCAGACCTCTACCAGTAGGCAGCCACGGGCCACACAGCAGCCGTGGACAGCCCACAGTGAGTGTGCAACACACTCTACATGGAGGAGCTAGCATCCTCACAGGGACAACCTCAGAGCACCGTTGATTCAACTTAAGGAGAAACTCAGGCAGTGCATTAAGGGAATTATTTAAATATCAAGGGCTGAAGGTGTTCCTATCATAATCTTCTTACTGAGGAGGAGCCTCACATAAGTCCTCCTAGGTCATGTGACTATTTATGATGCACCATGGAGCAAGGTCCAATGACTCCATCTTGTGATTAAGTTCCATAACTTTGCTTCTGTCCATGCTCCGACAAATCTCAAGCGTTTTCACAACTCTTGTAATCAATCAAACCGAGCTTCAATTAGCAGGCTCAGGAGTGGCGCTGTTTTTAGAAGTATGCAGCCATGTTTCTCTCACCCTAAAGAACCCCCTTAAAGATCTGTAGATGCTGAGACTAATCTAACAAGAGGTGTCCTTTAGAGATGAGCGAATAGTATTTGATGTAATACGTGGCTGCCATAGGAATGCGTGTTAGCGGCCGAAGACCAAGGGGTTAAGCCTTAACCCCTTAGTTCTGGGCCGCTAACACGCATTCCTATGGCAGCCAGGTATTCGATTGAATACTATTGGGTCATCTCTAGTGTCCTTTCAAGTGATCCCTAGGATGAGTGATCTGTGTGACCATTAGCAGCCGAGAAGCGGATGATGGCCAGCAAGGGGCAGCCTGTGTATGACAGAGGATGATGCTGCTGGTGCTTGCCTTCTGACATGGACCGCCTACCTGGCAGCCATTTTGAAAAATTGACCAATAGGAACTTGAGAATTTGCATAATTACCCATAATCCTTTGCTGGAACTCTCCCTAAGCTTAGTGAATAGTGAAAAGAATAAATCAAATGAAGGAAAATGTCAAAAAAAAAAAAAAGTGTGTAATTCTCATCTGTGGGGTGGGCGGAGCCTGCTGGTTTGGTCCAAGCGTGGCTGCTAGGTCAGGATTCCAGCAGCTGAAATTTTGAGGGATTCCAAACAGAAAAGCAAAAATTTTAGTCTAGGTTTTAATAAAAGGTTTTTTTTTTTTCTTTGTAATTTAAACAGCCATTGCTGAATACGCACTACTGGCAGCCACAGGCCACGCCCAGCAGGGGCTCCAGGCCTCTACCGGTAGGCAGCCAGGTGCCAGGCACAGCGGGGGCACCAGGCCTCTACCGGTAGGCAGCCAGGTGCCAGGCACAGCGGGGGCACCAGGCCTCTACCGGTAGGCAGCCAGGTGCCAGGCACAGCGGGGGCACCAGGCCTCTATCGATAGAAAGACGAAGGCCACGCACAGCAGTAGGCAGCCACGGGCCACACAGCAGCCATGGACAGCCCACAGTGAGTGTGCAACACACTCTGCATGGAGGAGCCAGCATCCTCACAGGGACAACCTCAGAGCACCGTTGATTCAACTTAAGGAGAAACTGAGGCAGTGCATTATGGGAATTATTTAAATATCAAGGGCTGAAGGTGTTCCTATCATAATCTTCTTACTGAGGAGGAGCCTCACATAAGTCCTCCTTGGTCATGTGACTATTTATGATGCACCATGGAGCAAGGTCCAATGACTCCATCTTGTGATTAAGTTCCGTAACTTTGCTTCTGTCCATGCTCCGACAAATCTCAAGCGTTTTCACAACTCTTGTAATCAATGAAACCGAGCTTTAAATAGCAGGCTCAGGAGTGACGCTGTTTTTAGATGTATGCAGCCATGTTTCTCTCACCCTAAAGAACCCCCTTAAAGATCTGTAGATGCTGAGACTAATCTAACAAGAGGTGTCCTTTAGAGATGAGCGAATAGTATTTGATGTAATACGTGGCTGCCATAGGAATGCGTGTTAGCGGCCGAAGACCAAAGGGTTAAGCCTTAACCCCTTAGTGCTGGGCCTCTAACACGCATTCCTATGGCAGCCAGGTATTCGATTGAATACTATTGGGTCATCTCTAGTGTCCTTTCCAGTGATCCCTAGGATGAGTGATCTGTGCGACCATTAGCAGCTGAGAAGCGGATGATGGCCAGCAAGGGGCAGCCTGTGTATGACAGAGGATGATGCTGCTGGTGCTTGCCTTCTGACATGGATCGCCTACCTGGCAGCCATTTTGAAAAATTGACCAATAGGAACTTGAGAATTTGCATAATTACCCATAATCCTTTGCTGGAACTCTCCCTAAGCTTAGTGAATAGTGAAAAGAATAAATCAAATGAAGGAAAATGGCAAAAAAAATGTGTGTAATTCTCATCTGTGGGGTGGGCGGAGCCTGCTGGTTTGGTCCAAGCGTGGCTGCTAGGTCAGGATTCCAGCAGCTGAAATATGAGGCATTCCAAACAGAAAAGCAAAAATTTTAGTCGAGGTTTTAATAAAAGGGTTTTTTTTTCTTTGTAATTTAAACAGCCATTGCTGAATATGCACTACTGGCAGCCACAGGCCACGCCCAGCAGGGGCTCCAGGCCTCTACCAGTAGGCAGCCAGGTGCCACGCACAGCGGGGGCACCAGGCCTCTACCGATAGAAAACCGAAGGCCAAGCACAGCAGGGGCGCCAGGCCTCTACCGATAGAAAACCGAAGGCCAAGCACAGCAGGGGCGCCAGGCCTCTACCGATAGAAAGCCGAAGGCCACGCACAGCAGTGGCACCAGACCTCTACCAGTAGGCAGCCACGGGCCACACAGCAGCCGTGGACAGCCCACAGTGAGTGTGCAACACACTCTACATGGAGGAGCCAGCATCCTCACAGGGACAACCTCAGAGCACCGTTGATTCAACTTAAGGAGAAACTCAGGCAGTGCATTATGGGAATTATTTAAATATCAAGGGCTGAAGGTGTTCCTATCATAATCTTCTTACTGAGGAGGAGCCTCACATAAGTCCTCCTCGGTCATGTGACTATTTATGATGCACCATGGAGCAAGGTCCAATGACTCCATCTTGTGATTAAGTTCCGTAACTTTGCTTCTGTCCATGCTCCGACAAATCTCAAGCGTTTTCACAACTCTTGTAATCAATCAAACCGAGGTTCAATTAGCAGGCTCAGGAGTGGCGCTGTTTTTAGAAGTATGCAGCCATGTTTCTCTCACCCTAAAGAACCCCCTTAAAGATCTGTAGATGCTGAGACTAATCTAACAAGAGGTGTCCTTTAGAGATGAGCGAATAGTATTTGATGTAATACGTGGCTGCCATAGGAATGCGTGTTAGCGGCCGAAGACCAAGGGGTTAAGCCTTAACCCCTTAGTTCTGGGCCGCTAACACGCATTCCTATGGCAGCCAGGTATTCGATTGAATACTATTGGGTCATCTCTAGTGTCCTTTCAAGTGATCCCTAGGATGAGTGATCTGTGCGACCATTAGCAGCCGAGAAGCGGATGATGGCCAGCAAGGGGCAGCCTGTGTATGACAGAGGATGATGCTGCTGGTGCTTGCCTTCTGACATGGACCGCCTACCTGGCAGCCATTTTGAAAAATTGACCAATAGGAACTTGAGAATTTGCATAATTACCCATAATCCTTTGCTGGAACTCTCCCTAAGCTTAGTGAATAGTGAAAAGAATAAATCAAATGAAGGAAAATGTCAAAAAAAAAAAAGTGTGTAATTCTCATCTGTGGGGTGGGCGGAGCCTGCTGGTTTGGTCCAAGCGTGGCTGCTAGGTCAGGATTCCAGCAGCTGAAATTTTGAGGGATTCCAAACAGAAAAGCAAAAATTTTAGTCTAGGTTTTAATAAAAGGGTTTTTTTTTTCTTTGTAATTTAAACAGCCATTGCTGAATACGCACTACTGGCAGCCACAGGCCACGCCCAGCAGGGGCTCCAGGCCTCTACCGGTAGGCAGCCAGGTGCCAGGCACAGCGGGGGCACCAGGCCTCTACTGGTAGGCAGCCAGGTGCCAGGCACAGCGGGGGCACCAGGCCTCTATCGATAGAAAGACAAAGGCCACGCACAGCAGTAGGCAGCCACGGGCCACACAGCAGCCGTGGACAGCCTACAGTGAGTGTGCAACACACTCTGCATGGAGGAGCCAGCATCCTCACAGGGACAACCTCAGAGCACCGTTGATTCAACTTAAGGAGAAACTGAGGCAGTGCATTATGGGAATTATTTAAATATCAAGGGCTGAAGGTGTTCCTATCATAATCTTCTTACTGAGGAGGAGCCTCACATAAGTCCTCCTTGGTCATGTGACTATTTATGATGCACCATGGAGCAAGGTCCAATGACTCCATCTTGTGATTAAGTTCCGTAACTTTGCTTCTGTCCATGCTCCGACAAATCTCAAGCGTTTTCACAACTCTTGTAATCAATGAAACCGAGCTTTAAATAGCAGGCTCAGGAGTGGCGCTGTTTTTAGAAGTATGCAGCCATGTTTCTCTCACCCTAAAGAACCCCCTTAAAGATCTGTAGATGCTGAGACTAATCTAACAAGAGGTGACCTTTAGAGATGAGCGAATAGTATTTGATGTAATACGTGGCTGCCATAGGAATGCGTGTTAGCGGCCGAAGACCAAGGGGTTAAGCCTTAACCCCTTAGTTCTGGGCCGCTAACACGCATTCCTATGGCAGCCAGGTATTCGATTGAATACTATTGGGTCATCTCTAGTGTCCTTTCAAATGATCCCTAGGATGAGTGATCTGTGCGACCATTAGCAGCCGAGAAGCGGATGATGGCCAGCAAGGGGCAGCCTGTGTATGACAGAGGATGATGCTGCTGGTGCTTGCCTTCTGACATGGACCGCCTACCTGGCAGCCATTTTGAAAAATTGACCAATAGGAACTTGAGAATTTGCATAATTACCCATAATCCTTTGCTGGAACTCTCCCTAAGCTTAGTGAATAGTGAAAAGAATAAATCAAATGAAGGAAAATGTCAAAAAAAAAAGTGTGTAATTCTCATCTGTGGGGTGGGCGGAGCCTGCTGGTTTGGTCCAAGCGTGGCTGCTAGGTCAGGATTCCAGCAGCTGAAATTTTGAGGGATTTCAAACAGAAAAGCAAAAATTTTAGTCTAGGTTTTAATAAAAGGTTTTTTTTTTTTCTTTGTAATTTAAACAGCCATTGCTGAATACGCACTCCTGGCAGCCACAGGCCACGCCCAGCAGGGGCTCCAGGCCTCTACCGGTAGGCAGCCAGGCACAGCGGGGGCACCAGGCCTCTACCGGTAGGCAGCCAGGTGCCAGGCACAGCGGGGGCACCAGGCCTCTATCGATAGAAAGCCGAAGGCCACGCACAGCAGCCGTGGACAGCCCACAGTGAGTGTGCAACACACTCTGCATGGAGGAGCCAGCATCCTCACAGGGACAACCTCAGAGCACCGTTGATTCAACTTAAGGAGAAACTCAGGCAGTGCATTATGGGAATTATTTAAATATCAAGGGCTGAAGGTGTTCCTATCATAATCTTCTTACTGAGGAGGAGCCTCACATAAGTCCTCCTAGGTCATGTGACTATTTATGATGCACCATGGAGCAAGGTCCAATGACTCCATCTTGTGATTAAGTTCCGTAACTTTGCTTCTGTCCATGCTCCGACAAATCTCAAGCGTTTTCACAACTCTTGTAATCAATGAAACCGAGCTTCAAATAGCAGGCTCAGGAGTGGCGCTGTTTTTAGAAGTATGCAGCCATGTTTCTCTCACCCTAAAGAACCCCCTTAAAGATCTGTAGATGCTGAGACTAATCTAACAAGAGGTGTCCTTTAGAGATGAGCGAATAGTATTTGATGTAATACGTGGCTGCCATAGGAATGCGTGTTAGCGGCCGAAGACCAAGGGGTTAAGCCTTAACCCCTTAGTTCTGGGCCGCTAACACGCATTCTGATGGCAGCCAGGTATTCGATTGAATACTATTGGGTCATCTCTAGTGTCCTTTCAAGTGATCCCTAGCATGAGTGATCTGTGCGACCATTAGCAGCCGAGAAGCGGATGATGGCCAGCAAGGGGCAGCCTGTGTATGACAGAGGATGATGCTGCTGGTGCTTGCCTTCTGACATGGACCGCCTACCTGGCAGCCATTTTGAAAAATTGACCAATAGGAACTTGAGAATTTGCATAATTACCCATAATCCTTTGCTGGAACTCTCCCTAAGCTTAGTGAATAGTGAAAAGAATAAATCAAATGAAGAAAAATGGCAAAAAAAAAAAAGTGTGTAATTCTCATCTGTGGGGTGGGCGGAGCCTGCTGGTTTGGTCCAAGTGTGGCTGCTAGGTCAGGATTCCAGCAGCTGAAATTTTGATGGATTCCAAACAGAAAAGTAAAAATTTTAGTCTAGGTTTTAATAATATGGTTTTTTTTCTTTGTAATTTAAACAGCCATTGCTGAATATGCACTACTGGCAGCCACAGGCCACGCCCAGCAGGGGCTCGAGGCCTCTACTGGTAAGCAGCCAGGTGCCAGGCACAGCGGGGGCACCAGGCCTCCACCAGTAGGCAGCCAGGTGCCAGGCACAGCGGGGGCACCAGGCCTCTACCGATAGAAAGCCTAAGGCCACGCACAGCAGTGGCACCAGGTCTCTACCAGTAGGCAGCCACAGGCCACACAGCAGCCGTGGACAGCCCACAGTGAGTGTGCAACACACTCTACATGGAGGAGCCAGCATCCTCACAGGGACAACCTCAGAGCACCGTTGATTCAACTTAAGGAGAAACTCAGGCAGTGCATTATGGGAATTATTTAAATATCAAGGGCTGAAGGTGTTCCTATCATAATCTTCTTACTGAGGAGGAGCCTCACATAAGTCCTCCTAGGTCATGTGACTATTTATGATGCACCATGGAGCAAGGTCCAATGACTCCATCTTGTGATTAAGTTCCGCAACTTTGCTTCTGTCCATGCTCCGACAAATCTCAAGCGTTTTCACAACTCTTGTAATCAATGAAACCGAGCTTTAAATAGCAGGCTCAGGAGTGGCGCTGTTTTTAGAAGTATGCAGCCATGTTTCTCTAACCCTAAAGAACCCCCTTAAAGATCTGTAGATGCTGAGACTAATCTAACAAGAGGTGTCCTTTAGAGATGAGCGAATAGTATTTGATGTAATACGTGGCTGCCATAGGAATGCGTGTTAGCGGCCGAAGACCAAAGGGTTAAGCCTTAACCCCTTAGTGCTGGGCCGCTAACACGCATTCCTATGGCAGCCAGGTATTCGATTGAATACTATTGGGTCATCTCTAGTGTCCTTTCAAGTGATCCCTAGGATGAGTGATCTGTGCGACCATTAGCAGCTGAGAAGCGGATGATGGCCAGCAAGGGGCAGCCTGTGTATGACAGAGGATGATGCTGCTGGTGCTTGCCTTCTGACATGGACCGCCTACCTGGCAGCCATTTTGAAAAATTGACCAATAGGAACTTGAGAATTTGCATAATTACCCATAATCCTTTGCTGGAACTCTCCCTAAGCTTAGTGAATAGTGAAAAGAATAAATCAAATGAAGGAAAATGTCAAAAAAAAAAAAGTGTGTAATTCTCATCTGTGGGGTGGGCGGAGCCTGCTGGTTTGGTCCAAGCGTGGCTGCTAGGTCAGGATTCCAGCAACTGAAATTTTGAGGCATTCCAAACAGAAAAGCAAAAATTTTAGTCTAGGTTTTAATAAAAGGGTTTTTTTTTCTTTGTAATTTAAACAGCCATTGCTGAATATGCACTACTGGCAGCCACAGGCCACGCCCAGCAGGGGCTCCAGGCCTCTACCAGTAGGCAGCAAGGTACAGCAGGGGCACCAGGCCTCTACCGATAGAAAGCCGAAGGCCAAGCACAGCAGGGGCACCAGGCCTCTACCGATAGAAAGCCGAAGGCCACGCACAGCAGTGGCACCAGACCTCTACCAGTAGGCAGCCACGGGCCACACAGCAGCCGTAGACAGCCCACAGTGAGTGTGCAACACACTCTACATGGAGGAGCCAGCATCCTCACAGGGACAACCTCAGAGCACCGTTGATTCAACTTAAGGAGAAACTCAGGCAGTGCATTATGGGAATTATTTAAATATCAAGGGCTGAAGGTGTTCCTATCATAATCTTCTTACTGAGGAGGAGCCTCACATAAGTCCTCCTTGGTCATGTGACTATTTATGATGCACCATGGAGCAAGGTCCAATGACTCCATCTTGTGATTAAGTTCCGTAACTTTGCTTCTGTCCATGCTCCGACAAATCTCAAGCGTTTTCACAACTCTTGTAATCAATGAAACTGAGCTTTAAATAGCAGGCTCAGGAGTGACGCTGTTTTTAGATGTATGCAGCCATGTTTCTCTCACCCTAAAGAACCCCCTTAAAGATCTGTAGATGCTGAGACTAATCTAACAAGAGGTGTCCTTTAGAGATGAGCGAATAGTATTTGATGTAATACGTGGCTGCCATAGGAATGCGTGTTAGCGGCCGAAGACCAAAGGGTTAAGCCTTAACCCCTTAGTGCTGGGCCTCTAACACGCATTCCTATGGCAGCCAGGTATTCGATTGAATACTATTGGGTCATCTCTAGTGTCCTTTCCAGTGATCCCTAGGATGAGTGATCTGTGCGACCATTAGCAGCTGAGAAGCGGATGATGGCCAGCAAGGGGCAGCCTGTGTATGACAGAGGATGATGCTGCTGGTGCTTGCCTTCTGACATGGACCGCCTACCTGGCAGCCATTTTGAAAAATTGACCAATAGGAACTTGAGAATTTGCATAATTACCCATAATCCTTTGCTGGAACTCTCCCTAAGCTTAGTGAATAGTGAAAAGAATAAATCAAATGAAGGAAAATGGCAAAAAAAATGTGTGTAATTCTCATCTGTGGGGTGGGCGGAGCCTGCTGGTTTGGTCCAAGCGTGGCTGCTAGGTCAGGATTCCAGCAGCTGAAATATGAGGCATTCCAAACAGAAAAGCAAAAATTTTAGTCGAGGTTTTAATAAAAGGGGTTTTTTTTCTTTGTAATTTAAACAGCCATTGCTGAATATGCACTACTGGCAGCCACAGGCCACGCCCAGCAGGGGCTCCAGGCCTCTACCAGTAGGCAGCCAGGTGCCACGCACAGCGGGGGCACCAGGCCTCTACCGATAGAAAACCGAAGGCCACGCACAGCAGTGGCTCCAGACCTCTACCAGTAGGCAGCCACGGGCCACACAGCAGCCGTGGACAGCCCACAGTGAGTGTGCAACACACTCTACATGGAGGAGCCAGCATCCTCACAGGGACAACCTCAGAGCACCGTTGATTCAACTTAAGGAGAAACTCAGGCAGTGCATTATGGGAATTATTTAAATATCAAGGGCTGAAGGTGTTCCTATCATAATCTTCTTACTGAGGAGGAGCCTCACATAAGTCCTCCTAGGTCATGTGACTATTTATGATGCACCATGGAGCAAGGTCCAATGACTCCATCTTGTGATTAAGTTCCGTAACTTTGCTTCTGTCCATGCTCCGACAAATCTCAAGCGTTTTCACAACTCTTGTAATCAATCAAACCGAGGTTCAATTAGCAGGCTCAGGAGTGGCGCTGTTTTTAGAAGTATGCAGCCATGTTTCTCTCACCCTAAAGAACCCCCTTAAAGATCTGTAGATGCTGAGACTAATCTAACAAGAGGTGTCCTTTAGAAATGAGCGAATAGTATTTGATGTAATACGTGGCTGCCATAGGAATGCGTGTTAGCGGCCGAAGACCAAGGGGTTAAGCCTTAACCCCTTAGTTCTGGGCCGCTAACACGCATTCCTATGGCAGCCAGGTATTCGATTGAATACTATTGGGTCATCTCTAGTGTCCTTTCAAGTGATCCCTAGGATGAGTGATCTGTGCGACCATTAGCAGCCGAGAAGCGGATGATGGCCAGCAAGGGGCAGCCTGTGTATGACAGAGGATGATGCTGCTGGTGCTTGCCTTCTGACATGGACCGCCTACCTGGCAGCCATTTTGAAAAATTGACCAATAGGAACTTGAGAATTTGCATAATTACCCATAATCCTTTGCTGGAACTCTCCCTAAGCTTAGTGAATAGTGAAAAGAATAAATCAAATGAAGGAAAATGTCAAAAAAAAAAAAAGTGTGTAATTCTCATCTGTGGGGTGGGCGGAGCCTGCTGGTTTGGTCCAAGCGTGGCTGCTAGGTCAGGATTCCAGCAGCTGAAATTTTGAGGGATTCCAAACAGAAAAGCAAAAATTTTAGTCTAGGTTTTAATAAAAGGGTTTTTTTTTTCTTTGTAATTTAAACAGCCATTGCTGAATACGCACTACTGGCAGCCACAGGCCACGCCCAGCAGGGGCTCCAGGCCTCTACCGGTAGGCAGCCAGGTGCCAGGCACAGCGGGGGCACCAGGCCTCTACTGGTAGGCAGCCAGGTTCCAGGCACAGCGGGGGCACCAGGCCTCTATCGATAGAAAGACAAAGGCCACGCACAGCAGTAGGCAGCCACGGGCCACACAGCAGCCGTGGACAGCCTACAGTGAGTGTGCAACACACTCTGCATGGAGGAGCCAGCATCCTCACAGGGACAACCTCAGAGCACCGTTGATTCAACTTAAGGAGAAACTGAGGCAGTGCATTATGGGATTTATTTAAATATCAAGGGCTGAAGGTGTTCCTATCATAATCTTCTTACTGAGGAGGAGCCTCACATAAGTCCTCCTTGGTCATGTGACTATTTATGATGCACCATGGAGCAAGGTCCAATGACTCCATCTTGTGATTAAGTTCCGTAACTTTGCTTCTGTCCATGCTCCGACAAATCTCAAGCGTTTTCACAACTCTTGTAATCAATGAAACCGAGCTTTAAATAGCAGGCTCAGGAGTGGCGCTGTTTTTAGAAGTATGCAGCCATGTTTCTCTCACCCTAAAGAACCCCCTTAAAGATCTGTAGATGCTGAGACTAATCTAACAAGAGGTGACCTTTAGAGATGAGCGAATAGTATTTGATGTAATACGTGGCTGCCATAGGAATGCGTGTTAGCGGCCGAAGACCAAGGGGTTAAGCCTTAACCCCTTAGTTCTGGGCCGCTAACACGCATTCCTATGGCAGCCAGGTATTCGATTGAATACTATTGGGTCATCTCTAGTGTCCTTTCAAATGATCCCTAGGATGAGTGATCTGTGCGACCATTAGCAGCCGAGAAGCGGATGATGGCCAGCAAGGGGCAGCCTGTGTATGACAGAGGATGATGCTGCTGGTGCTTGCCTTCTGACATGGACCGCCTACCTGGCAGCCATTTTGAAAAATTGACCAATAGGAACTTGAGAATTTGCATAATTACCCATAATCCTTTGCTGGAACTCTCCCTAAGCTTAGTGAATAGTGAAAAGAATAAATCAAATGAAGGAAAATGTCAAAAAAAAAAGTGTGTAATTCTCATCTGTGGGGTGGGCGGAGCCTGCTGGTTTGGTCCAAGCGTGGCTGCTAGGTCAGGATTCCAGCAGCTGAAATTTTGAGGGATTCCAAACAGAAAAGCAAAAATTTTAGTCTAGGTTTTAATAAAAGGTTTTTTTTTTTTCTTTGTAATTTAAACAGCCATTGCTGAATACGCACTCCTGGCAGCCACAGGCCACGCCCAGCAGGGGCTCCAGGCCTCTACCGGTAGGCAGCCAGGCACAGCGGGGGCACCAGGCCTCTACCGGTAGGCAGCCAGGTGCCAGGCACAGCGGGGGCACCAGGCCTCTATCGATAGAAAGCCGAAGGCCACGCACAGCAGCCGTGGACAGCCCACAGTGAGTGTGCAACACACTCTGCATGGAGGAGCCAGCATCCTCACAGGGACAACCTCAGAGCACCGTTGATTCAACTTAAGGAGAAACTCAGGCAGTGCATTATGGGAATTATTTAAATATCAAGGGCTGAAGGTGTTCCTATCATAATCTTCTTACTGAGGAGGAGCCTCACATAAGTCCTCCTAGGTCATGTGACTATTTATGATGCACCATGGAGCAAGGTCCAATGACTCCATCTTGTGATTAAGTTCCGTAACTTTGCTTCTGTCCATGCTCCGACAAATCTCAAGCGTTTTCACAACTCTTGTAATCAATGAAACCGAGCTTCAAATAGCAGGCTCAGGAGTGGCGCTGTTTTTAGAAGTATGCAGCCATGTTTCTCTCACCCTAAAGAACCCCCTTAAAGATCTGTAGATGCTGAGACTAATCTAACAAGAGGTGTCCTTTAGAGATGAGCGAATAGTATTTGATGTAATACGTGGCTGCCATAGGAATGCGTGTTAGCGGCCGAAGACCAAGGGGTTAAGCCTTAACCCCTTAGTTCTGGGCCGCTAACACGCATTCTGATGGCAGCCAGGTATTCGATTGAATACTATTGGGTCATCTCTAGTGTCCTTTCAAGTGATCCCTAGCATGAGTGATCTGTGCGACCATTAGCAGCCGAGAAGCGGATGATGGCCAGCAAGGGGCAGCCTGTGTATGACAGAGGATGATGCTGCTGGTGCTTGCCTTCTGACATGGACCGCCTACCTGGCAGCCATTTTGAAAAATTGACCAATAGGAACTTGAGAATTTGCATAATTACCCATAATCCTTTGCTGGAACTCTCCCTAAGCTTAGTGAATAGTGAAAAGAATAAATCAAATGAAGAAAAATGGCAAAAAAAAAAGTGTGTAATTCTCATCTGTGGGGTGGGCGGAGCCTGCTGGTTTGGTCCAAGTGTGGCTGCTAGGTCAGGATTCCAGCAGCTGAAATTTTGATGGATTCCAAACAGAAAAGTAAAAATTTTAGTCTAGGTTTTAATAATATGGTTTTTTTTCTTTGTAATTTAAACAGCCATTGCTGAATATGCACTACTGGCAGCCACAGGCCACGCCCAGCAGCGGCTCGAGGCCTCTACTGGTAAGCAGCCAGGTGCCAGGCACAGCGGGGGCACCAGGCCTCCACCAGTAGGCAGCCAGGTGCCAGGCACAGCGGGGGCACCAGGCCTCTACCGATAGAAAGCCTAAGGCCACGCACAGCAGTGGCACCAGGTCTCTACCAGTAGGCAGCCACAGGCCACACAGCAGCCGTGGACAGCCCACAGTGAGTGTGCAACACACTCTACATGGAGGAGCCAGCATCCTCACAGGGACAACCTCAGAGCACCGTTGATTCAACTTAAGGAGAAACTCAGGCAGTGCATTATGGGAATTATTTAAATATCAAGGGCTGAAGGTGTTCCTATCATAATCTTCTTACTGAGGAGGAGCCTCACATAAGTCCTCCTAGGTCATGTGACTATTTATGATGCACCATGGAGCAAGGTCCAATGACTCCATCTTGTGATTAAGTTCCGCAACTTTGCTTCTGTCCATGCTCCGACAAATCTCAAGCGTTTTCACAACTCTTGTAATCAATGAAACCGAGCTTTAAATAGCAGGCTCAGGAGTGGCGCTGTTTTTAGAAGTATGCAGCCATGTTTCTCTCACCCTAAAGAACCCCCTTAAAGATCTGTAGATGCTGAGACTAATCTAACAAGAGGTGTCCTTTAGAGATGAGCGAATAGTATTTGATGTAATACGTGGCTGCCATAGGAATGCGTGTTAGCGGCCGAAGACCAAAGGGTTAAGCCTTAACCCCTTAGTGCTGGGCCGCTAACACGCATTCCTATGGCAGCCAGGTATTCGATTGAATACTATTGGGTCATCTCTAGTGTCCTTTCAAGTGATCCCTAGGATGAGTGATCTGTGCGACCATTAGCAGCTGAGAAGCGGATAATGGCCAGCAAGGGGCAGCCTGTGTATGACAGAGGATGATGCTGCTGGTGCTTGCCTTCTGACATGGACCGCCTACCTGGCAGCCATTTTGAAAAATTGACCAATAGGAACTTGAGAATTTGCATAATTACCCATAATCCTTTGCTGGAACTCTCCCTAAGCTTAGTGAATAGTGAAAAGAATAAATCAAATGAAGGAAAATGTCAAAAAAAATGTGTGTAATTCTCATCTGTGGGGTGGGCGGAGCCTGCTGGTTTGGTCCAAGCGTGGCTGCTAGGTCAGGATTCCAGCAGCTGAAATTTTGAGGCATTCCAAACAGAAAAGCCAAAATTTTAGTCTAGGTTTTAATAAAAGAGTTTTTTTTTCTTTGTAATTTAAACAGCCATTGCTGAACATGCACTACTGGCAGCCACAGGCCACGCCCAGCAGGGGCTCCAGGCCTCTACCAGTAGGCAGCCAGGTGCCACGCACAGCGGGGCACCAGGCCTCTACCGATAGAAAGCCGAAGGCCACGCACAGCAGGGGCACCAGGCCTCTACCGATAGAAAGCCGAAGGCCACGCACAGCAGTGGCACCAGACCTCTACCAGTAGGCAGCCACGGGCCACACAGCAGCCGTGGACAGCCCACAGTGAGTGTGCAACACACTCTACATGGAGGAGCCAGCATCCTCACAGGGACAACCTCAGAGCACCGTTGATTCAACTTAAGGAGAAACTCAGGCAGTGCATTATGGGAATTATTTAAATATCAAGGGCTGAAGGTGTTCCTATCATAATCTTCTTACTGAGGAGGAGCCTCACATAAGTCCTCCTAGGTCATGTGACTATTTATGATGCACCATGGAGCAAGGTCCAATGACTCCATCTTGTGATTAAGTTCCATAACTTTGCTTCTGTCCATGCTCCGACAAATCTCAAGCGTTTTCACAACTCTTGTAATCAATCAAACCGAGCTTCAATTAGCAGGCTCAGGAGTGGCGCTGTTTTTAGAAGTATGCAGCCATGTTTCTCTCACCCTAAAGAACCCCCTTAAAGATCTGTAGATGCTGAGACTAATCTAACAAGAGGTGTCCTTTAGAGATGAGCGAATAGTATTTGATGTAATACGTGGCTGCCATAGGAATGCGTGTTAGCGGCCGAAGACCAAGGGGTTAAGCCTTAACCCCTTAGTTCTGGGCCGCTAACACGCATTCCTATGGCAGCCAGGTATTCGATTGAATACTATTGGGTCATCTCTAGTGTCCTTTCAAGTGATCCCTAGGATGAGTGATCTGTGTGACCATTAGCAGCCGAGAAGCGGATGATGGCCAGCAAGGGGCAGCCTGTGTATGACAGAGGATGATGCTGCTGGTGCTTGCCTTCTGACATGGACCGCCTACCTGGCAGCCATTTTGAAAAATTGACCAATAGGAACTTGAGAATTTGCATAATTACCCATAATCCTTTGCTGGAACTCTCCCTAAGCTTAGTGAATAGTGAAAAGAATAAATCAAATGAAGGAAAATGTCAAAAAAAAAACAAAGTGTGTAATTCTCATCTGTGGGGTGGGCGGAGCCTGCTGGTTTGGTCCAAGCGTGGCTGCTAGGTCAGGATTCCAGCAGCTGAAATTTTGAGGGATTCCAAACAGAAAAGCAAAAATTTTAGTCTAGGTTTTAATAAAAGGTTTTTTTTTTTTCTTTGTAATTTAAACAGCCATTGCTGAATACGCACTACTGGCAGCCACAGGCCACGCCCAGCAGGGGCTCCAGGCCTCTACCGGTAGGCAGCCAGGTGCCAGGCACAGCGGGGGCACCAGGCCTCTACCGGTAGGCAGCCAGGTGCCAGGCACAGCGGGGGCACCAGGCCTCTATCGATAGAAAGACGAAGGCCACGCACAGCAGTAGGCAGCCACGGGCCACACAGCAGCCGTGGACAGCCCACAGTGAGTGTGCAACACACTCTGCATGGAGGAGCCAGCATCCTCACAGGGACAACCTCAGAGCACCGTTGATTCAACTTAAGGAGAAACTGAGGCAGTGCATTATGGGAATTATTTAAATATCAAGGGCTGAAGGTGTTCCTATCATAATCTTCTTACTGAGGAGGAGCCTCACATAAGTCCTCCTTGGTCATGTGACTATTTATGATGCACCATGGAGCAAGGTCCAATGACTCCATCTTGTGATTAAGTTCCGTAACTTTGCTTCTGTCCATGCTCCGACAAATCTCAAGCGTTTTCACAACTCTTGTAATCAATGAAACCGAGCTTTAAATAGCAGGCTCAGGAGTGACGCTGTTTTTAGATGTATGCAGCCATGTTTCTCTCACCCTAAAGAACCCCCTTAAAGATCTGTAGATGCTGAGACTAATCTAACAAGAGGTGTCCTTTAGAGATGAGCGAATAGTATTTGATGTAATACGTGGCTGCCATAGGAATGCGTGTTAGCGGCCGAAGACCAAAGGGTTAAGCCTTAACCCCTTAGTGCTGGGCCTCTAACACGCATTCCTATGGCAGCCAGGTATTCGATTGAATACTATTGGGTCATCTCTAGTGTCCTTTCCAGTGATCCCTAGGATGAGTGATCTGTGCGACCATTAGCAGCTGAGAAGCGGATGATGGCCAGCAAGGGGCAGCCTGTGTATGACAGAGGATGATGCTGCTGGTGCTTGCCTTCTGACATGGACCGCCTACCTGGCAGCCATTTTGAAAAATTGACCAATAGGAACTTGAGAATTTGCATAATTACCCATAATCCTTTGCTGGAACTCTCCCTAAGCTTAGTGAATAGTGAAAAGAATAAATCAAATGAAGGAAAATGGCAAAAAAAATGTGTGTAATTCTCATCTGTGGGGTGGGCGGAGCCTGCTGGTTTGGTCCAAGCGTGGCTGCTAGGTCAGGATTCCAGCAGCTGAAATATGAGGCATTCCAAACAGAAAAGCAAAAATTTTAGTCGAGGTTTTAATAAAAGGGTTTTTTTTTCTTTGTAATTTAAACAGCCATTGCTGAATATGCACTACTGGCAGCCACAGGCCACGCCCAGCAGGGGCTCCAGGCCTCTACCAGTAGGCAGCCAGGTGCCACGCACAGCGGGGGCACCAGGCCTCTACCGATAGAAAACCGAAGGCCAAGCACAGCAAGGGCGCCAGGCCTCTACCGATAGAAAGCCGAAGGCCACACACAGCAGTGGCACCAGACCTCTACCAGTAGGCAGCCACGGGCCACACAGCAGCCGTGGACAGCCTACAGTGAGTGTGCAACACACTCTGCATGGAGGAGCCAGCATCCTCACAGGGACAACCTCAGAGCACCGTTGATTCAACTTAAGGAGAAACTGAGGCAGTGCATTATGGGAATTATTTAAATATCAAGGGCTGAAGGTGTTCCTATCATAATCTTCTTACTGAGGAGGAGCCTCACATAAGTCCTCCTTGGTCATGTGACTATTTATGATGCACCATGGAGCAAGGTCCAATGACTCCATCTTGTGATTAAGTTCCGCAACTTTGCTTCTGTCCATGCTCCGACAAATCTCAAGCGTTTTCACAACTCTTGTAATCAATGAAACCGAGCTTTAAATAGCAGGCTCAGGAGTGGCGCTGTTTTTAGAAGTATGCAGCCATGTTTCTCTCACCCTAAAGAACCCCCTTAAAGATCTGTAGATGCTGAGACTAATCTAACAAGAGGTGACCTTTAGAGATGAGCGAATAGTATTTGATGTAATACGTGGCTGCCATAGGAATGCGTGTTAGCGGCCGAAGACCAAGGGGTTAAGCCTTAACCCCTTAGTTCTGGGCCGCTAACACGCATTCCTATGGCAGCCAGGTATTCGATTGAATACTATTGGGTCATCTCTAGTGTCCTTTCAAATGATCCCTAGGATGAGTGATCTGTGCGACCATTAGCAGCCGAGAAGCGGATGATGGCCAGCAAGGGGCAGCCTGTGTATGACAGAGGATGATGCTGCTGGTGCTTGCCTTCTGACATGGACCGCCTACCTGGCAGCCATTTTGAAAAATTGACCAATAGGAACTTGAGAATTTGCATAATTACCCATAATCCTTTGCTGGAACTCTCCCTAAGCTTAGTGAATAGTGAAAAGAATAAATCAAATGAAGGAAAATGTCAAAAAAAAAGTGTGTAATTCTCATCTGTGGGGTGGGCGGAGCCTGCTGGTTTGGTCCAAGCGTGGCTGCTAGGTCAGGATTCCAGCAGCTGAAATTTTGAGGGATTCCAAACAGAAAAGCAAAAATTTTAGTCTAGGTTTTAATAAAAGGGTTTTTTTTTTCTTTGTAATTTAAACAGCCATTGCTGAATATGCACTCCTGGCAGCCACAGGCCACGCCCAGCAGGGGCTCCAGGCCTCTACCGGTAGGCAGCCAGGTGCCAGGCACAGCGGGGGCACCAGGCCTCTACTGGTAGGCAGCCAGGTGCCAGGCACAGCGGGGGCACCAGGCCTCTATCGATAGAAAGACAAAGGCCACGCACAGCAGTAGGCAGCCACGGGCCACACAGCAGCCGTGGACAGCCTACAGTGAGTGTGCAACACACTCTGCATGGAGGAGCCAGCATCCTCACAGGGACAACCTCAGAGCACCGTTGATTCAACTTAAGGAGAAACTGAGGCAGTGCATTATGGGAATTATTTAAATATCAAGGGCTGAAGGTGTTCCTATCATAATCTTCTTACTGAGGAGGAGCCTCACATAAGTCCTCCTTGGTCATGTGACTATTTATGATGCACCATGGAGCAAGGTCCAATGACTCCATCTTGTGATTAAGTTCCGTAACTTTGCTTCTGTCCATGCTCCGACAAATCTCAAGCGTTTTCACAACTCTTGTAATCAATGAAACCGAGCTTTAAATAGCAGGCTCAGGAGTGGCGCTGTTTTTAGAAGTATGCAGCCATGTTTCTCTCACCCTAAAGAACCCCCTTAAAGATCTGTAGATGCTGAGACTAATCTAACAAGAGGTGTCCTTTAGAGATGAGCGAATAGTATTTGATGTAATACGTGGCTGCCATAGGAATGCGTGTTAGCGGCCGAAGACCAAAGGGTTAAGCCTTAACCCCTTAGTGCTGGGCCTCTAACACGCATTCCTATGGCAGCCAGGTATTCGATTGAATACTATTGGGTCATCTCTAGTGTCCTTTCCAGTGATCCCTAGGATGAGTGATCTGTGCGACCATTAGCAGCTGAGAAGCGGATGATGGCCAGCAAGGGGCAGCCTGTGTATGACAGAGGATGATGCTGCTGGTGCTTGCCTTCTGACATGGACCGCCTACCTGGCAGCCATTTTGAAAAATTGACCAATAGGAACTTGAGAATTTGCATAATTACCCATAATCCTTTGCTGGAACTCTCCCTAAGCTTAGTGAATAGTGAAAAGAATAAATCAAATGAAGGAAAATGGCAAAAAAAATGTGTGTAATTCTCATCTGTGGGGTGGGCGGAGCCTGCTGGTTTGGTCCAAGCGTGGCTGCTAGGTCAGGATTCCAGCAGCTGAAATATGAGGCATTCCAAACAGAAAAGCAAAAATTTTAGTCGAGGTTTTAATAAAAGGGGTTTTTTTTCTTTGTAATTTAAACAGCCATTGCTGAATATGCACTACTGGCAGCCACAGGCCACGCCCAGCAGGGGCTCCAGGCCTCTACCAGTAGGCAGCCAGGTGCCACGCACAGCGGGGGCACCAGGCCTCTACCGATAGAAAACCGAAGGCCAAGCACAGCAGGGGCGCCAGGCCTCTACCGATATAAAGCCGAAGGCCACGCACAGCAGTGGCACCAGACCTCTACCAGTAGGCAGCCACGGGCCACACAGCAGCCGTAGACAGCCCACAGTGAGTGTGCAACACACTCTACATGGAGGAGCCAGCATCCTCACAGGGACAACCTCAGAGCACCGTTGATTCAACTTAAGGAGAAACTCAGGCAGTGCATTATGGGAATTATTTAAATATCAAGGGCTGAAGGTGTTCCTATCATAATCTTCTTACTGAGGAGGAGCCTCACATAAGTCCTCCTTGGTCATGTGACTATTTATGATGCACCATGGAGCAAGGTCCAATGACTCCATCTTGTGATTAAGTTCCGTAACTTTGCTTCTGTCCATGCTCCGACAAATCTCAAGCGTTTTCACAACTCTTGTAATCAATGAAACCGAGCTTTAAATAGCAGGCTCAGGAGTGACGCTGTTTTTAGATGTATGCAGCCATGTTTCTCTCACCCTAAAGAACCCCCTTAAAGATCTGTAGATGCTGAGACTAATCTAACAAGAGGTGTCCTTTAGAGATGAGCGAATAGTATTTGATGTAATACGTGGCTGCCATAGGAATGCGTGTTAGCGGCCGAAGACCAAAGGGTTAAGCCTTAACCCCTTAGTGCTGGGCCTCTAACACGCATTCCTATGGCAGCCAGGTATTCGATTGAATACTATTGGGTCATCTCTAGTGTCCTTTCCAGTGATCCCTAGGATGAGTGATCTGTGCGACCATTAGCAGCTGAGAAGCGGATGATGGCCAGCAAGGGGCAGCCTGTGTATGACAGAGGATGATGCTGCTGGTGCTTGCCTTCTGACATGGACCGCCTACCTGGCAGCCATTTTGAAAAATTGACCAATAGGAACTTGAGAATTTGCATAATTACCCATAATCCTTTGCTGGAACTCTCCCTAAGCTTAGTGAATAGTGAAAAGAATAAATCAAATGAAGGAAAATGGGAAAAAAAATGTGTGTAATTCTCATCTGTGGGGTGGGCGGAGCCTGCTGGTTTGGTCCAAGCGTGGCTGCTAGGTCAGGATTCCAGCAGCTGAAATATGAGGCATTCCAAACAGAAAAGCAAAAATTTTAGTCGAGGTTTTAATAAAAGGGTTTTTTTTTCTTTGTAATTTAAACAGCCATTGCTGAATATGCACTACTGGCAGCCACAGGCCACGCCCAGCAGGGGCTCCAGGCCTCTACCAGTAGGCAGCCAGGTGCCACGCACAGCGGGGCACCAGGCCTCTACCGATAGAAAACCGAAGGCCACGCACAGCAGTGGCTCCAGACCTCTACCAGTAGGCAGCCACGGGCCACACAGCAGCCGTGGACAGCCCACAGTGAGTGTGCAACACACTCTACATGGAGGAGCCAGCATCCTCACAGGGACAACCTCAGAGCACCGTTGATTCAACTTAAGGAGAAACTCAGGCAGTGCATTATGGGAATTATTTAAATATCAAGGGCTGAAGGTGTTCCTATCATAATCTTCTTACTGAGGAGGAGCCTCACATAAGTCCTCCTAGGTCATGTGACTATTTATGATGCACCATGGAGCAAGGTCCAATGACTCCATCTTGTGATTAAGTTCCGTAACTTTGCTTCTGTCCATGCTCCGACAAATCTCAAGCGTTTTCACAACTCTTGTAATCAATCAAACCGAGGTTCAATTAGCAGGCTCAGGAGTGGCGCTGTTTTTAGAAGTATGCAGCCATGTTTCTCTCACCCTAAAGAACCCCCTTAAAGATCTGTAGATGCTGAGACTAATCTAACAAGAGGTGTCCTTTAGAGATGAGCGAATAGTATTTGATGTAATACGTGGCTGCCATAGGAATGCGTGTTAGCGGCCGAAGACCAAGGGGTTAAGCCTTAACCCCTTAGTTCTGGGCCGCTAACACGCATTCCTATGGCAGCCAGGTATTCGATTGAATACTATTGGGTCATCTCTAGTGTCCTTTCAAGTGATCCCTAGGATGAGTGATCTGTGCGACCATTAGCAGCCGAGAAGCGGATGATGGCCAGCAAGGGGCAGCCTGTGTATGACAGAGGATGATGCTGCTGGTGCTTGCCTTCTGACATGGACCGCCTACCTGGCAGCCATTTTGAAAAATTGACCAATAGGAACTTGAGAATTTGCATAATTACCCATAATCCTTTGCTGGAACTCTCCCTAAGCTTAGTGAATAGTGAAAAGAATAAATCAAATGAAGGAAAATGTCAAAAAAAAAAAAGTGTGTAATTCTCATCTGTGGGGTGGGCGGAGCCTGCTGGTTTGGTCCAAGCGTGGCTGCTAGGTCAGGATTCCAGCAGCTGAAATTTTGAGGGATTCCAAACAGAAAAGCAAAAATTTTAGTCTAGGTTTTAATAAAAGGGTTTTTTTTTTTCTTTGTAATTTAAACAGCCATTGCTGAATACGCACTACTGGCAGCCACAGGCCACGCCCAGCAGGGGCTCCAGGCCTCTACCGGTAGGCAGCCAGGTGCCAGGCACAGCGGGGGCACCAGGCCTCTACTGGTAGGCAGCCAGGTGCCAGGCACAGCGGGGGCACTAGGCCTCTATCGATAGAAAGACAAAGGCCACGCACAGCAGTAGGCAGCCACGGGCCACACAGCAGCCGTGGACAGCCTACAGTGAGTGTGCAACACACTCTGCATGGAGGAGCCAGCATCCTCACAGGGACAACCTCAGAGCACCGTTGATTCAACTTAAGGAGAAACTGAGGCAGTGCATTATGGGAATTATTTAAATATCAAGGGCTGAAGGTGTTCCTATCATAATCTTCTTACTGAGGAGGAGCCTCACATAAGTCCTCCTTGGTCATGTGACTATTTATGATGCACCATGGAGCAAGGTCCAATGACTCCATCTTGTGATTAAGTTCCGTAACTTTGCTTCTGTCCATGCTCCGACAAATCTCAAGCGTTTTCACAACTCTTGTAATCAATGAAACCGAGCTTTAAATAGCAGGCTCAGGAGTGGCGCTGTTTTTAGAAGTATGCAGCCATGTTTCTCTCACCCTAAAGAACCCCCTTAAAGATCTGTAGATGCTGAGACTAATCTAACAAGAGGTGACCTTTAGAGATGAGCGAATAGTATTTGATGTAATACGTGGCTGCCATAGGAATGCGTGTTAGCGGCCGAAGACCAAGGGGTTAAGCCTTAACCCCTTAGTTCTGGGCCGCTAACACGCATTCCTATGGCAGCCAGGTATTCGATTGAATACTATTGGGTCATCTCTAGTGTCCTTTCAAATGATCCCTAGGATGAGTGATCTGTGCGACCATTAGCAGCCGAGAAGCGGATGATGGCCAGCAAGGGGCAGCCTGTGTATGACAGAGGATGATGCTGCTGGTGCTTGCCTTCTGACATGGACCGCCTACCTGGCAGCCATTTTGAAAAATTGACCAATAGGAACTTGAGAATTTGCATAATTACCCATAATCCTTTGCTGGAACTCTCCCTAAGCTTAGTGAATAGTGAAAAGAATAAATCAAATGAAGGAAAATGTCAAAAAAAAAAGTGTGTAATTCTCATCTGTGGGGTGGGCGGAGCCTGCTGGTTTGGTCCAAGCGTGGCTGCTAGGTCAGGATTCCAGCAGCTGAAATTTTGAGGGATTCCAAACAGAACAGCAAAAATTTTAGTCTAGGTTTTAATAAAAGGGTTTTTTTTTTTCTTTGTAATTTAAACAGCCATTGCTGAATACGCACTCCTGGCAGCCACAGGCCACGCCCAGCAGGGGCTCCAGGCCTCTACCGGTAGGCAGCCAGGCACAGCGGGGGCACCAGGCCTCTACCGGTAGGCAGCCAGGTGCCAGGCACAGCGGGGGCACCAGGCCTCTATCGATAGAAAGCCGAAGGCCACGCACAGCAGCTGTGGACAGCCCACAGTGAGTGTGCAACACACTCTGCATGGAGGAGCCAGCATCCTCACAGGGACAACCTCAGAGCACCGTTGATTCAACTTAAGGAGAAACTCAGGCAGTGCATTATGGGAATTATTTAAATATCAAGGGCTGAAGGTGTTCCTATCATAATCTTCTTACTGAGGAGGAGCCTCACATAAGTCCTCCTAGGTCATGTGACTATTTATGATGCACCATGGAGCAAGGTCCAATGACTCCATCTTGTGATTAAGTTCCGTAACTTTGCTTCTGTCCATGCTCCGACAAATCTCAAGCGTTTTCACAACTCTTGTAATCAATGAAACCGAGCTTCAAATAGCAGGCTCAGGAGTGGCGCTGTTTTTAGAAGTATGCAGCCATGTTTCTCTCACCCTAAAGAACCCCCTTAAAGATCTGTAGATGCTGAGACTAATCTAACAAGAGGTGTCCTTTAGAGATGAGCGAATAGTATTTGATGTAATACGTGGCTGCCATAGGAATGCGTGTTAGCGGCCGAAGACCAAGGGGTTAAGCCTTAACCCCTTAGTTCTGGGCCGCTAACACGCATTCTGATGGCAGCCAGGTATTCGATTGAATACTATTGGGTCATCTCTAGTGTCCTTTCAAGTGATCCCTAGCATGAGTGATCTGTGCGACCATTAGCAGCCGAGAAGCGGATGATGGCCAGCAAGGGGCAGCCTGTGTATGACAGAGGATGATGCTGCTGGTGCTTGCCTTCTGACATGGACCGCCTACCTGGCAGCCATTTTGAAAAATTGACCAATAGGAACTTGAGAATTTGCATAATTACCCATAATCCTTTGCTGGAACTCTCCCTAAGCTTAGTGAATAGTGAAAAGAATAAATCAAATGAAGAAAAATGGCAAAAAAAAAGAAAGTGTGTAATTCTCATCTGTGGGGTGTGCGGAGCCTGCTGGTTTGGTCCAAGTGTGGCTGCTAGGTCAGGATTCCAGCAGCTGAAATTTTGATGGATTCCAAACAGAAAAGTAAAAATTTTAGTCTAGGTTTTAATAATATGGTTTTTTTTCTTTGTAATTTAAACAGCCATTGCTGAATATGCACTACTGGCAGCCACAGGCCACGCCCAGCAGGGGCTCGAGGCCTCTACTGGTAAGCAGCCAGGTGCCAGGCACAGCGGGGGCACCAGGCCTCCACCAGTAGGCAGCCAGGTGCCAGGCACAGCGGGGGCACCAGGCCTCTACCGATAGAAAGCCTAAGGCCACGCACAGCAGTGGCACCAGGTCTCTACCAGTAGGCAGCCACAGGCCACACAGCAGCCGTGGACAGCCCACAGTGAGTGTGCAACACACTCTACATGGAGGAGCCAGCATCCTCACAGGGACAACCTCAGAGCACCGTTGATTCAACTTAAGGAGAAACTCAGGCAGTGCATTATGGGAATTATTTAAATATCAAGGGCTGAAGGTGTTCCTATCATAATCTTCTTACTGAGGAGGAGCCTCACATAAGTCCTCCTAGGTCATGTGACTATTTATGATGCACCATGGAGCAAGGTCCAATGACTCCATCTTGTGATTAAGTTCCGCAACTTTGCTTCTGTCCATGCTCCGACAAATCTCAAGCGTTTTCACAACTCTTGTAATCAATGAAACCGAGCTTTAAATAGCAGGCTCAGGAGTGGCGCTGTTTTTAGAAGTATGCAGCCATGTTTCTCTCACCCTAAAGAACCCCCTTAAAGATCTGTAGATGCTGAGACTAATCTAACAAGAGGTGTCCTTTAGAGATGAGCGAATAGTATTTGATGTAATACGTGGCTGCCATAGGAATGCGTGTTAGCGGCCGAAGACCAAAGGGTTAAGCCTTAACCCCTTAGTGCTGGGCCGCTAACACGCATTCCTATGGCAGCCAGGTATTCGATTGAATACTATTGGGTCATCTCTAGTGTCCTTTCAAGTGATCCCTAGGATGAGTGATCTGTGCGACCATTAGCAGCTGAGAAGCGGATAATGGCCAGCAAGGGGCAGCCTGTGTATGACAGAGGATGATGCTGCTGGTGCTTGCCTTCTGACATGGACCGCCTACCTGGCAGCCATTTTGAAAAATTGACCAATAGGAACTTGAGAATTTGCATAATTACCCATAATCCTTTGCTGGAACTCTCCCTAAGCTTAGTGAATAGTGAAAAGAATAAATCAAATGAAGGAAAATGTCAAAAAAAAAAAGTGTGTAATTCTCATCTGTGGGGTGGGCGGAGCCTGCTGGTTTGGTCCAAGCGTGGCTGCTAGGTCAGGATTCCAGCAGCTGAAATTTTGAGGCATTCCAAACAGAAAAGCCAAAATTTTAGTCTAGGTTTTAATAAAAGGGTTTTTTTTTCTTTGTAATTTAAACAGCCATTGCTGAATATGCACTACTGGCAGCCACAGGCCACGCCCAGCAGGGGCTCCAGGCCTCTACCAGTAGGCAGCCAGGTGCCACGCACAGCGGGGGCACCAGGCCTCTACCGATAGAAAGCCGAAGGCCACGCACAGCAGGGGCACCAGGCCTCTACCGATAGAAAGCCGAAGGCCACGCACAGCAGGGGCACCAGACCTCTACCAGTAGGCAGCCACGGGCCACACAGCAGCCGTGGACAGCCCACAGTGAGTGTGCAACACACTCTACATGGAGGAGCCAGCATCCTCACAGGGACAACCTCAGAGCACCGTTGATTCAACTTAAGGAGAAACTCAGGCAGTGCATTATGGGAATTATTTAAATATCAAGGGCTGAAGGTGTTCCTATCATAATCTTCTTACTGAGGAGGAGCCTCACATAAGTCCTCCTAGGTCATGTGACTATTTATGATGCACCATGGAGCAAGGTCCAATGACTCCATCTTGTGATTAAGTTCCATAACTTTGCTTCTGTCCATGCTCCGACAAATCTCAAGCGTTTTCACAACTCTTGTAATCAATCAAACCGAGCTTCAATTAGCAGGCTCAGGAGTGGCGCTGTTTTTAGAAGTATGCAGCCATGTTTCTCTCACCCTAAAGAACCCCCTTAAAGATCTGTAGATGCTGAGACTAATCTAACAAGAGGTGTCCTTTAGAGATGAGCGAATAGTATTTGATGTAATACGTGGCTGCCATAGGAATGCGTGTTAGCGGCCGAAGACCAAGGGGTTAAGCCTTAACCCCTTAGTTCTGGGCCGCTAACACGCATTCCTATGGCAGCCAGGTATTCGATTGAATACTATTGGGTCATCTCTAGTGTCCTTTCAAGTGATCCCTAGGATGAGTGATCTGTGTGACCATTAGCAGCCGAGAAGCGGATGATGGCCAGCAAGGGGCAGCCTGTGTATGACAGAGGATGATGCTGCTGGTGCTTGCCTTCTGACATGGACCGCCTACCTGGCAGCCATTTTGAAAAATTGACCAATAGGAACTTGAGAATTTGCATAATTACCCATAATCCTTTGCTGGAACTCTCCCTAAGCTTAGTGAATAGTGAAAAGAATAAATCAAATGAAGGAAAATGTCAAAAAAAAAAAAAAGTGTGTAATTCTCATCTGTGGGGTGGGCGGAGCCTGCTGGTTTGGTCCAAGCGTGGCTGCTAGGTCAGGATTCCAGCAGCTGAAATTTTGAGGGATTCCAAACAGAAAAGCAAAAATTTTAGTCTAGGTTTTAATAAAAGGTTTTTTTTTTTTCTTTGTAATTTAAACAGCCATTGCTGAATACGCACTACTGGCAGCCACAGGCCACGCCCAGCAGGGGCTCCAGGCCTCTACCGGTAGGCAGCCAGGTGCCAGGCACAGCGGGGGCACCAGGCCTCTACCGGTAGGCAGCCAGGTGCCAGGCACAGCGGGGGCACCAGGCCTCTATCGATAGAAAGACGAAGGCCACGCACAGCAGTAGGCAGCCACGGGCCACACAGCAGCCGTGGACAGCCCACAGTGAGTGTGCAACACACTCTGCATGGAGGAGCCAGCATCCTCACAGGGACAACCTCAGAGCACCGTTGATTCAACTTAAGGAGAAACTGAGGCAGTGCATTATGGGAATTATTTAAATATCAAGGGCTGAAGGTGTTCCTATCATAATCTTCTTACTGAGGAGGAGCCTCACATAAGTCCTCCTTGGTCATGTGACTATTTATGATGCACCATGGAGCAAGGTCCAATGACTCCATCTTGTGATTAAGTTCCGTAACTTTGCTTCTGTCCATGCTCCGACAAATCTCAAGCGTTTTCACAACTCTTGTAATCAATGAAACCGAGCTTTAAATAGCAGGCTCAGGAGTGACGCTGTTTTTAGATGTATGCAGCCATGTTTCTCTCACCCTAAAGAACCCCCTTAAAGATCTGTAGATGCTGAGACTAATCTAACAAGAGGTGTCCTTTAGAGATGAGCGAATAGTATTTGATGTAATACGTGGCTGCCATAGGAATGCGTGTTAGCGGCCGAAGACCAAAGGGTTAAGCCTTAACCCCTTAGTGCTGGGCCTCTAACACGCATTCCTATGGCAGCCAGGTATTCGATTGAATACTATTGGGTCATCTCTAGTGTCCTTTCCAGTGATCCCTAGGATGAGTGATCTGTGCGACCATTAGCAGCTGAGAAGCGGATGATGGCCAGCAAGGGGCAGCCTGTGTATGACAGAGGATGATGCTGCTGGTGCTTGCCTTCTGACATGGACCGCCTACCTGGCAGCCATTTTGAAAAATTGACCAATAGGAACTTGAGAATTTGCATAATTACCCATAATCCTTTGCTGGAACTCTCCCTAAGCTTAGTGAATAGTGAAAAGAATAAATCAAATGAAGGAAAATGGCAAAAAAAATGTGTGTAATTCTCATCTGTGGGGTGGGCGGAGCCTGCTGGTTTGGTCCAAGCGTGGCTGCTAGGTCAGGATTCCAGCAGCTGAAATATGAGGCATTCCAAACAGAAAAGCAAAAATTTTAGTCGAGGTTTTAATAAAAGGGTTTTTTTTTCTTTGTAATTTAAACAGCCATTGCTGAATAAGCACTACTGGCAGCCACAGGCCACGCCCAGCAGGGGCTCCAGGCCTCTACCAGTAGGCAGCCAGGTGCCACGCACAGCGGGGGCACCAGGCCTCTACCGATAGAAAACCGAAGGCCAAGCACAGCAGGGGCGCCAGGCCTCTACCGATAGAAAACCGAAGGCCAAGCACAGCAGGGGCGCCAGGCCTCTACCGATAGAAAGCCGAAGGCCACGCACACCAGTAGGCAGCCACGGGCCACACAGCAGCCGTGGACAGCCCACAGTGAGTGTGCAACACACTCTACATGGAGGAGCCAGCATCCTCACAGGGACAACCTCAGAGCACCGTTGATTCAACTTAAGGAGAAACTCAGGCAGTGCATTATGGGAATTATTTAAATATCAAGGGCTGAAGGTGTTCCTATCATAATCTTCTTACTGAGGAGGAGCCTCACATAAGTCCTCCTAGGTCATGTGACTATTTATGATGCACCATGGAGCAAGGTCCAATGACTCCATCTTGTGATTAAGTTCCGTAACTTTGCTTCTGTCCATGCTCCGACAAATCTGAAGCGTTTTCACAACTCTTGTAATCAATCAAACCGAGGTTCAATTAGCAGGCTCAGGAGTGGCGCTGTTTTTAGAAGTATGCAGCCATGTTTCTCTCACCCTAAAGAACCCCCTTAAAGATCTGTAGATGCTGAGACTAATCTAACAAGAGGTGTCCTTTAGAGATGAGCGAATAGTATTTGATGTAATACGTGGCTGCCATAGGAATGCGTGTTAGCGGCCGAAGACCAAGGGGTTAAGCCTTAACCCCTTAGTTCTGGGCCGCTAACACGCATTCCTATGGCAGCCAGGTATTCGATTGAATACTATTGGGTCATCTCTAGTGTCCTTTCAAGTGATCCCTAGGATGAGTGATCTGTGCGACCATTAGCAGCCGAGAAGCGGATGATGGCCAGCAAGGGGCAGCCTGTGTATGACAGAGGATGATGCTGCTGGTGCTTGCCTTCTGACATGGACCGCCTACCTGGCAGCCATTTTGAAAAATTGACCAATAGGAACTTGAGAATTTGCATAATTACCCATAATCCTTTGCTGGAACTCTCCCTAAGCTTAGTGAATAGTGAAAAGAATAAATCAAATGAAGGAAAATGTCAAAAAAAAAAAAAGTGTGTAATTCTCATCTGTGGGGTGGGCGGAGCCTGCTGGTTTGGTCCAAGCGTGGCTGCTAGGTCAGGATTCCAGCAGCTGAAATTTTGAGGGATTCCAAACAGAAAAGCAAAAATTTTAGTCTAGGTTTTAATAAAAGGGTTTTTTTTTTTCTTTGTAATTTAAACAGCCATTGCTGAATACGCACTACTGGCAGCCACAGGCCACGCCCAGCAGGGGCTCCAGGCCTCTACCGGTAGGCAGCCAGGTGCCAGGCACAGCGGGGGCACCAGGCCTCTACTGGTAGGCAGCCAGGTGCCAGGCACAGCGGGGGCACCAGGCCTCTATCGATAGAAAGACAAAGGCCACGCACAGCAGTAGGCAGCCACGGGCCACACAGCAGCCGTGGACAGCCTACAGTGAGTGTGCAACACACTCTGCATGGAGGAGCCAGCATCCTCACAGGGACAACCTCAGAGCACCGTTGATTCAACTTAAGGAGAAACTGAGGCAGTGCATTATGGGAATTATTTAAATATCAAGGGCTGAAGGTGTTCCTATCATAATCTTCTTACTGAGGAGGAGCCTCACATAAGTCCTCCTTGGTCATGTGACTATTTATGATGCACCATGGAGCAAGGTCCAATGACTCCATCTTGTGATTAAGTTCCGTAACTTTGCTTCTGTCCATGCTCCGACAAATCTCAAGCGTTTTCACAACTCTTGTAATCAATGAAACCGAGCTTTAAATAGCAGGCTCAGGAGTGGCGCTGTTTTTAGAAGTATGCAGCCATGTTTCTCTCACCCTAAAGAACCCCCTTAAAGATCTGTAGATGCTGAGACTAATCTAACAAGAGGTGTCCTTTAGAGATGAGCGAATAGTATTTGATGTAATACGTGGCTGCCATAGGAATGCGTGTTAGCGGCCGAAGACCAAAGGGTTAAGCCTTAACCCCTTAGTGCTGGGCCTCTAACACGCATTCCTATGGCAGCCAGGTATTCGATTGAATACTATTGGGTCATCTCTAGTGTCCTTTCCAGTGATCCCTAGGATGAGTGATCTGTGCGACCATTAGCAGCTGAGAAGCGGATGATGGCCAGCAAGGGGCAGCCTGTGTATGACAGAGGATGATGCTGCTGGTGCTTGCCTTCTGACATGGACCGCCTACCTGGCAGCCATTTTGAAAAATTGACCAATAGGAACTTGAGAATTTGCATAATTACCCATAATCCTTTGCTGGAACTCTCCCTAAGCTTAGTGAATAGTGAAAAGAATAAATCAAATGAAGGAAAATGGCAAAAAAAATGTGTGTAATTCTCATCTGTGGGGTGGGCGGAGCCTGCTGGTTTGGTCCAAGCGTGGCTGCTAGGTCAGGATTCCAGCAGCTGAAATATGAGGCATTCCAAACAGAAAAGCAAAAATTTTAGTCGAGGTTTTAATAAAAGGGTTTTTTTTTCTTTGTAATTTAAACAGCCATTGCGGAATATGCACTACTGGCAGCCACAGGCCACGCCCAGCAGGGGCTCCAGGCCTCTACCAGTAGGCAGCCAGGTGCCACGCACAGCGGGGGCACCAGGCCTCTACCGATAGAAAACCGAAGGCCAAGCACAGCAGGGGCGCCAGGCCTCTACCGATAGAAAGCCGAAGGCCACGCACAGCAGTGGCACCAGACCTCTACCAGTAGGCAGCCACGGGCCACACAGCAGCCGTGGACAGCCCACAGTGAGTGTGCAACACACTCTACATGGAGGAGCCAGCATCCTCACAGGGACAACCTCAGAGCACCGTTGATTCAACTTAAGGAGAAACTCAGGCAGTGCATTATGGGAATTATTTAAATATCAAGGGCTGAAGGTGTTCCTATCATAATCTTCTTACTGAGGAGGAGCCTCACATAAGTCCTCCTAGGTCATGTGACTATTTATGATGCACCATGGAGCAAGGTCCAATGACTCCATCTTGTGATTAAGTTCCGTAACTTTGCTTCTGTCCATGCTCCGACAAATCTCAAGCGTTTTCACAACTCTTGTAATCAATCAAACCGAGGTTCAATTAGCAGGCTCAGGAGTGGCGCTGTTTTTAGAAGTATGCAGCCATGTTTCTCTCACCCTAAAGAACCCCCTTAAAGATCTGTAGATGCTGAGACTAATCTAACAAGAGGTGTCCTTTAGAGATGAGCGAATAGTATTTGATGTAATACGTGGCTGCCATAGGAATGCGTGTTAGCGGCCGAAGACCAAGGGGTTAAGCCTTAACCCCTTAGTTCTGGGCCGCTAACACGCATTCTGATGGCAGCCAGGTATTCGATTGAATACTATTGGGTCATCTCTAGTGTCCTTTCAAGTGATCCCTAGGATGAGTGATCTGTGCGACCATTAGCAGCCGAGAAGCGGATGATGGCCAGCAAGGGGCAGCCTGTGTATGACAGAGGATGATGCTGCTGGTGCTTGCCTTCTGACATGGACCGCCTACCTGGCAGCCATTTTGAAAAATTGACCAATAGGAACTTGAGAATTTGCATAATTACCCATAATCCTTTGCTGGAACTCTCCCTAAGCTTAGTGAATAGTGAAAAGAATAAATCAAATGAAGGAAAATGTCAAAAAAAAAAAAAGTGTGTAATTCTCATCTGTGGGGTGGGCGGAGCCTGCTGGTTTGGTCCAAGCGTGGCTGCTAGGTCAGGATTCCAGCAGCTGAAATTTTGAGGGATTCCAAACAGAAAAGCAAAAATTTTAGTCTAGGTTTTAATAAAAGGGTTTTTTTTTTTCTTTGTAATTTAAACAGCCATTGCTGAATACGCACTACTGGCAGCCACAGGCCACGCCCAGCAGGGGCTCCAGGCCTCTACCGGTAGGCAGCCAGGTGCCAGGCACAGCGGGGGCACCAGGCCTCCACCAGTAGGCAGCCAGGTGCCAGGCACAGCGGGGGCACCAGGCCTCTACCGATAGAAAGCCTAAGGCCACGCAAAGCAGTGGCACCAGACCTCTACCAGTAGGCAGCCACAGGCCACACAGCAGCCGTGGACAGCCCACAGTGAGTGTGCAACACACTCTACATGGAGGAGCCAGCATCCTCACAGGGACAACCTCAGAGCACCGTTGATTCAACTTAAGGAGAAACTCAGGCAGTGCATTATGGGAATTATTTAAATATCAAGGGCTGAAGGTGTTCCTATCATAATCTTCTTACTGAGGAGGAGCCTCACATAAGTCCTCCTAGGTCATGTGACTATTTATGATGCACCATGGAGCAAGGTCCAATGACTCCATCTTGTGATTAAGTTCCGTAACTTTGCTTCTGTCCATGCTCCGACAAATCTCAAGCGTTTTCACAACTCTTGTAATCAATCAAACCGAGCTTCAATTAGCAGGCTCAGGAGTGGCGCTGTTTTTAGAAGTATGCAGCCATGTTTCTCTCACCCTAAAGAACCCCCTTAAAGATCTGTAGATGCTGAGACTAATCTAACAAGAGGTGTCCTTTAGAGATGAGCGAATAGTATTTGATGTAATACGTGGCTGCCATAGGAATGCGTGTTAGCGGCCGAAGACCAAGGGGTTAAGCCTTAACCCCTTAGTTCTGGGCCGCTAACACGCATTCCTATGGCAGCCAGGTATTCGATTGAATACTATTGGGTCATCTCTAGTGTCCTTTCAAGTGATCCCTAGGATGAGTGATCTGTGCGACCATTAGCAGCCGAGAAGCGGATGATGGCCAGCAAGGGGCAGCCTGTGTATGACAGAGGATGATGCTGCTGGTGCTTGCCTTCTGACATGGACCGCCTACCTGGCAGCCATTTTGAAAAATTGACCAATAGGAACTTGAGAATTTGCATAATTACCCATAATCCTTTGCTGGAACTCTCCCTAAGCTTAGTGAATAGTGAAAAGAATAAATCAAATGAAGGAAAATGTCAAAAAAAAAAAAAAGTGTGTAATTCTCATCTGTGGGGTGGGCGGAGCCTGCTGGTTTGGTCCAAGCGTGGCTGCTAGGTCAGGATTCCAGCAGCTGAAATTTTGAGGGATTCCAAACAGAAAAGCAAAAATTTTAGTCTAGGTTTTAATAAAAGGTTTTTTTTTTTTCTTTGTAATTTAAACAGCCATTGCTGAATACGCACTACTGGCAGCCACAGGCCACGCCCAGCAGGGGCTCCAGGCCTCTACCGGTAGGCAGCCAGGTGCCAGGCACAGCGGGGGCACCAGGCCTCTACCGGTAGGCAGCCAGGTGCCAGGCACAGCGGGGGCACCAGGCCTCTATCGATAGAAAGACGAAGGCCACGCACAGCAGTAGGCAGCCACAGGCCACACAGCAGCCGTGGACAGCCCACAGTGAGTGTGCAACACACTCTGCATGGAGGAGCCAGCATCCTCACAGGGACAACCTCAGAGCACCGTTGATTCAACTTAAGGAGAAACTGAGGCAGTGCATTATGGGAATTATTTAAATATCAAGGGCTGAAGGTGTTCCTATCATAATCTTCTTACTGAGGAGGAGCCTCACATAAGTCCTCCTTGGTCATGTGACTATTTATGATGCACCATGGAGCAAGGTCCAATGACTCCATCTTGTGATTAAGTTCCGTAACTTTGCTTCTGTCCATGCTCCGACAAATCTCAAGCGTTTTCACAACTCTTGTAATCAATCAAACCGAGCTTCAATTAGCAGGCTCAGGAGTGGCGCTGTTTTTAGAAGTATGCAGCCATGTTTCTCTCACCCTAAAGAACCCCCTTAAAGATCTGTAGATGCTGAGACTAATCTAACAAGAGGTGTCCTTTAGAGATGAGCGAATAGTATTTGATGTAATACGTGGCTGCCATAGGAATGCGTGTTAGCGGCCGAAGACCAAGGGGTTAAGCCTTAACCCCTTAGTTCTGGGCCGCTAACACGCATTCCTATGGCAGCCAGGTATTCGATTGAATACTATTGGGTCATCTCTAGTGTCCTTTCAAGTGATCCCTAGGATGAGTGATCTGTGCGACCATTAGCAGCCGAGAAGCGGATGATGGCCAGCAAGGGGCAGCCTGTGTATGACAGAGGATGATGCTGCTGGTGCTTGCCTTCTGACATGGACCGCCTACCTGGCAGCCATTTTGAAAAATTGACCAATAGGAACTTGAGAATTTGCATAATTACCCATAATCCTTTGCTGGAACTCTCCCTAAGCTTAGTGAATAGTGAAAAGAATAAATCAAATGAAGGAAAATGTCAAAAAAATGTGTGTAATTTTCATCTGTGGGGTGGGCGGAGCCTGCTGGTTTGGTCCAAGCGTGGCTGCTAGGTCAGGATTCCAGCAGCTGAAATTTTGAGGCATTCCAAACAGAAAAGCAAAAATTTTAGTCTAGGTTTTAATAAAAGGGTTTTTTTTTCTTTGTAATTTAAACAGCCATTGCTGAATATGCACTACTGGCAGCCACAGGCCACCAGGCCTCTACCAGTAGGCAGCCAGGTGCCAGGCACAGCGGGGGCACCAGGCCTCCACCGGTAGGCAGCCAGGTGCCAGGCACAGCGGGGGCACCAGGCCTCCACCGGTAGGCAGCCAGGTGCCAGGCACAGCGGGGGCACCAGGCCTTTACCGATAGAAAGCCTAAGGCCACGCACAGCAGTGGAACCTGGCCTCTACCAGTAGGCAGCCACAGCCCACAGTGAGTGTGCTACACACTCTACATGGAGGAGCCAGCATCCTCACAGGGACAACCTCAGAGCACCGTTGATTCAACTTAAGGAGAAACTCAGGCAGTGCATTATGGGAATTATTTAAATATCAAGGGCTGAAGGTGTTCCTATCATAATCTTCTTACTGAGGAGGAGCCTCACATAAGTCCTCCTAGGTCATGTGACTATTTATGATGCACCATGGAGCAAGGTCCAATGACTCCATCTTGTGATTAAGTTCCGTAACTTTGCTTCTGTCCATGCTCCGACAAATCTCAAGCGTTTTCACAACTCTTGTAATCAATGAAACCGAGCTTTAAATAGCAGGCTCAGGAGTGGCGCTGTTTTTAGAAGTATGCAGCCATGTTTCTCTCACCCTAAAGAACCCCCTTAAAGATCTGTAGATGCTGAGACTAATCTAACAAGAGGTGACCTTTAGAGATGAGCGAATAGTATTTGATGTAATACGTGGCTGCCATAGGAATGCGTGTTAGCGGCCGAAGACCAAGGGGTTAAGCCTTAACCCCTTAGTTCTGGGCCGCTAACACGCATTCCTATGGCAGCCAGGTATTCGATTGAATACTATTGGGTCATCTCTAGTGTCCTTTCAAATGATCCCTAGGATGAGTGATCTGTGCGACCATTAGCAGCCGAGAAGCGGATGATGGCCAGCAAGGGGCAGCCTGTGTATGACAGAGGATGATGCTGCTGGTGCTTGCCTTCTGACATGGACCGCCTACCTGGCAGCCATTTTGAAAAATTGACCAATAGGAACTTGAGAATTTGCATAATTACCCATAATCCTTTGCTGGAACTCTCCCTAAGCTTAGTGAATAGTGAAAAGAATAAATCAAATGAAGGAAAATGTCAAAAAAAAAAGGGTGTAATGCTCATCTGTGGGGTGGGCGGAGCCTGCTGGTTTGGTCCAAGCGTGGCTGCTAGGTCAGGATTCCAGCAGCTGAAATTTTGAGGGATTCCAAACAGAAAAGCAAAAATTTTAGTCTAGGTTTTAATAAAAGGGTTTTTTTTTTCTTTCTAATTTAAACAGCCATTGCTGAATATGCACTACTGGCAGCCATAGGCCACGCCCAGCAGGGGCTCCAGGCCTCTACTGGTAAGCAGCCAGGTGCCAGGCACAGCGGGGGCACCAGGCCTCTACCGATAGAAAGCCTAAGGCCACGCACAGCAGTGGCACCAGACCTCTACCAGTAGGCAGCCACAGGCCACACAGCAGCCGTGGACAGCCCACAGTGAGTGTGCAACACACTCTACATGGAGGAGCCAGCATCCTCACAGGGACAACCTCAGAGCACCGTTGATTCAACTTAAGGAGAAACTCAGGCAGTGCATTATGGGAATTATTTAAATATCAAGGGCTGAAGGTGTTCCTATCATAATCTTCTTACTGAGGAGGAGCCTCACATAAGTCCTCCTAGGTCATGTGACTATTTATGATGCACCATGGAGCAAGGTCCAATGACTCCATCTTGTGATTAAGTTCCGTAACTTTGCTTCTGTCCATGCTCCGACAAATCTCAAGCGTTTTCACAACTCTTGTAATCAATCAAACCGAGCTTCAATTAGCAGGCTCAGGAGTGGCGCTGTTTTTAGAAGTATGCAGCCATGTTTCTCTCACCCTAAAGAACCCCCTTAAAGATCTGTAGATGCTGAGACTAATCTAACAAGAGGTGTCCTTTAGAGATGAGCGAATAGTATTTGATGTAATACGTGGCTGCCATAGGAATGCGTGTTAGCGGCCGAAGACCAAGGGGTTAAGCCTTAACCCCTTAGTTCTGGGCCGCTAACACGCATTCCTATGGCAGCCAGGTATTCGATTGAATACTATTGGGTCATCTCTAGTGTCCTTTCAAGTGATCCCTAGGATGAGTGATCTGTGCGACCATTAGCAGCCGAGAAGCGGATGATGGCCAGCAAGGGGCAGCCTGTGTATGACAGAGGATGATGCTGCTGGTGCTTGCCTTCTGACATGGACCGCCTACCTGGCAGCCATTTTGAAAAATTGACCAATAGGAACTTGAGAATTTGCATAATTACCCATAATCCTTTGCTGGAACTCTCCCTAAGCTTAGTGAATAGTGAAAAGAATAAATCAAATGAAGGAAAATGTCAAAAAAAAAAAGTGTGTAATTCTCATCTGTGGGGTGGGCGGAGCCTGCTGGTTTGGTCCAAGCGTGGCTGCTAGGTCAGGATTCCAGCAGCTGAAATTTTGAGGGATTCCAAACAGAAAAGCAAAAATTTTAGTCTAGGTTTTAATAAAAGGTTTTTTTTTTTTCTTTGTAATTTAAACAGCCATTGCTGAATACGCACTACTGGCAGCCACAGGCCACGCCCAGCAGGGGCTCCAGGCCTCTACCGGTAGGCAGCCAGGTGCCAGGCACAGCGGGGGCACCAGGCCTCTACCGGTAGGCAGCCAGGTGCCAGGCACAGCGGGGGCACCAGGCCTCTATCGATAGAAAGACGAAGGCCACGCACAGCAGTAGGCAGCCACGGGCCACACAGCAGCCGTGGACAGCCCACAGTGAGTGTGCAACACACTCTGCATGGAGGAGCCAGCATCCTCACAGGGACAACCTCAGAGCACCGTTGATTCAACTTAAGGAGAAACTGAGGCAGTGCATTATGGGAATTATTTAAATATCAAGGGCTGAAGGTGTTCCTATCATAATCTTCTTACTGAGGAGGAGCCTCACATAAGTCCTCCTTGGTCATGTGACTATTTATGATGCACCATGGAGCAAGGTCCAATGACTCCATCTTGTGATTAAGTTCCGTAACTTTGCTTCTGTCCATGCTCCGACAAATCTCAAGCGTTTTCACAACTCTTGTAATCAATCAAACCGAGGTTCAATTAGCAGGCTCAGGAGTGGCGCTGTTTTTAGAAGTATGCAGCCATGTTTCTCTCACCCTAAAGAACCCCCTTAAAGATCTGTAGATGCTGAGACTAATCTAACAAGAGGTGTCCTTTAGAGATGAGCGAATAGTATTTGATGTAATACGTGGCTGCCATAGGAATGCGTGTTAGCGGCCGAAGACCAAGGGGTTAAGCCTTAACCCCTTAGTTCTGGGCCGCTAACACGCATTCCTATGGCAGCCAGGTATTCGATTGAATACTATTGGGTCATCTCTAGTGTCCTTTCAAGTGATCCCTAGGATGAGTGATCTGTGCGACCATTAGCAGCCGAGAAGCGGATGATGGCCAGCAAGGGGCAGCCTGTGTATGACAGAGGATGATGCTGCTGGTGCTTGCCTTCTGACATGGACCGCCTACCTGGCAGCCATTTTGAAAAATTGACCAATAGGAACTTGAGAATTTGCATAATTACCCATAATCCTTTGCTGGAACTCTCCCTAAGCTTAGTGAATAGTGAAAAGAATAAATCAAATGAAGGAAAATGTCAAAAAAAAAAAAAGTGTGTAATTCTCATCTGTGGGGTGGGCGGAGCCTGCTGGTTTGGTCCAAGCGTGGCTGCTAG
This sequence comes from Leptodactylus fuscus, assembly GCF_031893055.1. NCBI lineage: Eukaryota > Metazoa > Chordata > Amphibia > Anura > Leptodactylidae > Leptodactylus > Leptodactylus fuscus. The sequence goes on from NC_134274.1 coordinate 43,107,208, forward strand.
GTCAGGATTCCAGCAGCTGAAATTTTGAGGGATTCCAAACAGAAAAGCAAAAATTTTAGTCTAGGTTTTAATAAAAGGTTTTTTTTTTTTCTTTGTAATTTAAACAGCCATTGCTGAATACGCACTACTGGCAGCCACAGGCCACGCCCAGCAGGGGCTCCAGGCCTCTACCGGTAGGCAGCCAGGTGCCAGGCACAGCGGGGGCACCAGGCCTCTACTGGTAGGCAGCCAGGTGCCAGGCACAGCAGGGGCACCAGGCCTCTATCGATAGAAAGACAAAGGCCACGCACAGCAGTAGGCAGCCACGGGCCACACAGCAGCCGTGGACAGCCTACAGTGAGTGTGCAACACACTCTGCATGGAGGAGCCAGCATCCTCACAGGGACAACCTCAGAGCACCGTTGATTCAACTTAAGGAGAAACTGAGGCAGTGCATTATGGGAATTATTTAAATATCAAGGGCTGAAGGTGTTCCTATCATAATCTTCTTACTGAGGAGGAGCCTCACATAAGTCCTCCTTGGTCATGTGACTATTTATGATGCACCATGGAGCAAGGTCCAATGACTCCATCTTGTGATTAAGTTCCGTAACTTTGCTTCTGTCCATGCTCCGACAAATCTCAAGCGTTTTCACAACTCTTGTAATCAATGAAACCGAGCTTTAAATAGCAGGCTCAGGAGTGGCGCTGTTTTTAGAAGTATGCAGCCATGTTTCTCTCACCCTAAAGAACCCCCTTAAAGATCTGTAGATGCTGAGACTAATCTAACAAGAGGTGTCCTTTAGAGATGAGCGAATAGTATTTGATGTAATACGTGGCTGCCATAGGAATGCGTGTTAGCGGCCGAAGACCAAAGGGTTAAGCCTTAACCCCTTAGTGCTGGGCCTCTAACACGCATTCCTATGGCAGCCAGGTATTCGATTGAATACTATTGGGTCATCTCTAGTGTCCTTTCCAGTGATCCCTAGGATGAGTGATCTGTGCGACCATTAGCAGCTGAGAAGCGGATGATGGCCAGCAAGGGGCAGCCTGTGTATGACAGAGGATGATGCTGCTGGTGCTTGCCTTCTGACATGGACCGCCTACCTGGCAGCCATTTTGAAAAATTGACCAATAGGAACTTGAGAATTTGCATAATTACCCATAATCCTTTGCTGGAACTCTCCCTAAGCTTAGTGAATAGTGAAAAGAATAAATCAAATGAAGGAAAATGGCAAAAAAAATGTGTGTAATTCTCATCTGTGGGGTGGGTGGAGCCTGCTGGTTTGGTCCAAGCGTGGCTGCTAGGTCAGGATTCCAGCAGCTGAAATATGAGGCATTCCAAACAGAAAAGCAAAAATTTTAGTCGAGGTTTTAATAAAAGGGTTTTTTTTTCTTTGTAATTTAAACAGCCATTGCGGAATATGCACTACTGGCAGCCACAGGCCACGCCCAGCAGGGGCTCCAGGCCTCTACCAGTAGGCAGCCAGGTGCCACGCACAGCGGGGGCACCAGGCCTCTACCGATAGAAAACCGAAGGCCAAGCACAGCAGGGGCGCCAGGCCTCTACCGATAGAAAGCCGAAGGCCACGCACAGCAGTGGCACCAGACCTCTACCAGTAGGCAGCCACGGGCCACACAGCAGCCGTGGACAGCCCACAGTGAGTGTGCAACACACTCTACATGGAGGAGCCAGCATCCTCACAGGGACAACCTCAGAGCACCGTTGATTCAACTTAAGGAGAAACTCAGGCAGTGCATTATGGGAATTATTTAAATATCAAGGGCTGAAGGTGTTCCTATCATAATCTTCTTACTGAGGAGGAGCCTCACATAAGTCCTCCTAGGTCATGTGACTATTTATGATGCACCATGGAGCAAGGTCCAATGACTCCATCTTGTGATTAAGTTCCGTAACTTTGCTTCTGTCCATGCTCCGACAAATCTCAAGCGTTTTCACAACTCTTGTAATCAATCAAACCGAGGTTCAATTAGCAGGCTCAGGAGTGGCGCTGTTTTTAGAAGTATGCAGCCATGTTTCTCTCACCCTAAAGAACCCCCTTAAAGATCTGTAGATGCTGAGACTAATCTAACAAGAGGTGTCCTTTAGAGATGAGCGAATAGTATTTGATGTAATACGTGGCTGCCATAGGAATGCGTGTTAGCGGCCGAAGACCAAGGGGTTAAGCCTTAACCCCTTAGTTCTGGGCCGCTAACACGCATTCTGATGGCAGCCAGGTATTCGATTGAATACTATTGGGTCATCTCTAGTGTCCTTTCAAGTGATCCCTAGGATGAGTGATCTGTGCGACCATTAGCAGCCGAGAAGCGGATGATGGCCAGCAAGGGGCAGCCTGTGTATGACAGAGGATGATGCTGCTGGTGCTTGCCTTCTGACATGGACCGCCTACCTGGCAGCCATTTTGAAAAATTGACCAATAGGAACTTGAGAATTTGCATAATTACCCATAATCCTTTGCTGGAACTCTCCCTAAGCTTAGTGAATAGTGAAAAGAATAAATCAAATGAAGGAAAATGTCAAAAAAAAAAAAAGTGTGTAATTCTCATCTGTGGGGTGGGCGGAGCCTGCTGGTTTGGTCCAAGCGTGGCTGCTAGGTCAGGATTCCAGCAGCTGAAATTTTGAGGGATTCCAAACAGAAAAGCAAAAATTTTAGTCTAGGTTTTAATAAAAGGGTTTTTTTTTTTCTTTGTAATTTAAACAGCCATTGCTGAATACGCACTACTGGCAGCCACAGGCCACGCCCAGCAGGGGCTCCAGGCCTCTACCGGTAGGCAGCCAGGTGCCAGGCACAGCGGGGGCACCAGGCCTCCACCAGTAGGCAGCCAGGTGCCAGGCACAGCGGGGGCACCAGGCCTCTACCGATAGAAAGCCTAAGGCCACGCAAAGCAGTGGCACCAGACCTCTACCAGTAGGCAGCCACAGGCCACACAGCAGCCGTGGACAGCCCACAGTGAGTGTGCAACACACTCTACATGGAGGAGCCAGCATCCTCACAGGGACAACCTCAGAGCACCGTTGATTCAACTTAAGGAGAAACTCAGGCAGTGCATTATGGGAATTATTTAAATATCAAGGGCTGAAGGTGTTCCTATCATAATCTTCTTACTGAGGAGGAGCCTCACATAAGTCCTCCTAGGTCATGTGACTATTTATGATGCACCATGGAGCAAGGTCCAATGACTCCATCTTGTGATTAAGTTCCGTAACTTTGCTTCTGTCCATGCTCCGACAAATCTCAAGCGTTTTCACAACTCTTGTAATCAATCAAACCGAGCTTCAATTAGCAGGCTCAGGAGTGGCGCTGTTTTTAGAAGTATGCAGCCATGTTTCTCTCACCCTAAAGAACCCCCTTAAAGATCTGTAGATGCTGAGACTAATCTAACAAGAGGTGTCCTTTAGAGATGAGCGAATAGTATTTGATGTAATACGTGGCTGCCATAGGAATGCGTGTTAGCGGCCGAAGACCAAGGGGTTAAGCCTTAACCCCTTAGTTCTGGGCCGCTAACACGCATTCCTATGGCAGCCAGGTATTCGATTGAATACTATTGGGTCATCTCTAGTGTCCTTTCAAGTGATCCCTAGGATGAGTGATCTGTGCGACCATTAGCAGCCGAGAAGCGGATGATGGCCAGCAAGGGGCAGCCTGTGTATGACAGAGGATGATGCTGCTGGTGCTTGCCTTCTGACATGGACCGCCTACCTGGCAGCCATTTTGAAAAATTGACCAATAGGAACTTGAGAATTTGCATAATTACCCATAATCCTTTGCTGGAACTCTCCCTAAGCTTAGTGAATAGTGAAAAGAATAAATCAAATGAAGGAAAATGTCAAAAAAAAAAAAAAGTGTGTAATTCTCATCTGTGGGGTGGGCGGAGCCTGCTGGTTTGGTCCAAGCGTGGCTGCTAGGTCAGGATTCCAGCAGCTGAAATTTTGAGGGATTCCAAACAGAAAAGCAAAAATTTTAGTCTAGGTTTTAATAAAAGGTTTTTTTTTTTTCTTTGTAATTTAAACAGCCATTGCTGAATACGCACTACTGGCAGCCACAGGCCACGCCCAGCAGGGGCTCCAGGCCTCTACCGGTAGGCAGCCAGGTGCCAGGCACAGCGGGGGCACCAGGCCTCTACCGGTAGGCAGCCAGGTGCCAGGCACAGCGGGGGCACCAGGCCTCTATCGATAGAAAGACGAAGGCCACGCACAGCAGTAGGCAGCCACAGGCCACACAGCAGCCGTGGACAGCCCACAGTGAGTGTGCAACACACTCTGCATGGAGGAGCCAGCATCCTCACAGGGACAACCTCAGAGCACCGTTGATTCAACTTAAGGAGAAACTGAGGCAGTGCATTATGGGAATTATTTAAATATCAAGGGCTGAAGGTGTTCCTATCATAATCTTCTTACTGAGGAGGAGCCTCACATAAGTCCTCCTTGGTCATGTGACTATTTATGATGCACCATGGAGCAAGGTCCAATGACTCCATCTTGTGATTAAGTTCCGTAACTTTGCTTCTGTCCATGCTCCGACAAATCTCAAGCGTTTTCACAACTCTTGTAATCAATCAAACCGAGCTTCAATTAGCAGGCTCAGGAGTGGCGCTGTTTTTAGAAGTATGCAGCCATGTTTCTCTCACCCTAAAGAACCCCCTTAAAGATCTGTAGATGCTGAGACTAATCTAACAAGAGGTGTCCTTTAGAGATGAGCGAATAGTATTTGATGTAATACGTGGCTGCCATAGGAATGCGTGTTAGCGGCCGAAGACCAAGGGGTTAAGCCTTAACCCCTTAGTTCTGGGCCGCTAACACGCATTCCTATGGCAGCCAGGTATTCGATTGAATACTATTGGGTCATCTCTAGTGTCCTTTCAAGTGATCCCTAGGATGAGTGATCTGTGCGACCATTAGCAGCCGAGAAGCGGATGATGGCCAGCAAGGGGCAGCCTGTGTATGACAGAGGATGATGCTGCTGGTGCTTGCCTTCTGACATGGACCGCCTACCTGGCAGCCATTTTGAAAAATTGACCAATAGGAACTTGAGAATTTGCATAATTACCCATAATCCTTTGCTGGAACTCTCCCTAAGCTTAGTGAATAGTGAAAAGAATAAATCAAATGAAGGAAAATGTCAAAAAAATGTGTGTAATTTTCATCTGTGGGGTGGGCGGAGCCTGCTGGTTTGGTCCAAGCGTGGCTGCTAGGTCAGGATTCCAGCAGCTGAAATTTTGAGGCATTCCAAACAGAAAAGCAAAAATTTTAGTCTAGGTTTTAATAAAAGGGTTTTTTTTTCTTTGTAATTTAAACAGCCATTGCTGAATATGCACTACTGGCAGCCACAGGCCACCAGGCCTCTACCAGTAGGCAGCCAGGTGCCAGGCACAGCGGGGGCACCAGGCCTCCACCGGTAGGCAGCCAGGTGCCAGGCACAGCGGGGGCACCAGGCCTCCACCGGTAGGCAGCCAGGTGCCAGGCACAGCGGGGGCACCAGGCCTTTACCGATAGAAAGCCTAAGGCCACGCACAGCAGTGGAACCTGGCCTCTACCAGTAGGCAGCCACAGCCCACAGTGAGTGTGCTACACACTCTACATGGAGGAGCCAGCATCCTCACAGGGACAACCTCAGAGCACCGTTGATTCAACTTAAGGAGAAACTCAGGCAGTGCATTATGGGAATTATTTAAATATCAAGGGCTGAAGGTGTTCCTATCATAATCTTCTTACTGAGGAGGAGCCTCACATAAGTCCTCCTAGGTCATGTGACTATTTATGATGCACCATGGAGCAAGGTCCAATGACTCCATCTTGTGATTAAGTTCCGTAACTTTGCTTCTGTCCATGCTCCGACAAATCTCAAGCGTTTTCACAACTCTTGTAATCAATGAAACCGAGCTTTAAATAGCAGGCTCAGGAGTGGCGCTGTTTTTAGAAGTATGCAGCCATGTTTCTCTCACCCTAAAGAACCCCCTTAAAGATCTGTAGATGCTGAGACTAATCTAACAAGAGGTGACCTTTAGAGATGAGCGAATAGTATTTGATGTAATACGTGGCTGCCATAGGAATGCGTGTTAGCGGCCGAAGACCAAGGGGTTAAGCCTTAACCCCTTAGTTCTGGGCCGCTAACACGCATTCCTATGGCAGCCAGGTATTCGATTGAATACTATTGGGTCATCTCTAGTGTCCTTTCAAATGATCCCTAGGATGAGTGATCTGTGCGACCATTAGCAGCCGAGAAGCGGATGATGGCCAGCAAGGGGCAGCCTGTGTATGACAGAGGATGATGCTGCTGGTGCTTGCCTTCTGACATGGACCGCCTACCTGGCAGCCATTTTGAAAAATTGACCAATAGGAACTTGAGAATTTGCATAATTACCCATAATCCTTTGCTGGAACTCTCCCTAAGCTTAGTGAATAGTGAAAAGAATAAATCAAATGAAGGAAAATGTCAAAAAAAAAAGGGTGTAATGCTCATCTGTGGGGTGGGCGGAGCCTGCTGGTTTGGTCCAAGCGTGGCTGCTAGGTCAGGATTCCAGCAGCTGAAATTTTGAGGGATTCCAAACAGAAAAGCAAAAATTTTAGTCTAGGTTTTAATAAAAGGGTTTTTTTTTTCTTTCTAATTTAAACAGCCATTGCTGAATATGCACTACTGGCAGCCATAGGCCACGCCCAGCAGGGGCTCCAGGCCTCTACTGGTAAGCAGCCAGGTGCCAGGCACAGCGGGGGCACCAGGCCTCTACCGATAGAAAGCCTAAGGCCACGCACAGCAGTGGCACCAGACCTCTACCAGTAGGCAGCCACAGGCCACACAGCAGCCGTGGACAGCCCACAGTGAGTGTGCAACACACTCTACATGGAGGAGCCAGCATCCTCACAGGGACAACCTCAGAGCACCGTTGATTCAACTTAAGGAGAAACTCAGGCAGTGCATTATGGGAATTATTTAAATATCAAGGGCTGAAGGTGTTCCTATCATAATCTTCTTACTGAGGAGGAGCCTCACATAAGTCCTCCTAGGTCATGTGACTATTTATGATGCACCATGGAGCAAGGTCCAATGACTCCATCTTGTGATTAAGTTCCGTAACTTTGCTTCTGTCCATGCTCCGACAAATCTCAAGCGTTTTCACAACTCTTGTAATCAATCAAACCGAGCTTCAATTAGCAGGCTCAGGAGTGGCGCTGTTTTTAGAAGTATGCAGCCATGTTTCTCTCACCCTAAAGAACCCCCTTAAAGATCTGTAGATGCTGAGACTAATCTAACAAGAGGTGTCCTTTAGAGATGAGCGAATAGTATTTGATGTAATACGTGGCTGCCATAGGAATGCGTGTTAGCGGCCGAAGACCAAGGGGTTAAGCCTTAACCCCTTAGTTCTGGGCCGCTAACACGCATTCCTATGGCAGCCAGGTATTCGATTGAATACTATTGGGTCATCTCTAGTGTCCTTTCAAGTGATCCCTAGGATGAGTGATCTGTGCGACCATTAGCAGCCGAGAAGCGGATGATGGCCAGCAAGGGGCAGCCTGTGTATGACAGAGGATGATGCTGCTGGTGCTTGCCTTCTGACATGGACCGCCTACCTGGCAGCCATTTTGAAAAATTGACCAATAGGAACTTGAGAATTTGCATAATTACCCATAATCCTTTGCTGGAACTCTCCCTAAGCTTAGTGAATAGTGAAAAGAATAAATCAAATGAAGGAAAATGTCAAAAAAAAAAAGTGTGTAATTCTCATCTGTGGGGTGGGCGGAGCCTGCTGGTTTGGTCCAAGCGTGGCTGCTAGGTCAGGATTCCAGCAGCTGAAATTTTGAGGGATTCCAAACAGAAAAGCAAAAATTTTAGTCTAGGTTTTAATAAAAGGTTTTTTTTTTTTCTTTGTAATTTAAACAGCCATTGCTGAATACGCACTACTGGCAGCCACAGGCCACGCCCAGCAGGGGCTCCAGGCCTCTACCGGTAGGCAGCCAGGTGCCAGGCACAGCGGGGGCACCAGGCCTCTACCGGTAGGCAGCCAGGTGCCAGGCACAGCGGGGGCACCAGGCCTCTATCGATAGAAAGACGAAGGCCACGCACAGCAGTAGGCAGCCACGGGCCACACAGCAGCCGTGGACAGCCCACAGTGAGTGTGCAACACACTCTGCATGGAGGAGCCAGCATCCTCACAGGGACAACCTCAGAGCACCGTTGATTCAACTTAAGGAGAAACTGAGGCAGTGCATTATGGGAATTATTTAAATATCAAGGGCTGAAGGTGTTCCTATCATAATCTTCTTACTGAGGAGGAGCCTCACATAAGTCCTCCTTGGTCATGTGACTATTTATGATGCACCATGGAGCAAGGTCCAATGACTCCATCTTGTGATTAAGTTCCGTAACTTTGCTTCTGTCCATGCTCCGACAAATCTCAAGCGTTTTCACAACTCTTGTAATCAATCAAACCGAGGTTCAATTAGCAGGCTCAGGAGTGGCGCTGTTTTTAGAAGTATGCAGCCATGTTTCTCTCACCCTAAAGAACCCCCTTAAAGATCTGTAGATGCTGAGACTAATCTAACAAGAGGTGTCCTTTAGAGATGAGCGAATAGTATTTGATGTAATACGTGGCTGCCATAGGAATGCGTGTTAGCGGCCGAAGACCAAGGGGTTAAGCCTTAACCCCTTAGTTCTGGGCCGCTAACACGCATTCCTATGGCAGCCAGGTATTCGATTGAATACTATTGGGTCATCTCTAGTGTCCTTTCAAGTGATCCCTAGGATGAGTGATCTGTGCGACCATTAGCAGCCGAGAAGCGGATGATGGCCAGCAAGGGGCAGCCTGTGTATGACAGAGGATGATGCTGCTGGTGCTTGCCTTCTGACATGGACCGCCTACCTGGCAGCCATTTTGAAAAATTGACCAATAGGAACTTGAGAATTTGCATAATTACCCATAATCCTTTGCTGGAACTCTCCCTAAGCTTAGTGAATAGTGAAAAGAATAAATCAAATGAAGGAAAATGTCAAAAAAAAAAAAAGTGTGTAATTCTCATCTGTGGGGTGGGCGGAGCCTGCTGGTTTGGTCCAAGCGTGGCTGCTAGGTCAGGATTCCAGCAGCTGAAATTTTGAGGGATTCCAAACAGAAAAGCAAAAATTTTAGTCTAGGTTTTAATAAAAGGTTTTTTTTTTTTCTTTGTAATTTAAACAGCCATTGCTGAATACGCACTACTGGCAGCCACAGGCCACGCCCAGCAGGGGCTCCAGGCCTCTACCGGTAGGCAGCCAGGTGCCAGGCACAGCGGGGGCACCAGGCCTCTACTGGTAGGCAGCCAGGTGCCAGGCACAGCAGGGGCACCAGGCCTCTATCGATAGAAAGACAAAGGCCACGCACAGCAGTAGGCAGCCACGGGCCACACAGCAGCCGTGGACAGCCTACAGTGAGTGTGCAACACACTCTGCATGGAGGAGCCAGCATCCTCACAGGGACAACCTCAGAGCACCGTTGATTCAACTTAAGGAGAAACTGAGGCAGTGCATTATGGGAATTATTTAAATATCAAGGGCTGAAGGTGTTCCTATCATAATCTTCTTACTGAGGAGGAGCCTCACATAAGTCCTCCTTGGTCATGTGACTATTTATGATGCACCATGGAGCAAGGTCCAATGACTCCATCTTGTGATTAAGTTCCGTAACTTTGCTTCTGTCCATGCTCCGACAAATCTCAAGCGTTTTCACAACTCTTGTAATCAATGAAACCGAGCTTTAAATAGCAGGCTCAGGAGTGGCGCTGTTTTTAGAAGTATGCAGCCATGTTTCTCTCACCCTAAAGAACCCCCTTAAAGATCTGTAGATGCTGAGACTAATCTAACAAGAGGTGTCCTTTAGAGATGAGCGAATAGTATTTGATGTAATACGTGGCTGCCATAGGAATGCGTGTTAGCGGCCGAAGACCAAAGGGTTAAGCCTTAACCCCTTAGTGCTGGGCCTCTAACACGCATTCCTATGGCAGCCAGGTATTCGATTGAATACTATTGGGTCATCTCTAGTGTCCTTTCCAGTGATCCCTAGGATGAGTGATCTGTGCGACCATTAGCAGCTGAGAAGCGGATGATGGCCAGCAAGGGGCAGCCTGTGTATGACAGAGGATGATGCTGCTGGTGCTTGCCTTCTGACATGGACCGCCTACCTGGCAGCCATTTTGAAAAATTGACCAATAGGAACTTGAGAATTTGCATAATTACCCATAATCCTTTGCTGGAACTCTCCCTAAGCTTAGTGAATAGTGAAAAGAATAAATCAAATGAAGGAAAATGGCAAAAAAAATGTGTGTAATTCTCATCTGTGGGGTGGGCGGAGCCTGCTGGTTTGGTCCAAGCGTGGCTGCTAGGTCAGGATTCCAGCAGCTGAAATATGAGGCATTCCAAACAGAAAAGCAAAAATTTTAGTCGAGGTTTTAATAAAAGGGTTTTTTTTTCTTTGTAATTTAAACAGCCATTGCTGAATATGCACTACTGGCAGCCACAGGCCACGCCCAGCAGGGGCTCCAGGCCTCTACCAGTAGGCAGCCAGGTGCCACACACAGCGGGGGCACCAGGCCTCTACCGATAGAAAACCGAAGGCCAAGCACAGCAGGGGCGCCAGGCCTCTACCGATATAAAGCCGAAGGCCACGCACAGCAGTGGCACCAGACCTCTACCAGTAGGCAGCCACGGGCCACACAGCAGCCGTAGACAGCCCACAGTGAGTGTGCAACACACTCTACATGGAGGAGCCAGCATCCTCACAGGGACAACCTCAGAGCACCGTTGATTCAACTTAAGGAGAAACTCAGGCAGTGCATTATGGGAATTATTTAAATATCAAGGGCTGAAGGTGTTCCTATCATAATCTTCTTACTGAGGAGGAGCCTCACATAAGTCCTCCTTGGTCATGTGACTATTTATGATGCACCATGGAGCAAGGTCCAATGACTCCATCTTGTGATTAAGTTCCGTAACTTTGCTTCTGTCCATGCTCCGACAAATCTCAAGCGTTTTCACAACTCTTGTAATCAATGAAACCGAGCTTTAAATAGCAGGCTCAGGAGTGACGCTGTTTTTAGATGTATGCAGCCATGTTTCTCTCACCCTAAAGAACCCCCTTAAAGATCTGTAGATGCTGAGACTAATCTAACAAGAGGTGTCCTTTAGAGATGAGCGAATAGTATTTGATGTAATACGTGGCTGCCATAGGAATGCGTGTTAGCGGCCGAAGACCAAAGGGTTAAGCCTTAACCCCTTAGTGCTGGGCCTCTAACACGCATTCCTATGGCAGCCAGGTATTCGATTGAATACTATTGGGTCATCTCTAGTGTCCTTTCCAGTGATCCCTAGGATGAGTGATCTGTGCGACCATTAGCAGCTGAGAAGCGGATGATGGCCAGCAAGGGGCAGCCTGTGTATGACAGAGGATGATGCTGCTGGTGCTTGCCTTCTGACATGGACCGCCTATCTGGCAGCCATTTTGAAAAATTGACCAATAGGAACTTGAGAATTTGCATAATTACCCATAATCCTTTGCTGGAACTCTCCCTAAGCTTAGTGAATAGTGAAAAGAATAAATCAAATGAAGGAAAATGGCAAAAAAAATGTGTGTAATTCTCATCTGTGGGGTGGGCGGAGCCTGCTGGTTTGGTCCAAGCGTGGCTGCTAGGTCAGGATTCCAGCAGCTGAAATATGAGGCATTCCAAACAGAAAAGCAAAAATTTTAGTCGAGGTTTTAATAAAAGGGGTTTTTTTTCTTTGTAATTTAAACAGCCATTGCTGAATATGCACTACTGGCAGCCACAGGCCACGCCCAGCAGGGGCTCCAGGCCTCTACCAGTAGGCAGCCAGGTGCCACGCACAGCGGGGGCACCAGGCCTCTACCGATAGAAAACCGAAGGCCAAGCACAGCAGGGGCGCCAGGCCTCTACCGATATAAAGCCGAAGGCCACGCACAGCAGTGGCACCAGACCTCTACCAGTAGGCAGCCACGGGCCACACAGCAGCCGTAGACAGCCCACAGTGAGTGTGCAACACACTCTACATGGAGGAGCCAGCATCCTCACAGGGACAACCTCAGAGCACCGTTGATTCAACTTAAGGAGAAACTCAGGCAGTGCATTATGGGAATTATTTAAATATCAAGGGCTGAAGGTGTTCCTATCATAATCTTCTTACTGAGGAGGAGCCTCACATAAGTCCTCCTAGGTCATGTGACTATTTATGATGCACCATGGAGCAAGGTCCAATGACTCCATCTTGTGATTAAGTTCCGTAACTTTGCTTCTGTCCATGCTCCGACAAATCTCAAGCGTTTTCACAACTCTTGTAATCAATCAAACCGAGGTTCAATTAGCAGGCTCAGGAGTGGCGCTGTTTTTAGAAGTATGCAGCCATGTTTCTCTCACCCTAAAGAACCCCCTTAAAGATCTGTAGATGCTGAGACTAATCTAACAAGAGGTGTCCTTTAGAGATGAGCGAATAGTATTTGATGTAATACGTGGCTGCCATAGGAATGCGTGTTAGCGGCCGAAGACCAAGGGGTTAAGCCTTAACCCCTTAGTTCTGGGCCGCTAACACGCATTCTGATGGCAGCCAGGTATTCGATTGAATACTATTGGGTCATCTCTAGTGTCCTTTCAAGTGATCCCTAGGATGAGTGATCTGTGCGACCATTAGCAGCCGAGAAGCGGATGATGGCCAGCAAGGGGCAGCCTGTGTATGACAGAGGATGATGCTGCTGGTGCTTGCCTTCTGACATGGACCGCCTACCTGGCAGCCATTTTGAAAAATTGACCAATAGGAACTTGAGAATTTGCATAATTACCCATAATCCTTTGCTGGAACTCTCCCTAAACTTAGTGAATAGTGAAAAGAATAAATCAAATGAAGGAAAATGTCAAAAAAAAAACAAAGTGTGTAATTCTCATCTGTGGGGTGGGCGGAGCCTGCTGGTTTGGTCCAAGCGTGGCTGCTAGGTCAGGATTCCAGCAGCTGAAATTTTGAGGGATTCCAAACAGAAAAGCAAAAATTTTAGTCTAGGTTTTAATAAAAGGGTTTTTTTTTTTCTTTGTAATTTAAACAGCCATTGCTGAATACGCACTACTGGCAGCCACAGGCCACGCCCAGCAGGGGCTCCAGGCCTCTACCGGTAGGCAGCCAGGTGCCAGGCACAGCGGGGGCACCAGGCCTCCACCAGTAGGCAGCCAGGTGCCAGGCACAGCGGGGGCACCAGGCCTCTACCGATAGAAAGCCTAAGGCCACGCAAAGCAGTGGCACCAGACCTCTACCAGTAGGCAGCCACAGGCCACACAGCAGCCGTGGACAGCCCACAGTGAGTGTGCAACACACTCTACATGGAGGAGCCAGCATCCTCACAGGGACAACCTCAGAGCACCGTTGATTCAACTTAAGGAGAAACTCAGGCAGTGCATTATGGGAATTATTTAAATATCAAGGGCTGAAGGTGTTCCTATCATAATCTTCTTACTGAGGAGGAGCCTCACATAAGTCCTCCTAGGTCATGTGACTATTTATGATGCACCATGGAGCAAGGTCCAATGACTCCATCTTGTGATTAAGTTCCGTAACTTTGCTTCTGTCCATGCTCCGACAAATCTCAAGCGTTTTCACAACTCTTGTAATCAATCAAACCGAGCTTCAATTAGCAGGCTCAGGAGTGGCGCTGTTTTTAGAAGTATGCAGCCATGTTTCTCTCACCCTAAAGAACCCCCTTAAAGATCTGTAGATGCTGAGACTAATCTAACAAGAGGTGTCCTTTAGAGATGAGCGAATAGTATTTGATGTAATACGTGGCTGCCATAGGAATGCGTGTTAGCGGCCGAAGACCAAGGGGTTAAGCCTTAACCCCTTAGTTCTGGGCCGCTAACACGCATTCCTATGGCAGCCAGGTATTCGATTGAATACTATTGGGTCATCTCTAGTGTCCTTTCAAGTGATCCCTAGGATGAGTGATCTGTGCGACCATTAGCAGCCGAGAAGCGGATGATGGCCAGCAAGGGGCAGCCTGTGTATGACAGAGGATGATGCTGCTGGTGCTTGCCTTCTGACATGGACCGCCTACCTGGCAGCCATTTTGAAAAATTGACCAATAGGAACTTGAGAATTTGCATAATTACCCATAATCCTTTGCTGGAACTCTCCCTAAGCTTAGTGAATAGTGAAAAGAATAAATCAAATGAAGGAAAATGTCAAAAAAAAAAAAAAGTGTGTAATTCTCATCTGTGGGGTGGGCGGAGCCTGCTGGTTTGGTCCAAGCGTGGCTGCTAGGTCAGGATTCCAGCAGCTGAAATTTTGAGGGATTCCAAACAGAAAAGCAAAAATTTTAGTCTAGGTTTTAATAAAAGGTTTTTTTTTTTTCTTTGTAATTTAAACAGCCATTGCTGAATACGCACTACTGGCAGCCACAGGCCACGCCCAGCAGGGGCTCCAGGCCTCTACCGGTAGGCAGCCAGGTGCCAGGCACAGCGGGGGCACCAGGCCTCTACCGGTAGGCAGCCAGGTGCCAGGCACAGCGGGGGCACCAGGCCTCTATCGATAGAAAGACGAAGGCCACGCACAGCAGTAGGCAGCCACAGGCCACACAGCAGCCGTGGACAGCCCACAGTGAGTGTGCAACACACTCTGCATGGAGGAGCCAGCATCCTCACAGGGACAACCTCAGAGCACCGTTGATTCAACTTAAGGAGAAACTGAGGCAGTGCATTATGGGAATTATTTAAATATCAAGGGCTGAAGGTGTTCCTATCATAATCTTCTTACTGAGGAGGAGCCTCACATAAGTCCTCCTTGGTCATGTGACTATTTATGATGCACCATGGAGCAAGGTCCAATGACTCCATCTTGTGATTAAGTTCCGTAACTTTGCTTCTGTCCATGCTCCGACAAATCTCAAGCGTTTTCACAACTCTTGTAATCAATCAAACCGAGCTTCAATTAGCAGGCTCAGGAGTGGCGCTGTTTTTAGAAGTATGCAGCCATGTTTCTCTCACCCTAAAGAACCCCCTTAAAGATCTGTAGATGCTGAGACTAATCTAACAAGAGGTGTCCTTTAGAGATGAGCGAATAGTATTTGATGTAATACGTGGCTGCCATAGGAATGCGTGTTAGCGGCCGAAGACCAAGGGGTTAAGCCTTAACCCCTTAGTTCTGGGCCGCTAACACGCATTCCTATGGCAGCCAGGTATTCGATTGAATACTATTGGGTCATCTCTAGTGTCCTTTCAAGTGATCCCTAGGATGAGTGATCTGTGCGACCATTAGCAGCCGAGAAGCGGATGATGGCCAGCAAGGGGCAGCCTGTGTATGACAGAGGATGATGCTGCTGGTGCTTGCCTTCTGACATGGACCGCCTACCTGGCAGCCATTTTGAAAAATTGACCAATAGGAACTTGAGAATTTGCATAATTACCCATAATCCTTTGCTGGAACTCTCCCTAAGCTTAGTGAATAGTGAAAAGAATAAATCAAATGAAGGAAAATGTCAAAAAAATGTGTGTAATTTTCATCTGTGGGGTGGGCGGAGCCTGCTGGTTTGGTCCAAGCGTGGCTGCTAGGTCAGGATTCCAGCAGCTGAAATTTTGAGGCATTCCAAACAGAAAAGCAAAAATTTTAGTCTAGGTTTTAATAAAAGGGTTTTTTTTTCTTTGTAATTTAAACAGCCATTGCTGAATATGCACTACTGGCAGCCACAGGCCACCAGGCCTCTACCAGTAGGCAGCCAGGTGCCAGGCACAGCGGGGGCACCAGGCCTCCACCGGTAGGCAGCCAGGTGCCAGGCACAGCGGGGGCACCAGGCCTTTACCGATAGAAAGCCTAAGGCCACGCACAGCAGTGGAACCTGGCCTCTACCAGTAGGCAGCCACAGCCCACAGTGAGTGTGCTACACACTCTACATGGAGGAGCCAGCATCCTCACAGGGACAACCTCAGAGCACCGTTGATTCAACTTAAGGAGAAACTCAGGCAGTGCATTATGGGAATTATTTAAATATCAAGGGCTGAAGGTGTTCCTATCATAATCTTCTTACTGAGGAGGAGCCTCACATAAGTCCTCCTAGGTCATGTGACTATTTATGATGCACCATGGAGCAAGGTCCAATGACTCCATCTTGTGATTAAGTTCCGTAACTTTGCTTCTGTCCATGCTCCGACAAATCTCAAGCGTTTTCACAACTCTTGTAATCAATGAAACCGAGCTTTAAATAGCAGGCTCAGGAGTGGCGCTGTTTTTAGAAGTATGCAGCCATGTTTCTCTCACCCTAAAGAACCCCCTTAAAGATCTGTAGATGCTGAGACTAATCTAACAAGAGGTGACCTTTAGAGATGAGCGAATAGTATTTGATGTAATACGTGGCTGCCATAGGAATGCGTGTTAGCGGCCGAAGACCAAGGGGTTAAGCCTTAACCCCTTAGTTCTGGGCCGCTAACACGCATTCCTATGGCAGCCAGGTATTCGATTGAATACTATTGGGTCATCTCTAGTGTCCTTTCAAATGATCCCTAGGATGAGTGATCTGTGCGACCATTAGCAGCCGAGAAGCGGATGATGGCCAGCAAGGGGCAGCCTGTGTATGACAGAGGATGATGCTGCTGGTGCTTGCCTTCTGACATGGACCGCCTACCTGGCAGCCATTTTGAAAAATTGACCAATAGGAACTTGAGAATTTGCATAATTACCCATAATCCTTTGCTGGAACTCTCCCTAAGCTTAGTGAATAGTGAAAAGAATAAATCAAATGAAGGAAAATGTCAAAAAAAAAAGGGTGTAATGCTCATCTGTGGGGTGGGCGGAGCCTGCTGGTTTGGTCCAAGCGTGGCTGCTAGGTCAGGATTCCAGCAGCTGAAATTTTGAGGGATTCCAAACAGAAAAGCAAAAATTTTAGTCTAGGTTTTAATAAAAGGGTTTTTTTTTTCTTTGTAATTTAAACAGCCATTGCTGAATATGCACTACTGGCAGCCATAGGCCACGCCCAGCAGGGGCTCCAGGCCTCTACTGGTAAGCAGCCAGGTGCCAGGCACAGCGGGGGCACCAGGCCTCTACCGATAGAAAGCCTAAGGCCACGCACAGCAGTGGCACCAGACCTCTACCAGTAGGCAGCCACAGGCCACACAGCAGCCGTGGACAGCCCACAGTGAGTGTGCAACACACTCTACATGGAGGAGCCAGCATCCTCACAGGGACAACCTCAGAGCACCGTTGATTCAACTTAAGGAGAAACTCAGGCAGTGCATTATGGGAATTATTTAAATATCAAGGGCTGAAGGTGTTCCTATCATAATCTTCTTACTGAGGAGGAGCCTCACATAAGTCCTCCTAGGTCATGTGACTATTTATGATGCACCATGGAGCAAGGTCCAATGACTCCATCTTGTGATTAAGTTCCGTAACTTTGCTTCTGTCCATGCTCCGACAAATCTCAAGCGTTTTCACAACTCTTGTAATCAATCAAACCGAGCTTCAATTAGCAGGCTCAGGAGTGGCGCTGTTTTTAGAAGTATGCAGCCATGTTTCTCTCACCCTAAAGAACCCCCTTAAAGATCTGTAGATGCTGAGACTAATCTAACAAGAGGTGTCCTTTAGAGATGAGCGAATAGTATTTGATGTAATACGTGGCTGCCATAGGAATGCGTGTTAGCGGCCGAAGACCAAGGGGTTAAGCCTTAACCCCTTAGTTCTGGGCCGCTAACACGCATTCCTATGGCAGCCAGGTATTCGATTGAATACTATTGGGTCATCTCTAGTGTCCTTTCAAGTGATCCCTAGGATGAGTGATCTGTGCGACCATTAGCAGCCGAGAAGCGGATGATGGCCAGCAAGGGGCAGCCTGTGTATGACAGAGGATGATGCTGCTGGTGCTTGCCTTCTGACATGGACCGCCTACCTGGCAGCCATTTTGAAAAATTGACCAATAGGAACTTGAGAATTTGCATAATTACCCATAATCCTTTGCTGGAACTCTCCCTAAGCTTAGTGAATAGTGAAAAGAATAAATCAAATGAAGGAAAATGTCAAAAAAAAAAAAAGTGTGTAATTCTCATCTGTGGGGTGGGCGGAGCCTGCTGGTTTGGTCCAAGCGTGGCTGCTAGGTCAGGATTCCAGCAGCTGAAATTTTGAGGGATTCCAAACAGAAAAGCAAAAATTTTAGTCTAGGTTTTAATAAAAGGTTTTTTTTTTTTCTTTGTAATTTAAACAGCCATTGCTGAATACGCACTACTGGCAGCCACAGGCCACGCCCAGCAGGGGCTCCAGGCCTCTACCGGTAGGCAGCCAGGTGCCAGGCACAGCGGGGGCACCAGGCCTCTACCGGTAGGCAGCCAGGTGCCAGGCACAGCGGGGGCACCAGGCCTCTATCGATAGAAAGACGAAGGCCACGCACAGCAGTAGGCAGCCACGGGCCACACAGCAGCCGTGGACAGCCCACAGTGAGTGTGCAACACACTCTGCATGGAGGAGCCAGCATCCTCACAGGGACAACCTCAGAGCACCGTTGATTCAACTTAAGGAGAAACTGAGGCAGTGCATTATGGGAATTATTTAAATATCAAGGGCTGAAGGTGTTCCTATCATAATCTTCTTACTGAGGAGGAGCCTCACATAAGTCCTCCTTGGTCATGTGACTATTTATGATGCACCATGGAGCAAGGTCCAATGACTCCATCTTGTGATTAAGTTCCGTAACTTTGCTTCTGTCCATGCTCCGACAAATCTCAAGCGTTTTCACAACTCTTGTAATCAATGAAACCGAGCTTTAAATAGCAGGCTCAGGAGTGACGCTGTTTTTAGATGTATGCAGCCATGTTTCTCTCACCCTAAAGAACCCCCTTAAAGATCTGTAGATGCTGAGACTAATCTAACAAGAGGTGTCCTTTAGAGATGAGCGAATAGTATTTGATGTAATACGTGGCTGCCATAGGAATGCGTGTTAGCGGCCGAAGACCAAAGGGTTAAGCCTTAACCCCTTAGTGCTGGGCCTCTAACACGCATTCCTATGGCAGCCAGGTATTCGATTGAATACTATTGGGTCATCTCTAGTGTCCTTTCCAGTGATCCCTAGGATGAGTGATCTGTGCGACCATTAGCAGCTGAGAAGCGGATGATGGCCAGCAAGGGGCAGCCTGTGTATGACAGAGGATGATGCTGCTGGTGCTTGCCTTCTGACATGGACCGCCTACCTGGCAGCCATTTTGAAAAATTGACCAATAGGAACTTGAGAATTTGCATAATTACCCATAATCCTTTGCTGGAACTCTCCCTAAGCTTAGTGAATAGTGAAAAGAATAAATCAAATGAAGGAAAATGGCAAAAAAAATGTGTGTAATTCTCATCTGTGGGGTGGGCGGAGCCTGCTGGTTTGGTCCAAGCGTGGCTGCTAGGTCAGGATTCCAGCAGCTGAAATATGAGGCATTCCAAACAGAAAAGCAAAAATTTTAGTCGAGGTTTTAATAAAAGGGTTTTTTTTTCTTTGTAATTTAAACAGCCATTGCTGAATATGCACTACTGGCAGCCACAGGCCACGCCCAGCAGGGGCTCCAGGCCTCTACCAGTAGGCAGCCAGGTGCCACGCACAGCGGGGGCACCAGGCCTCTACCGATAGAAAACCGAAGGCCAAGCACAGCAGGGGCGCCACGCCTCTACCGATAGAAAGCCGAAGGCCACGCACAGCAGTGGCACCAGACCTCTACCAGTAGGCAGCCACGGGCCACACAGCAGCCGTGGACAGCCCACAGTGAGTGTGCAACACACTCTACATGGAGGAGCCAGCATCCTCACAGGGACAACCTCAGAGCACCGTTGATTCAACTTAAGGAGAAACTCAGGCAGTGCATTATGGGAATTATTTAAATATCAAGGGCTGAAGGTGTTCCTATCATAATCTTCTTACTGAGGAGGAGCCTCACATAAGTCCTCCTAGGTCATGTGACTATTTATGATGCACCATGGAGCAAGGTCCAATGACTCCATCTTGTGATTAAGTTCCGTAACTTTGCTTCTGTCCATGCTCCGACAAATCTCAAGCGTTTTCACAACTCTTGTAATCAATCAAACCGAGGTTCAATTAGCAGGCTCAGGAGTGGCGCTGTTTTTAGAAGTATGCAGCCATGTTTCTCTCACCCTAAAGAACCCCCTTAAAGATCTGTACATGCTGAGACTAATCTAACAAGAGGTGTCCTTTAGAGATGAGCGAATAGTATTTGATGTAATACGTGGCTGCCATAGGAATGCGTGTTAGCGGCCGAAGACCAAGGGGTTAAGCCTTAACCCCTTAGTTCTGGGCCGCTAACACGCATTCCTATGGCAGCCAGGTATTCGATTGAATACTATTGGGTCATCTCTAGTGTCCTTTCAAGTGATCCCTAGGATGAGTGATCTGTGCGACCATTAGCAGCCGAGAAGCGGATGATGGCCAGCAAGGGGCAGCCTGTGTATGACAGAGGATGATGCTGCTGGTGCTTGCCTTCTGACATGGACCGCCTACCTGGCAGCCATTTTGAAAAATTGACCAATAGGAACTTGAGAATTTGCATAATTACCCATAATCCTTTGCTGGAACTCTCCCTAAGCTTAGTGAATAGTGAAAAGAATAAATCAAATGAAGGAAAATGTCAAAAAAAAAAAAAAGTGTGTAATTCTCATCTGTGGGGTGGGCGGAGCCTGCTGGTTTGGTCCAAGCGTGGCTGCTAGGTCAGGATTCCAGCAGCTGAAATTTTGAGGGATTCCAAACAGAAAAGCAAAAATTTTAGTCTAGGTTTTAATAAAAGGGTTTTTTTTTTTCTTTGTAATTTAAACAGCCATTGCTGAATACGCACTACTGGCAGCCACAGACCACGCCCAGCAGGGACTCCAGGCCTCTACCGGTAGGCAGCCA